>NW_028327176.1:182551168-182854198 GCF_987537825.1 Furipterus horrens
TGACTATGAAATTGAAATCGGTGTACTGCACCATGCCACGCTCTGCTGTGCTGTACCATTCAGTACTATGCTGTGTTATATAGTTACCATAAAAGCTATGGAGGAAGATGAGCGTCCTTGTTAAATCAATAGCAATATTTGTCTAGATCCTCGAAGAATAGATTCATGCAGAAGATGAGAAAAAATGTTTTAATAATGATGGATGACTTACTGAACTCTAAATATCAAAACAAGATAATATTGCCACATTAATAGAGATGGACACACACAAAAACCCTATCCAAAGAACATCTAGACTATCCTTTTGTAGACTAGTTCATTATATGTAGAAATTAATAATTTGATACAGACAGCATCTCAGGTCAGTGGCAAAATGGATGGACTAATGATTAAATGACATTCAGACATTTGGCTATTAATTTTAAGATATAAATTTTAGAGTCATGTATCACAATATATTCAGAATAGAGAGAGATCAAATTTTTATTTTTAAGATTTTATTTATTTTTAGAGAGAGAGAAAGGGAGGGAGAGGGAGATTGCTTTTATTTGTGGAAAACATGTTCATGGTGACTTTCTCCTCTTTTTTTTTTTTTGGTATTAAAATTTTTACAATTAGCGTGTGTTATTTTTGTTTTACAAAGGAAGAATTGACATGAAAAATCTGAAGTAATTTGACACACAGAGTTAGGGAGAAACATTTGAGGCACAGGGCACAGACCAAGCAAATGATGTAGGTGGGGAAGTGTTGGTGGGTTCAGGGGGCAGTTTTACCAGAATATAAGACGTGTGGAGATGAATCTCATGGTTACATGAGGTCGTTTTCAAGGGGAATAAATGATAACCTGAAACGCCATGCTTTCAATTACTGGTGGGGATGAATGGACGATTTTTAAATAGTGGTTCCAGTAAGACTCTCCTGAGATGTCATCTGAAGCAAGTTTTGAAGAATGCTTAAGATAAAACCCAATGAAGCAGGGCAGAGATGGAGGAGAGGTCAGCACGGAGTTATGGCAGGGAGGACAGACTGGAGTTATATTCTCAACAACCTTACAAGTCAGGGAGAAGAGTTAGTGTAGCTCCTAATCCATGAGGACTTCCAGAGTGATGATGTCAAGAGTTGTCCCCAGGACTCCACCTAAAGATGGTATTTCTTTCCGGTTCCACCTTCCTTCATCAGTTAGGTCACTCCCTGAAGAGAGTCAGTGAGGGGCAGGAGAGGCCAAGGTCGCATTCAGTGGAACTCCCTCCCCAGGACAGGACTCCTTCGGCAGTTAGAGATGAGGGGCTGTTGTACCTTTTCTGGGCCTTTCCAGCAGCAAGATCTCACTGTCGGGGGGAATAAGCAGGTTGTAGAATTGGAAGTACAGTGTACCACATTTGGAACACACAGAAACAGCAGTTTATTTCATTGATACCTTTTACATACGTAGAATTATGAAAACGTGGCCTGGATCAGCACCGGGTTAATAAGAGTTGCTGACCATGGGAAGGCGGGAGGGAGCTGAGCTGGGGGCCGTGCCTGGGAGAGTGCAGGTCTGCCTTCCTGATGCGTGGGAGGGGTGGGTAGTGAACATGAGTCTGGAATTTAGGAGATGGGGTGAGGCTAGAGCCGTAGGCTAGCAGTGGTCATTAATCATTAATATGTGGTCAGGTCTTTACTTGCTCTAGAGGTCAAGCTGGATGTTAGTAGCCGTTGTGTGGGTTGGAGGCTGTAGGTTACTTTCTAGCAGGAGTGATGGTCTGCGTACAGCTAGCCACGCTCTTCTGCTTCCCTTGGGATGAACGGTGGAGGTGGGCACAATAGCCACCGGGGGTGATGGCGCCCACTGAGCCAGGGCACGGCTTGCTCTCTGCAGACAGAACTGGGAGAGATGAACCTGACCGTGAGACTTCTCTGTTGTTTCCCCTGGTAGCAGCCCTGAGGGTGGCTGCTTCATCCGCTCGCGAACTGCCCCTCATTCCACACGGAGCTGTTCAGTTGCAGTCTAATAAATGAGCTCTGTTTCATATGTTCAAGTCTTCAGCACACGAACATTTTGAACTTCAAACACCAGGGATCTGCTTTCCAACCCCATCTTGTTTGGTCTTTTGTTTCCTTTTGTTTTATAAAGTTGCATGAACGTTTGGGCTGACTGGATTACTTTTACTTTTTAGCGTCAGGTAATACTGTAATGATATAAGTTCTGAAAATATTTAAAACCACTATGGAAATATATATATATATATATATATATATTTTGCCTCCCCAAACCATTTCTGTGTTTATCACACACTCACAAAGGAGACAGGCTTTCGAGTGAGGAGAGGCCTTTGCAGTCCCGTGACCAGGAAGCCGCTGGGAGCCCCGCACACCCGTTCTGCGCTGCTGCACTGACCTGCAGCCTGGTTTCTGCTGTCCTGGTTTAATTCTGTGTCTGGAGCTTGCGGTCAGACTCTCAGTTACCTTCGGTGGCACGGCTTTGAGGCATCTTTCAAAGACTTACGGCCACATCTCAGCCTTCAGTTTTTCAGCATCTTCACCCACAAGACTTGGAGCAAATCTCACATCTTTTCTAAATGAGAAATGTAACCTTGACTTCGGTCCCAGAATTACTATTATACAGAGAAGGAAAACACTGCATAATGTTCAAATAATGAAATGACAGAAATGAAAAAATGCTATAATGTTTCTAAATAGGCTCAGTCTTTAGGAATGAATCTGTCAGGATTGTGTTCACGGACAAATAATAGCAACAGTGAAAAAAGATGACCAAAACCAAATAGGACTTGATTGCTCTGTCACATGAAGGAAGTCTGGGGTAGGCAGCCTGGGCTGGAATGGCAGCTCCCTGATCATCCGGGGCTCCGTGCTGCCTCATAGTCCAGGATGGTTGCACAAGCCCCAGCCATGCCAACTGAATCCCGCCCATAAAAAGGGAGGAAGAAACACATACTGCCTTCTCAGGAGCCTTCCTTAAACTCACATAGGAAACTTCTGCTTGTATCTTATCAATAACGTTGGTCACACAGCTGTACCTAGCTGCAGGAGAAGCCAAGACACCCCGATTGTACAAGGCCTCCTTCAAATGGAAAGGGGAGTTGCTAATCCACCATCAGCATGTCCTAGTTCCAGAGGGTTTTCCGGGCACAGGCTTGAGTTGACGCCAAGTGATCCATTTGACTGTCTCCATCCCCTTTGACGACATCTGCCCGGTGGCCAGGCAGAGTTGAGGAGAGCAGACCTAAAGTATTATTTTTAAAATGTTATGTCTTAGGGATATGCTCCACATCAGGTTAATTGAAGGGTTCAGGGTACAAGAGCGTCTTTAGAGCATGACACTCGTTATGTTGAAGATAAAATCATGTAGGCAGAGATGCTATCTTTGCGGGGAGAGCCGGCCTGCCCTTCAGGAATCCATCTCAGAAATTTGCAAGCCAGATAGACATCATGAAACCTTGTTTTAATGCTTACCTTTTTCCAGGATAATAAACATAATAATAAAATATTTTTATATATTGAGCATTGTCCTGGATGATACAAATAACTATATTTGTATCAGCTGCTTTACCCAAGTTGCAGCCACTTCTAGATTCAGGCAAGACTGGAACGTACCAAGAGGCGGACAGAGAGGATAGCAAATTGAGGGCTTGTTCTCTGTTCAAACAAAATGAGAATTACACTAGGCTTTGGTTTCGGGTCCATGTGGGCTTAAGGATGGGGTAGAGATGGGGAGGTGGGAACGTGAGAGTTATTCCTGTCTCCTCGTTACCTTTTCCTTATAAAATATATTTGACTAGTATCTCCAGAGCATCATTCGTCTGTCAGCTTGTAGAGAGCTGGCCAGGAACGTAGCTTATGGTGAAATTGGTGTGAATCACCTGGTTTGTTTTCTGCTCGTCAAATTTCCCAGTAATGTATCACAATAACACATTTCTCATCACACATTCGCTTCATAAAGAGAAAAGTTTGTTGTGAAAATAAGCCAGAGAAAAGATGTGTTCATCCCTCCTTTTCAACGCTGTTGTCTTGAGTTTGAGTTGTTTTATGAATGTACATGTGAATAACTGGAGTTTTCAGTGTGTCCTCATTTGTTCTGTTAAATCAAAACCTTTTCAGATCCAATCGGAGCCCTGGCTGGGTGGCTCAGTTGGTTGGAGTGTCGCCCCATGCACCAAAGAGCGGCAGTTTGATTCCCCAGTCAAGGCACATACCATGGTTGGAGGTTTGAGTCCCAGTCAGAGTGCAGACAGGAGGCAACCTATTGCTGTTTCTCTCTCCCTTCCTCTCCCTCTAAAATCAATAAAAAGCTAATCCTCAGGATAGAAAATCAATTCCAATCCCAGTGGACAGGCCTGTCTTACTCTAGTGTCCATGTCAGACTGAAGGGAACATGGGAAGCCCAAAAAGAGAGCTACGGGATCAGGGAGAGTAACATGGTATCTGAGACCCTAAGACACATACAGTGCTGGTCAGGGCGGGTCGGGGGTGTTGTTCTGGGAGCTTCTGTGCTGTCTGCACCAGCTGAGCAGGTGGGGCCAGACCTGAATAATCACCACATTGAATTGATCTTCTTGTGGGAGACCAGGATCTCTAGGCCTGACTATAAAACCAGCAGGTCCATCGCTTCCCTTCCCAGAGGAGAAATCTGCCAAGGCCGAGTCTAGGACAGTGACTCTTGGATATTTTGACTGAAACTCAGAGTATGGAATACATTGTATATCACAGCTGTGTGTGCACACACGTGTGTGTGTAAAAACTGAATTAAATGTTTCATAGAAAGAAATTTTTTTCCTTATTATGTGTAATATAGCCTAATAGTTCTGTTCTCTTCTTTATCTTTTTTTAATTGAATTTTTTTCCTTTTTATTGAATGTATTGGGTGACACTGGTTAATAAAATTACACAAATTTCAGGTGCCCAACTCCATGACACATCATTCGTACCTTGTACTGTGTGCATGTTCATCACCCCAAGTCAGTCTCCTTCCATCACCATTGATCCCCCTTTACGCTCCCCCACTTTCCCCCAATCCCTCCCCCAGCAATCACCACACTGTTATCTGTGTCCATGAGTTCTCTCTCTCTTTCTCCCTCTCCCTCTCCCCGCCCCTTCTCGGTTCAGTCCCTCCAAGCCCCCTGCCCCGACAGCTATCAGCCTGCTCTCTATCTATGAGTTTGTCCCTATTTTGCTTGTTAGTTCATTTTGTTCATTAGATTCCACACATAAGTGAAATGCTGGTTCCAACCCAGTGCAGCAGTCACCCCTTATCCACGGTATTACTTTCCTGCATACCCTGTCTGGTTTGGCTCAGTGGATTGAACGTCGGCCTGCGAGCTAAGTGTCGCTGGTTCGATCTTCCAGTCAGGGCACATCAGAGAAGGAAAACTCTGACTCCAAAAAACCTCCGCTGCCTTGCGGCATACCTCTTCAGGGGAAAGGCTAAGGGAGTAAACCCCGACAGAAAATCCGGAGCCGGAGTCCCTAAGGCAGTTTGACATTGTAGTCAACACCGGCAACTCCTGCGGCGCACCTGAAGCCAAGCTGTATTGACTCCGTCTTTCCCTTGGGCCCTTCAGCTGCGAAGAGAGGGGGGGTCTGCTGCATGGGCAACAGCAGACCCTCCATATCACCCTGCCCAGGCTCTGTAGCTTCAGCTTCACTGGAGAGGACACTCCAGCGTCATCACAAGATGTCGATTCAACACGGGAGGGGACAGATACCGTGTCACTCCCGAGTCGGACTGCACAGCCATTCTCGGCGTGCAGATAGACTTTTAAGAAGCTACACCATCGTCTCTCGAGACGGACGGCTGCCGACGACGAATTCTCTTCAGATTCATTTAAGTTGTTGGGTGTATCAATAGTTTGTTCCTTGTTATTGCTGAGTAGAATTCTATGATGTGGACTAACCACAATTTAACTTCATAGAATAACAATTTTTGATTAAGCATCATTAACAAGTTTTTCTCTTCTGAGTAGCATGATGAAATCTCCTATTGTCTTGCTCCATCCGCCCAGAACATGAACCATCCCTTTGTCCAGTGTCTCCCACCCGTAAACACTCCCTCCTCTTAGTTACTTAGTTGTCTTGGTGATCAGATTGAGGAAAGATCACAATGATGCCGAGGTTGCTAACATCTATGGTAAGAATGAATCTTCTATCCATAAAATTGTGAAGAAGGAAGAAGAAATTCATGCTGGTATTCTGTCACGCCTTAGGCTACCAAAGTTACGGCCAAGGTGCATGGTAACTGCTTAGTTAAGCTGGAAAAGGCATTAAATTTGTGGGTGGAAAACATGAGCCAAAAATGTGTCAGGGGTGGGGGGCCCTCTCTGAGGTTTCAGGCATCCACTGGGAGTCTTGGAACAATGCCCCCAGATGACGAGGAACTACTCCGCACTGATTTGGTGACACACTAATGAGTCTCTACCTTCGATTCAGAAATCCCTGTTTGGCCTGCTTTGTATTTAGTAAATACTGTATATTATAGAATCTGCCTATTTCATGTTTAAAATGTTTTCCTCTGTCTTAATTGCCTCCATAATCAAAGTTGTTACATTACAGATGTTGGTATATTTAATTTGTTTGCAAACTCAGTAATCGTAGTTTCACTTGCTAAGTTTTTTACACTTGCAGAAAAAGCTATTATAGACTTTTTGATGTTGTCTTTTGCCTGAGAACCTTTAAGATAAAAATATATTTACCTATGACACTTATATTTTCTTCCTGCTTGGGTTTTTGTCTTTTTTTTTTTAACTATATTTCATTGATTATGCTATTACAGTTGTCCTGATTTTCCCCTTTTGCCCCCCTCCACTCAGCACCTTCCGCTGCCTCAGGCAATCCCCATACCATTGTTCATGTTCATGGTCATGCGTGTAAGCTCTTTGGCTACTCCATTTCCTACACTGTACTGTACATCCCCATGGCTGTTCTGTAACTACCTGTTTGTCCTTCTTAATCCCCTCACCTCTTCACCCCTTCTCCCACTCACCCCTCCCAGCCGGCGACCATCAAAACACTCTGTTCATAAACTGCTCGATAAAAACATTCTATTTCAACTGTTCCAGTATTTGAGGTTAAGGCATGTTAGTAGCAGAGCTTCTCAGAATCTGTTTCTGTTTCATGTTATCTTCTGAGTGTCCATTTCTCAGGGGCTGCAAGAGAACAGCTCTTCCCCCGTGCAATCACCAAAATCCCAGGCCTCTCGCCAGAACTTTGGGGCACCACATGTTTGCTAAAAACAGAAGGGTTAAAACCCTGCTCACATCAATCACATTGGTCACAGACTCATGATCCCTGCAAGGAGATGGGAACTATGTGGATAATAGACTCGAGAATTTAATTTGGTTAGGTTTTTTATAAAGGAGATAAAATAATATGTATAACTTAATTTTCATTTAGACATTTTTTCCAAAATTAAATTTCACTATGGCCAAAATCATTTTACAAAGCAAGATGATTAATGATGGCTCCGAATAACGTGAACCAGGGTCTGTAACTAATTAACTCTGTAAAGGAAGGAAATTCTGGGTCCTGACGCCAAAACACATCTATATGGCATTATTGGCATTTGCAAAGTTTTTATTACGACCAAATACATATGGTTCCAGTGGACCTATATCCCTTTTATACTTTGCTTATCTTTTCTTTCTCTTCCCCCAAGTAAATCTTCAACAGTTCTCATGTGTTCTATATGATTACCGAACTTTCCCTAATAGGTTTAAACATTGTCATCAACCAAAAGGTAAGAACGAGGAAGGCCATGTGCTAGTATTAATATTGGTTTGTTGTTGTTTTACTGATTTATTCTTCCTTTAGTTCCCCCAATATGTGCCCACTTATCCGTATACTCTATGGAAATTTGACCCTAAGGCATTTAATAAAATCAAAGAGGATCATAGTTTAAGTAGACAAACCCAAAACAGCAAAAAGAACTTAATTATTTTTTTAATTTTATGGACTTAAAATGAGTTGGAGCCTTAAAATTAATATGTTCTAAATCAAGTTCCTTTTTTTTTTTTTTTCAACTGTAGTAATAAGGTTGAGCTTTCCTTGTCATTAATTTAATGATTCATCCTGGTTTAGTTAAGTCTCCTTCTAGTAAATGAAAAAAAAAACAATGATTAAAATCCTCAAAGGCTAGCCCACCTTGTGCTCAAGTTCAGAATTCATGTAGTTCTGTGACTTTGAACTCCACTTTCCCTGCGTTTATCTGCAGGCAGCTGCAGCTGAATAGACATGTTTACATAGGGCAGAAGAAGACAGTTTGAAGAATCCAGTTTCCGTTTCCTTTAGCATTGCTCAGGAATTATAGCCCACAGTGCTTCAGAACGAAGTCCAGTCCAGCATATACCTTACTTCTTCCTGTACAAAGGTTTTATTTTTATTTCTGATTTGTCATGAGAAATTAAAGTGCTGATGGAATGAAAACTACAGTTTTATTCCTCTTTCTGTTTACAAGAAATTCTTTTGAGCATTAAGTTAGCAAAATCTGCCCTGAGCAGATGTATTTCTTATCTCAACTCATTTTAAGCCAAGCTGATTGTGAGGACTAGCTCTTCTGTGAGACCCCTAACAGTCCATAAATTCAAGTTCATGTCCAAAAGTAATGGGAAACTCAATGTGTTTTATATTTGCTATATATGTTTATTGTGTGTATCATGGAAAGAAAAATTATTATCGTTATAAAGTGACTATGAAATCTGAAAGTTCTAATCTTCTGAGTACACATGGAATAAAGGACCCCTCAGCGACAGAGCAAGCTGGAAATTCAATTTGCAATTCTGGTGACAATATTCAGGCATGTCAAGTGGCCAGAAACTCAAGGAAAAATTATCTTGCTGCTTCAGTTTACCTCTCAGAGTCCCAAGAGCATTTTCCCCAGTGTAAAAGCAAAAATGAGAATTTCAGACCTGCAGTATGTGTTCCCTTCTCTCCCACTGTGTGCTCACCGTGGTAACAGGAGCGCGCCGTTTGGCAGAGAAAGCCCACGCGAGCGAGTTGTCCTTGCTCACTTCCCCGGCCAGCGATGGGAGGGCAGACGCCGGGTGCCTGACTGGAGGAGGCTGGGGAGCCCAGTCTTGGGGGCGGACTCACCTGGCCGGCAGGTGGTGAAATGCCTCCTGGCTCTCAGGAGCGCAGACTGCAGAGCGAGTGCTCTCTGCCTTCGGCCCGTTTCTGCTGGTGCTGGGGGCCAAGCCCGGACAGAACCGGTCTTCGGAGCTTCCTGTCTCAGGGGCCTTGCTGTGGGCACCAGTACAGGACACTCCCTGCTGCTGCCCAGGAGGCAGCACTGTTGGCATGCAGACCAAGAACTAAGGATCGTGGTGCGTCATCCCTAAATGAATTGCTCCAAGAGAGAAAACAAATTTCTGGATTCGGTCAGAAAAAGAAGGAAGGAATGGCCCATCCTAATAGAGAAGACTCCTGATGGCCTACTTTGTGTGATGACGGCAGGGCCATTTCGCTGTTAGGAAACCAGTCCGGGCACACCTATCGGAGTTCAGGAGGAGAATTTAGAGCTGCTTCTTAGATACCAAAATATTGAAGTACAAGGCGAGAAGATTTTCATTGGCAGAGGAACTTCCCACACCGCTGAGCCTCTCAGCAAACCTGCATCAATCGTTGATCAACTGCAAAGGCAGTGTGGGTGGGGACCCTGGCAGAGACTGCGCTCCCACAGGCCTTGCTCAGTCCAGGATCTGTTGCCTTATAGCTGGGTGACCTGTGGGTGCTAATCCTCAGCTTCCTAAGCTGCAAGTGGAGCATAAAGGTACCTCGCAGGTGTGAAATGACACAGGGGAGGTCTAGTATGTGCCTGGCCCTTAGACAGTGAGCAAATGTTAGTTCGGCGCCTCTCCGTGGGCCCCAGTCTCAAACTAGACCAGCTTTTCCTCTTCGTGAATGTTTGTTCTTAGCAATAAGACTGGCCATTGCTGTCACCTGCGTTGTCCCGGGTTTTTTCCTGTTCGTCTCTCCCTGATTCCCTAGGGAGTCAGTGCAGCTGTCACCAGTGAGATGCTGCTTTTCATCACCAGGAACTGCCATGCTGGAGTGACCGCACTGTTGACACAGCATGTGAGACCGTGCTGAGTGGAATTTTTACTGTGATTATTCATGTGTGAGGATGGTAGGGCGTGTAAGGTTATTGTTAACATCATAATCATGTACAGTTGTGTATTGTTGCATCTGATGCCTTTGTAACATTCTCAGAAAGAGTATCTAGAAAGCTCAAGCGAGGCTCCTTTGTCATGATCAAACTGGAGCAGTGTCTCAGTCTGCTGGCATTTTGCATGGTTAATTCTGGGATTTTTTTTTTTGTTTTTAATTTTTATTTTTTAGGCTGTCCTGTGCACTATATGATGTTTAGCAGCATCCCTGGCCTCTACCTGCTAAATGCCATAAACAACAACCAAAAGTGCTTCCTGACACTGCCAAGTGTTCCTGGGCACAGTGCTGTCCCCAGTTGACAACCACTGACCAACACAGTTTGTGATTCCATAGAAATAGGTTCAGTACATGTATGCACCAAAACATGAGACCATTCAGAAGTAAATGTGAAACACAATTGAATTCAAATTTACAAGCTTAGTAATGGCAGATAAATACAAAGTTTAAAATACCAACGGGAATTTAAGTAAGAAAAAGTGAAAAAGGAAAGGTCAGAAAGATGTTCTTTTTTCATTAGGTAATTAGTTTTTCTCATCTTTGTCGCATTAAAAATGTACTGTTTCCTCACTAAATGAGGACATGAGCACATAGGTCGTTGTTTAAATGCGAAGCAAAATCATAGAAGTTCAGTAAATTGGTGAATGAGAAGACGTGAAGTTTTTCCCTAAATTCTGGGGTGCATGTGTTCAAGCAGAAATGCTTTTGAGTAGCAGCATGCCAAGTGGCAGAAAGTGTGGAACACAGGGAGCAGACCTGTGGGACCTGGGACACCGCAGTGGCATCTTATCCCAAGAACGTCACTTTCCTGGCACCTGGGAGCACGACAGAGGTTAGTTCTCTCATGGCTCTAGGACTGCGTGCACCTATAACGTGTAGAGCCTGCCCGTATGAGGTGATGATGTTAGCACTTTAAAAAAAAAAGAATTAGCAGATCACAGTATAAAAATCATCTCTCTGCCTCATTGAAGAGCTGCATAGACAGCCCACGTGCCTCCCGTACTGCGTAGCTGCTGTTTGTTGTTGCTTCTGTTCGCTTTGTACAGTATGACTCAGGGCATCTAGTGGATCAACATGGGAGGCCAGCCGCCCGCTTGTCCCTGTTGTCACTCTCCCCTTGAACCCAGAGCTCCGCTTCCTGTGCTGTGCCTAACAGTGTTTGTTCCCAGAGGCAGTCCTTCCCAGGCCAGACCCACTGACACTTCCTTTCTGAGCAGATTATGGCTTTTAAAGTTTGAATCAAGCCATGCTACACAATTATAATTTAATAGCTTCTGTGCTTACACAATAAATCACCCAGTGTTTCCTGTTTTCATTCATGTTGTAAGTGGACTCACTGT
This sequence comes from Furipterus horrens, assembly GCF_987537825.1. Taxonomy (NCBI): domain Eukaryota; kingdom Metazoa; phylum Chordata; class Mammalia; order Chiroptera; family Furipteridae; genus Furipterus; species Furipterus horrens. The sequence continues at coordinate 182,562,661 of NW_028327176.1, forward strand.
AACCCCCCCTCCACCCTGCATAAAAGAGATTGCCAAGACAAATAACTGTGGCATGTGCAAACGTTTTCCTGCAAGCCTTTTGAAAATATGCAGCTTTCAGAAGTCTACATTACATGCTTTTCAGGAATGCTCAGTCATAGTAAGTGTACTTGCCTGATGAGTCAAGAACAAGTTCATATTAAAATCAACGCTAAATAATTCTTCAGCCCGTATCTCTTTTAGACTGTATTAAGAGTAGTGAAAACAATAAGGGAATACAGTATTCCCTCACTTATCGCGGGTATCACGTTCTAGACACCCCCCCGCGATAGGTGAGAATCCGCGAAGTAGGAGCCTTACATTTATTTTAGTATTTATATATATTTTAAGGCTTTATAAACCCTTCCCACACACTTATAAACCATTCCCAGTCCCTATTAACCTTTCCCACTCCCTTATTAACCTTTTCCACACTTTTATAAACACTATTTATGTTCTTAAACATATTCTACACTCTTAAACCTGTGTAATTTTAACAACATACGTATACAGTACCGCAAAATCCCTTGATATAGCGAAAAATCTGCAATAAATAATTAAGTATAATATTTTTAAAAATCCCACGATACAGTGAGGCCGCGATAAGTGAACCACTATATAGAGAGGGACTACTGTACACATCATGACTCACTTCTAATTAGAAAGTTTAAATTTCAGAGCATCTTATGTGTTTACTTTATGTCTCTGTGTTTGTAAGACTGCCATGCAGGCCTCACCTGAATTTGTCAGGTTTAACGTATGGTCCCTTTTTCATCTACAGGACAATAACATGACAGGCAACTATTGGGCTGCACAATATCACAATAGGCATCTCCCTGGCTGAGATACATTGTGACAGGCAGCTACTATCACCAGTGGTAGCTTCCTGGCTGGGCAAGACCACAACAGGCAGCTACTATTGTGAGAGGCAACTTCCCGGCTGGGTACTATCACGATAGGTAGCAACTATCACAAGAGGCAGCTACCTGGCCAGTCACTATCACGATAGATAGCTGTCAGGAGAGGCAGCCATTATCATGACAGGCAGCCAACATCGCAAGAGGCAACCACTATTCAAAGAGGCAGACACTGTCGCAATAGACAGACACTATTGCTACAGGAGGCCACTGTTATGAGAGGAAGACACTAACACGAGAGGCAACCACTATCATGAGAGACAGCCAGAATCATGAGAGGAAGACACTGTCATGAGGCAGCCAGTATTGTGAGTCAGCCAGTATCACAAGAGGCAGTCACTATTGAGTGAGGTGGCCACTCTTGCAAGATTTAGCTTCTATCGCGATAGGCAACCATTACCACGAGAGTTAGCCTCTTTTGAGATAGGTGGCCACTATGGTAAGAGTTAGCTTCTATTGTGATAGGCGGCCATTATCATGAGAGTTAGCATCTCTAGAGACAGGTGGCCGCTATGGTGAGAGTTAGCTTCTATCGTGATAGGCAGCCACTATCACAAGTCAGCTTCTATCGCAACAGCAAAGCCACTATCCCGAGAGTTGACCTCTATTGAGACAGGAGGTCACTATCATGAAAGTTAGCTTCTATCACAAGAGTTAGCCTCTATCCTGACAGCAAAGCACTGTCGTGGCAGGCGACCACTATCGCAACAGCAAAAGCCACTATCATGACAGTAAAGCTGATGTTGTGACAATAAGGACACTATTGCGACATGTAGCCCCTATCACGACAGGTGCGTGCACTGTCGAGACATGCGACCACTATCGTGACACGTGACCCCTATTGCGATATGCGCCCCCTATTGTGATATGGGGTCACCATCGCAATATGCAACCACCTTTGCGACATGTGGCCACCATCACGATATGTACCCACTATCACAACATGTGACCACTATCGGGACATGTGACCACTGCTGCAACATGTGGCCACCATAACTATACGTGGCTCCTACCATGACATGTGGTCCTCATCGTGACATTTGGCCCCTATCGCGATATGCAGCGCCCCATCGCGACATGCGACCGCCATCGCAATATGCGGCTCCTATTGTGATAGCAAGGCCACCATCGCGATATGCAGTCACTGTTGCGACATGCAGCCACCATCGCGGATTGTGGCCACCATTGCGACAGCAAAGGCCACTGTCGCGAGATGAGACCACTATCATGCTATGCGGCTGCTATCACGACAACAAAGCTACCATTGAGACAGGCGGCCACTCTTGAGCGTTAGCTTCTATCGTGACAGCAAGCCGCTATTGCGACAGATGGCTACAGTCACAAGAAGGAGCCATTATGACAGGTGGCCACTATTGCAACAGGCCACCACTACAGTAATAGGCTTCTGTGGTCTTGACAGGAAGCTACAGTGCCGGGAGCCAATCTGTAGCACAACAGTGCTCTGTTATTGCGAGAGGCAGCCATTCTCGTGAAAGCCATGCTATATTGCGAGAGTTAGCCTCTCATGAGACAGCAAGCAACTATCACGGAAGGTGGTTACAGTCACGAGAGAAAGCCACCATCGTAACTGGCCACCTATACCATGACAGGCCTCAACTGTCGAGACAGGAAGCTACTGTCATAAGAGCCAGTCTCTATTGTAACAGCGTGTTGTTATCGCAACAGGTAGCCACTAACATGAGAGTCATGGTAACCATGACTCAGAATTTTAAGGTAACCATGACTTGGTGTTTTTAGGTAACCATGACTTGGCATTTTTAGGTAACCATGAATTGGCATTTTTGGACAGCCGTGACTGTGGTACATGCTTATTTCATATCACTGGGAAAACTAAACTTGCAGGTTTTTTGTGTTGACAATTCCTAGGAAGTACCTAGGAAAGGGAACCTGCCCATAAGAGTGGTTTGTCCCCTTCACACATCAAGACCCCTTGAGGTAGTAAGACACAGATACACAGCACTTCACAGTGTCTATTTCCAAATTCATACTTGTTGATAACACCTTCCTGTGTTCCTTATTTTATATTAACTACTGATTGCATATCAGCTTACCTTTTCCATGCTCTCTGTTTTCCTCAGCAGCCTGATTATGTGAAAGCAAACAGCATGATGATTACATAATTGCAGAAAAGTTTTCAAAGGATAAGGACTGGGCACTTCTGTTCTCTTCACATTATTTGCCTCATATTTCCTTTGCATCTGGAAGCTGCAGTCCCTGGACTTTTATTACTGCATTCTGTTTTCTTCCCTGAAGTTCTCTGTTACTACTGGTGGTTGCTTTCATTTTTTTCCAATTTGTCTCTTAAAATATGAATGTAAGCTTAGCTAGGCCATCTAGACTTTTGAGATGGCCTATCTTTATCAGATATGACATTTATACCTTTTATTAAAACTTTTGTATTTGAAGAGAAAAAGAGAAGTCTGGCAGGGATGTACAAGAACACTTAGTTCTGCTGGATTCTGTGTTCTGTGTATTCTCCCCGTCTCCACTGAGTGATAGCCTTTACTTCAGATCATTATTGGCTCCAAGTCCCACTCTGATAGTTTCTTCATACCTTTGTTAATTCCTTTATTTGTATGTGCCAGGTACTGGAGATACAAAGATGAGTAGTTATGGTCCCTGTCCCACAAATGGGAGATAGATCTACATCTAATTAGGATGCTGTATGTGGAAACAGATATGGGCCCGTAAGGGGCAAACCTGGGGCCTAGGAGGAGCAGAAGGGATGGCTAAGTCCGCCTGAGAGGATCAGGGCAGATTTTAGGAGACAGAACATCTGAGCTGAAGCTTGGACAGTGAGTTAAAGAAGGGACTGGAAAATGCCTGGACATAGCAGGAAGTCGACAAGAGCTTAAGAACTGAATATGATTCCTACCACATGGGAAATCTGTTCTTTTGGTGATAATGATGCCAGCCATTTTTGTGAGCATTATCCACTCCACTTAGTCCTCCCAACAAGTCAGATGAGGACATGGAGGCTCATGTGGGTTAAATAACTCGCCACGACTGCACAGCTGGGAGGGATTCTGGATCCTGTCTGTCTCTCTGTGGTCTGTCGTTGATAATGACCAGCAGGATGGTCACCAGTAATCGAGTACTGATGGCCTTGCTGTGTGTCTTTTCCCCTAATGGGAGCCTACTCTATACTGGCTTTTGACAAAGTCAACTGAATGTTCCTCTCCTGGGGCCCACTATACCACCACCACGCTCATGTTAGCACTGGTTTTACCAGGGGCACCCCTGACAGAGGAATCATTACTGTCAAGAGCTCTGGTTTTGACCACCACTGATAAAGTCCCTAGAGTTGTCCCAAATACGGTGTCAAAAGGAGCCCCTTCTACTTTTTTAAATTGTTCTGCTACACTGCTTATTCAAAGAAAATATAATAAAGGACAAAATGACTGGTAGTTATAATTATTCCAAATTGAGTATTTTTAAAGGAATTTTTTTTCAATTTGTCAAAAGCATATCAACAGTCATAAATTTTTTTTAAATACTCTGGCCCCATACTCTCACCCTTGGGAATTTATTCCAAGAATATAAATTCAAAGAGGTTAAAGCTCATATGGACAGATATTTTGCAGCATTATTTATATTGGAAACAACCCAAACGTCCAATAACAGGGGAAACAATTTGTAAATCTTGGTACATCAATATAACAAAATTATAAGCTGCCAGTTAGAGTTATAAATTTTGAAAGTTTATACAACAAGAAAACTGATAATTTTAAAGTAAAGGAGCAGAACTACAAAATTGTACCTACTGTATAAAAATTATATGAGCATATGAAGTACTAAAAGGAAACCATAAAGAATCAGATCAGTTGGTTGATCTGTTTAGAGTTTGAAATTATGTGACATTTGATTATTTTGATTTCCTTAATACTTATTAAAATGTGTGTACTTGGCGAATGCTAGAAATAGATATCTTCATTCTTTCACATTTTAAATGTTTTCATTTTATCTTAGTACATTTTTTTTACTGCCAATTTATATCTCTGCTGTAAATTATGGCCATGTTTCTCCTGTCAGTACATAGACTATATTTCAGAAATATTTCGTTTTTGTTACATTAATAGTATTCCTTTCCTAGAGCAGCATGCTTCTCATATGTCAATAGGCATTCCTCTCACCTGGGGTCTTACTGAAATGCTGATCTCATTGAGTGGGTCTGGGGTAGGGCCCGAGACTCTGCATTTCCCATAAGCCCCAGGTGCTGCTGGTCCTTGAGCTTTCCTTCGTGTCTGAGGACTCGATGCTCCCTCAGTGGCGGGGGGAGGGGGATGGCTAAAGATGAGTGTGGTCAGAAAGGAAAATTTTCTCCCTCACCCTTCTAAATTCTTCTGACTGATTTATGAATTAAGTTAACATGAGACAGATTGACAGGAGAAAATCCAGTTTAATTTTGTATGTACGGGGACACCATAAGACTATGGGGCTCCTTGGCTATCAGGTATTTGGGACTTATACACCCTTCTGAATTAAAGAGAAGGGGCAGAAGTCTGGGATTTCCAAGGGGAGGAATTCACATACAGATGGAAAAACAAGTGTTTGCTGGGCAATGCAGAGACTATAGGACAGAGAGAGGACTGGTCTCCAAGCCCTATGGCATTTCCCCCATCACACCTAGCTCATAATCTTCATAGATATCTCTAGTGATGGTGTGCAAGACTGGGCTGTCTTAAGCTCAAAATAATCCGCATGCCAGAGTGGCACATTCTGGGGAGACTCATTCTGAACACCTATAGTACCCTCTATGGTTATGGGGTAAAGATGCTATGTTCTATCAAATCTGATGATCAACCTCCTTAAGCCACTCAACTAACTTAAATGTTGTCAATCAACAAGTGACCAGGTGGCACCAAAATATGATTGATTCTATGTTGATATAAAGAGAGAGGATCTTCTGTGGTCATTGTGCTAGCAGTGTTCTTTGATACAGTTTGGAATCTAATTAAGAAGTTGAAAATCCCATCGGTGTTAAGAAGCACTTTGCTCAGAATCACTGTACTGGCAAGGAAAATTGAGGCCTTGGCAAAGAATACTGAAGGCACAGCGGTATGAAGCAGAGAGCCATTATTTCAGGGAATGTAGGAAGTAGATCATTTTCTAAAACTGGGAGCATCAGTTTACCTTTGCCTATGAACAAGATACAGTGCTGCGTAGTAACCTGGAGGTGGTGGGGAATAATTGCAGCTCTTCCTTGGATTTGAACCATACCAATGGTTGCCAAACCTTATACTCTTGGTTTTTAGAAGATAATAACAACTTTCCAACTTGATTCTCCACAGTGACTGAAGCCGGCTTTGGTGCTGACATTGGCATGGAGAAATTCTTCAACATCAAGTGTCGAGCCTCTGGCTTGGTGCCCAATGTCGTGGTGCTGGTGGCCACAGTGCGCGCGCTGAAGATGCATGGGGGCGGGCCAAGCGTAAGTCCCAGGCTCCGTGCCCAGGAAAACCCATTTTCACATTAAGACAAAGCAGAATCTAACATTGGAAAAATTTAAACCTGCTTAATAACTCCAGTTTTCTAAAAGGGTGTCCTTTTTCACAAATCAGCATGAAAGGGCACTTAGAGTTTAGTATGTTCTAGTAAATAGTAACACCTGCAAAGTTACTGCGAAGTGATATTTTGGAAAGGAGCATAATGTAACCACTTTTTAGTCCTAAGATTCATATCTGAAGCTCCTGTCAACATTTCATAACCCCACGGTAGTGGGAGGACAGAGGCTTTGGGGCGAGGTTGTCCAATGTTTATACCGACTTAGAACTGTGCTCCTTCTGTTTCTGTTTATTATGAGTTCACTTTATAATTCTCTTATAACACAGTTATTTCTGAGAGCTTTGCTTGAACAAATTTAGTTTTAACATTTTTAAAGACTATATTAACCTCTTCTATGCCAATTTTACACACATCTGAAAAGAAATTGTTTTAATTTCTCCAAAGTGTAGTGTTTTTCTTTTTTTCATTTTTAGGTACCCCTGTATTTTCAAAGGGAGAATATGAAATGTTACATGATTAATTATCTTTGAAATAAAATCGTTTAGAGTGGCTTTATCATTTATACTGTTGATCTGCTGCACAGACTGCCAGATCTGATTTCTTAGGTACCCTGTGTACACAAAAGTCCTATAATCAATGATTGTTGCATAGCAAGACAAATGCTACTCATTGTTTACTCATCCTAGCAAGTCTTTGTCCTAAGAGAGGCAGGCTTTATTTTTAGACCATTTTACAGACCATAAAGTTGAGGTTTGATGGGTTTGGGGACTGGGAAGTTGTCACCTGGCCAGCAGAGAGCCAGATCGGAAGCCTGGGACTTAGATCCAAACCTCCTACAGTGCCCACTGAGCAGAGCTGCATATTAATGAAGGGTGAACATTTTCTGAATCACAAGTCCACTCTTAACCACTTCATTTTAGCCTAAAGCTTCATCATTATTTCAAATGGAAGATTGATGTAACGTCCATTACAAGGTGGCGGGTGAATCCTAAAGGATCCTGATTTTGCCCAAAGCCCCACTTGCAGCTGCAATTGCTCCTTGGCTTTAGATTTTGAATCTATATACCAACTTCTGTCTTCAAAAAACTATTTCTGCTGACATAAGACACATACGACATTCTCTCTCCTTGTTTAGCATCCTGAAAATTATAAAATCCAAGAGTTTTAATATCCTGGAAAGAGCTTTGAGGTTGTCTAGCCTGGTTCAGTCTTTATGAAGACAAAATTACTGAGCTGCAGGATTCAGTGTCTTGATTAGCATCACACATCGATTGAGGGGACTCATCCGATGTAACAGTCAAGGTCTCTTGGCTTCAAGTCCAATGCTTTTCCACACTCTAGGCTCTTTCCTATAAAAATTCTCTACATGATTTATAATCCTATTTCGATTCACCTTAACATATGTGCTCATTGTTTACAATGGTTGCATTTTCCGCTCGCCTTAATCTTCCACTTCACTTAGAGTCATGGTTTCATGCCAATGACAATTGTGACAGGGCTCAAGTCACAGATAAAGGTGGAGGATAATAAGGGGAGGATCAGGAAGCAGGGCGAAATTTGAGCATCGCTCTCCTGGGCTTCAGCAATGCCTTCTGTGTCATTGTTTTATGAATATCTATATGTATGTCTCCCTACTCCACTTTGAATTCCTTGAGATTAAGGACTATGTTCTATTAATTTGTGTATCCCTGGTGCCTGGCATAGTCCGTATCCAGGAAATGTTTTCAATAATTGAATAATAAATGAACTTTCATCGTCCTAATCCTATATCCCACATTATCCATCTCAGAGTCATTTCTTCTTACTTGAAGCAGCTCCATGATAATGCTTTTGATCCATTATAATTTCTACTTCCTTTTGATATCATTATACAGATAACCATGGCTGTCTCTTATGTTTATTCAGCTTGGTTGTTTTCCATAATTGTGCAGTGGAAAATCCAGTGACCCCCTGAACTTGCCCATTTTAGCCCTAATCATTTTCAGTTCATATCCTGCCTTCTAAAGTGCTGAGTGTTCTTGGCGCAACGTAAGAAAACCAACATTCTGTTATAGTTTCGTTTCACAGTGAGTTCTCTAAACCCACAGTGTAAAGGAGGACACTTCAAAACCAATAGAATGTGTATTTATATAGAAAGAGATTTATTATAAGGAATTGGTTTGAGCAGTTATGGAGGCTGACAGACACGTCCAAACTCTGCAGAGTGGGCCAGGAGGCTGGAGACGCGGGAGAGCCAATATTCCTGTCTCAGGCCCAGGCACAGGGCTTCCTGTTGGAGAATTTGCTCTTGCACCGTCTCTGAGCTCTAGTCAGACATTTCAACTGATTGGATGTGGCCCGTCACATTGTGGGGAACGGCCTGCTTGACTCCGAGTCCACCAATGTAAATGTTATTCTCATTCAGAAAACACCCTCACTGAAACACCCCAAATAGTGTGTGGCCAAATATTTGGGCGCCCCATGTTCCAAATTGACACATAGAAGTAACTGTCACACCCAATATCACTAATTTTTGGTGTATGGTGTAATGACTAGATCTGATTTCATTTTCTTCTGGGTTAATAACCAACTGGCCTGACACTATTTACTGAAATAGTCCCTCCTTTCTGATCTTCAAGCCTACTATGTCATAAATCAATTTCCCATACATATGTAGGTCTTTTTCTGGGGCCTTCCTTCACTTGCTCTGGTCTAGTTACATAGGTCTGGGCTGTGCTGGTAGCCTGTAGGCCAAGCCTCCAAGGTCATCCTCTGTCCCCATGCGTGCCTGGCCTGTAGGGACCTTTCTCCTTCCATGTGTATTGTAGAATTAGCTCAGCAAGTTCCGTGAAGAATTTGTTAGGATTTTTATTGAAATGGCATTAAATCAATAGATCAATTTAGGGACATCTGACAGCTCTCTAAAAACATGAGACATCTCTTCATTGATTTAGGGCTTTTAAAATATATTTTAATAAAGATTTACAGTTTATTGCACAAATTATATCCTTTTATAGATTTGTTCTTGTGCAGTTCATATTTTTAAATAGTGTAACAGTTACCTCTGGAATCTTTTTTTTTTAACTTCTGGATTCTTATATACTGCTTTTATATACCATGATCTCTCTAAATTCCTTTTTTTTTAATTGACATATAAGTGACATATAACATTATGCCAGTTTCAGGTGTACAGCATAATGATTTGTATCCATTACAAAGGGATCACCACATACATAATTACAAATGTCTTATTCTTTTTCTTTCTTATGATGAGGGTTTTTAAGATTTATTCTCAGCAACTTTCAAGCATGCAACAGAGTATTATTAATCATAGTCACCATGACATCCCCATGACTTAAAAAATCCTCTTATTAATTGTACTACTTTAGATATAGATATTTTTGGAAGTTCTATATGGGCAGTCATATCTGAAATAATGACAATTTTGTTTCTTTCCAGTCTTTGTACTTTTTCCCTTGTCATAACAAAGTCTTCCTAGATGCAGCAGTATTAAATAGGAGTGGTGATAGCGGGGCATCCTTTTCTTATTCCTGATATGAAAGAAAATGCTTTTAATAGTTCATCACTAAATATAATGTTTTCTATAGATTTTTTAGTATAGGTTCTTTTATCGGGTTAAAGAAGTTGCCTTTTATTCCTAGTTTGCCAAGTTTTTATACTAAATGCGTGTGGAAGAATTATTTTCTTCATCTGTTGAGATGATATGGTTTTTCTCTTTGATCTGTTAGTGCTGTAAATTATATTATTTAACTCTCAAATGTTAAATGAACTTTATATCCCCTTGAATAAATCTAACACAGAGATATACTATCTTTTTTTATGAATGACTCAATTTTACTTACTGGTTTCCCAGTGTTTTAATCTATATTTATGAGTGAGCTGTTAGCCACATAAAATAAATTGAGAAGGATTTCTTTTTTTTATATTCCCTATAAGGGATTTTGTAATATTAGAATTATCTGTTTATTCAAAGGTGGGAAGAATTCACCTGTAATACTCTCTGGGTCTGTTACCTATTGGTGCGAGGTAGATTTTTAACTATAAATTTAATTTTGTTAATGACTATAAGACTGTATAGGTTTTCTGTCTCTTAAATGAGCTTTAATAAAAGTTACATCTCTGTGAATTTCTCTATGGTTTTAAACATATGGACATAAAGTTTGCCACAGTATTCTATTCTGTCTATTGCATGTACAGTTATAATATTTTTTCATTCCTTTTTTTAAAAAGTCTTACCAGAGTGCTGTTGACTTTGTTAGGCTTTTCAAGAACCACCTTCTGGCTTAGTTGATCCCCTTGTTGAAATTTGCATGCAGCCCATTGTTCTGCTTTTGCTCCTGTCAGGTGCTGCAGACCTTTGCAGTGCATGCTCCGCGGCACTGCGTTCCTTCTCCTCAATGTAGCATTTTATTTGTTCCAACTGAAAAGTTCACTCAGTGTTTCTGTCCACACGACTGCTGGGAAAACGCATCTGAAAATACTTTGTTTTCACACACTATCCAAAAACAATCTGTCACAGAGGTAACTTCTTGCCGAAGCATTTCTCATAGTCTCAAGGCCTCTTCCACTGAGAGTAAGTCGCCGTATTCTCAGTAAATCAAAATGTTTTCTCGTGTTTCACCAAAACCAGTAGCAGGCCATCGACAGAAGCCGTGCGGGATTGTGGAAAGGTACTAAATTGGGCTTCAGGACCCTATTACATTCGAGTCCTCGTTCTGTTCCCCTTTGCTCTGTAACCTTGGGCAAAACTCCTGCCTTCCCTCAACTTTACTCTTTTGGCCAACCTCGCCCTCCTCCCCTCCCCCCAAAATAGTAATTGCATCACTTTAAAATGACTTAGGATTTATTTCAAAACAATGGTGCACTCTGTATAAATCAGGTATTGATCATATTGTCAATTCCATTTTATGCTGGGAGAATAAGCAGCAGTATGAAAGTTCTCAATTTTGCCTCAACTTAGAATTGCCTGGGGGAGTTTTTAAATATTACTGATTGTGGGTCCCACTCCCAGAAATCCTGCTTTAATTGGTCTTGGAGGAGCTGAGGAATCAGTCTTTCTAAAAAGCTTCCCACAAGACCTCATGGTCAGCCAGGACTGCCAGTTACTGGTTTACAAGTACAAAATGTGCTTTTAAAGGTCCCTTCCCCCAAAGTGACTATGATTTGTTTTTCTTTCATATCTCGATCAATTAGAGGAAGCATGTTAATGAGATTAAACTTCATTTTGTCTCTTACCTCAGGTGACCGCTGGCGTTCCTCTTAAGAAAGAATACACAGAGGAGGTAAGGGGACTGCCTGATTTAAAGGGCTGAAGTGGAGAAAAGCGCTTTTCTAATAATCCTAGAGAAAATGGTTGGGGGCAGGAAGGGATACAGACCATTCAGTGAACTTTTCAATCTTAAGAAATGATAGATGTGGCCTTTATCTACTGCTCCCTACCTCCAGCTCGCGGTCTCCAGCACAGAAACAATTATAAAACTTATACCCAGGTATCCTTCAGGTGTGGAAGAGACTTGGCTGAGGTCCTGCACTCGGCTGTAAATACTTTGGTTTACTGGCAACAGTACCTCTCTGCTCCTACAGGTGGCGCCAGGGGTTCGAGCAGGGTCTAGCTGGACAGCTCTTATCACCGTCCCCCGACCTTGTGCCTTTTAGCCCACCAGCCTGCAGGGCGTGGGCACATTGCTTATGCCCTGGCCACTGGTCAGCTGCAGAAATAGCTGCCTGACTCTAGACCCACATATGCCATTGGACTCGGAATAGTTCTGGAAGTTATTTTGAAATGAGCCCCCTCCTTCTTCAGCCATCTCTCTTAGAGGAAAAAGGGACTGTAGGATCTTCTTGAATAGCTTCTAACACCATAAGGTGAGCAGAGATGGAAGCAAAACCTGCCACGGGAGCCCTGCCAGCTGAGTTTGGCAGGTGTGGTAGGAGGCAATGCAAGGGGCTTTGGTTTCCTTACAGAACATCCAGCTGGTGGCAGACGGTTGCTGTAACCTCCAGAAGCAAATTCAGATCGCTCAGCTCTTCGGGGTTCCCGTGGTCGTGGCTCTGAATGTCTTCAAGTAAGTCAGGCCGCCTCCTTTAAACGTGGTCGTTGCTCTGGGCCACCCTGGGAACTAGATTTCTGTTTTAGGATGTTTGGTCTTTCTCTGCTTCGTCTAAAAGTATACAGAAATACTCTGCTCTTTCTGTTTGTTTGGTTTGGTTGGGTTGGTTTCATTTCAGCAGAAGTGTTCTCAGATGTGACCAGGGAAATGAGAGCTACATAGTGACTTACATTTCTTGGGCCTTTTCTTTTTTTCATTCCACCCAGCATTTCTGTCTGAAAGACTGTGGATGATCAAAGGGATGTGTTATGGAATTTTCTCAATAAAACCCTTAACAACTTGAAATATTTGAGTCATGTTGCGGGGGATTTTTTTTTTTTTTTTCCTGTGCTTTTCTTTAAGTCTGATTTATTTAAACACGATGTAACCACTTTTGATGTTTAAAATATATTCAGTGTTAGGGAACAAAGTTCTATAGAAATGGTTAGCCTGTCTTTAAAAACATTGCTAAATGAATGCAGATGCAAAACCACCGACATTTTCATCACTAGGACCGACACCCGGGCTGAGATTGACCTCGTGTGTGAGCTCGCCAAGCGGGCGGGTGCCTTTGATGCGGTCCCCTGCTATCACTGGTCGATTGGTGGGAAGGGCTCAGTGGACCTGGCCTGGGCTGTGAGAGAAGCTGCCAGTAAAAGGAGTCGTTTCCGGTTCCTGTATGATGTTCAGGTAAGATCCCACATCAGTGGTGATGCTGGCTAACGTTTCTTGCTCTTTAACTGGTAACTGGCCAGTGCAGAGAGCTCTGCACAGTTTGTCCCAGTTGGTCCTCACAGCAACCCACAGGCAGAGAAGGAAGTGAAGGTCAAAGAGGTTAAGCCGCCTGACAAGGCCACGTTGCCAAGGGCCAACCCCAGCTCCAAGGGTCGTCCCCAGCTCCTTGCCCCAAAGCCTGCACTCTTGAAGGTGCTCTGCCTCCAAGGAGCAGGCATCACTGAGGAGGGGCTTCAGAGAACAGGGTTTGACAGCAGCACTTGCAGAGTTTATACAAGAACGAGACTTTTGAGCAACTTCACAAGGCTTGTGAGATCACGGGTCGTATTTCCTTTGTCCATTTCTGCTATAGCTCCTTTCCCTCGTTGTGGTTCTCTTGAGCTATGTCTAGCATATTTTTTAAATTTTTTAAAATTATGGTCAAGGACACACAACATAAAATTTACCCTTTCTCATTTTTAGGTGTCCAGTTCAATGGTAATAATTATTCACATTGAACAATAGCTCCCTACTCCTCCCCTGCCGTCTACCCCTGGCAGGCGCCATTTTACTTCCCATCGTTATGAGTTTGACTATTCCACGTCCCTCGGGCAAGTGAAACTATGCAGTGTTTGTCTTTTTGTGACTGGCTTATTCGGTGTCTCAGTTCCTCTGAGCTGCTGTAAAAGAACACCATAGACTGGGTTGCTTATACACAATAGAAATCGATTTCCCACAGTTTTGGAGGCTGGGACGTCCAAGATCCAAGATCGAGGCGCCGGCAAATTCAGTGTCTAGTGAGGGTCTTCTGCATCCTCACTTGGTGGAATGGGCGAGGGAGCTCTGGACGGTCTCTTTCTAGGGGCGCTAATTCTATTCATGAAGGCTCCACCCTCATGACTTCATGGTCCCCAAAGGCCACCAACTTCTAATACCATCACCTTGGGGATTAAACTCAATACATGAATTTGGGGGGGACATAAATCTTCTGTCTGTAGAAGTCACTTGACATAATGCCAAGATTCACCCATGTTATTGCGTGTGTCAGAATTTCCTTCCTTTTTAAAACTGAGTAATGATCCATTCCATGCATAGACCACATTTTGTGTATCCATTCATCTGGGGCTGGCCACTTAGGTTGCTTCTACCCCATGGCTATTATAAATTATGCTGCTGGAGCATGTGTGTAAAAATACTTCTTCAAGACTCTGCTTCCAATTCTTTTGGCTTTATACCCAGAAGTGGAGTTGCTGGATCACCTAGTATATTTTTAAACATATCTGGATAATGAACGAGCCTTCACTAAGAAAATCAGAACCTCCCAGGACCTCACTTCGCCCTCAGTTTACCCTGGCACCCACCTAAACATCTGTTCTGACCCTGTGGCTCTAGCTCTGGCTACTGGATTTGGGCTCAGAGGTAGCCCACGATTGCCAGAGCTCAGCCTGAAGCCGACTGCTGCTCCTCCATCCCTCACAGATTCTGTTGGTCTGTCTCTCAGATGTCACAGACAGGGACCTCACTCCTCTTGCCTGTTCAGATGGCAGATACCAGAAGCAAGACTGAAGAGAGGGCAGAGCAGCATTATCGGCAAGTCTAGCGTTGTATCAACACGAAGCATGATATTGACCTTGTTGTGGAGGCTCCCACGGAGGAAGGCTTTTTGAGCGCCCGGCATAATGGGCACTTTGTACGTTAACTTCGTTAGTCCTAACGTTCCTATTGAGTAGGAATTGCTGCTATCCCTCCCCTGCCCCCATTTTACCGGTAAGGAAGCTAAAGCACTGAGTAACCTGCCCACTGTCCCATAGCCAGAAAGAGGCAGAACTGGAAGAGTATTAAGAATGATGGAGGCCATCGTCCCGCTCTGTTCTTCAGAATTCAGTACTGTGTTCAAAAGTGGGGTGGGGTGAGGGAGATACTGCTTAAAGGGGCGATACCTGAGTGACCCACCTAGAGAGGAAGCATGGCAGTGATGGGCACGGAGTCCATGCCAAGTGAGAGATTGTACGTTCTCAGTAAATGTTTGTGCAAGGAAGGACTTCAGGAATGCATTGGGGTGGTTAGCCCAGAACAGGTTTGTCATGTTGTAAAGCCATTTTATGAGTGAGAGACTAGAATGTTCTGAGTTACAGAGGTGGTAGAGAGCAAATGGGGGAGGAGACTTGGGTTCAGCATGAAGAAAAGTATTCTAATTAGAAGCCTTGGGCTCCATGCTCTGACCCTGGACATGATAAGCAAAGATCGATGCAGCTCTGCAGTGGGCAGGTCAGACGTGTTGTAGCTAATCAGGTGGCGGCTGGTCCAGGTGACCTTGTATTCCTCCTGCGCCCGTCTGCCCAGGTAAAACCGGGGTGTCACAGCACCTGGCACAGCCCGCAGCCCTTCCACACAAACACGCCAGGAAATCGCTCTCAGAAGCACCCCACTGTGAGTGGCAGAGGCACTGTTTTAAATGAATGATTTCATAGTGTGTCTCTTTTCAAAGAAACCATCCCAGGTGAAAAGGTCAGGGAACAGAAGACATGTTTCTGAGTTATGCTGTCTCAGACATGCGCACTAACACTAAGATGAACCCTTTTCCTTTCCACTAATTCTTTTCTTTCCCTGAATTCCCATTTTTCATGGAGATAATGCTGTTCACATGTCTGCTCTCCTGTGGGAAGGGAAAAAATTTATGACAGTGTGGTCTAAAGTCCTCTACTTGATAGGTAGCCTGAAGGCCAGGATTCTTACCTCCTTTGCCAACATTCTGCTCCCTCAAACAGAAATTGGGTTTGAGCTGCATAGTTGTGTACTCGGTAACCAGCCTCCAGCCTCCTGCTACATGACAGTTTGTGGAAAGTTATCACTGCTTGGGTTCACTTTGTACAGACAGTGTCCCTCAGAGCTGGGTTCCTCACCCTGGCAAGACGATCCTGGACAATAGGAGCCCACTTACACTCCTGTCGTGTAACCACAGAGATCTGAGTTTGTTGGTGCAGGCTAACAGAGCTCATACTTTTTTTTATCCCCCTGATTTCTTGCATATTCAGTGCTGATGAAACTTTATAACAGTTTTCCTAAAACCCTTTCGGTTCCCTTTCTTTTTTCCCCCACAACTAGCCCTTTGGTGCTTGGCAGCTTGGTAGGTGTGGGATTGCTCTGCAGGAAGAAAGAGGTGATGGGGTAAGGGAGAAAGGGGGAGTGGGAAGGGGAAGGGCCTAGTCAAGGAACTAGTATAAATGACCCATGGACATGAACAACAGGGTGCGGATTGACTGTGGGGTGGGGGTGAGGGGGCAGAGGAGAGCAATGGGGGAAAAAATGGGACAACTGTAATAGAACAACAATTAAAAGAAGAAAATAAAACTTATAGAAGATTTTTTTTTTAAAGAGGTGATAAAATGCTTTTGGATGAATCATGCTGCTACCTCTGCTTCTCAGTGTAGATGGTTTTGTCTGGGTGTCTTTTGTGCCCTCCCCCAACTCTGCTCCACTAAGAATGTATTCAGTACTGGGTCTGCAGGTCTTCATTCCTGCTCCACCCCCGCCCCAGGCTTGAGTTACAGAAGTGAGACACCTGAGATCATTTGGAGGCAGTCGAAGGAGCACCAGGGTGATTGCTTTTATGTGGGGAATAGAGATCGGCCCACAACCCCCTTGGAAAGAGGAACAGCTAGAGGAGTAGACACGCCTGAGCCCAGAGACACTGTGGGGCGAGACAACAGCAGGGAGCCCGTAGTTACAGCAAGAAACAAGCTACTGCTGATGTGGGGGGGGGGGTGTCTGTGCTAAACTTTACAGGAAACTGAGGTAAGCAGCCACTCTTCTTCACAGACCAATTCTGTACACTTTTTACCAGAGTGTCTCCTCATTCAAGAGTAGGCAGCTTTTGGTCTTTTGGTTAGGGTCCTAGAGGCAGCTGTTGATTAAGTCAGAATAATTCAGAAAATATGGAATAAGGTGCAATGGCCTAATTGCTCATGGGAAACTTATCGTGTGGGAATTAATATATTTAAATCTGAAATAACGTGCATCGTATTCTCTCAACCGTATTGTTACCGGAAAGGGACCGGGCCTGGAGCATGTCTGCCTCTGGCCAGCCTGGGGTGTGTGGGTTCTTGGCTTTGTGCAGGAAAGATTTCACAAAACCAGGTGGTTTTCAGAGCATGTTTATTAAAGCTGAGGGCCGTGAAACACAGGAAGGGTTTAGGACAGGAGAAGCAACAGGACAGAGCCTGGGCTGTGCTCTGCTTGGGCTCCCTAGAAACGTAATAGCAAGGAAGTGAGCCACGTGGTGCTGCATGGACTCAGTGAGGAGTACGTCACAGTGACAGAAGTGACCCAAGGCAGGGCTGCTGTTAGCTCACCGAAAAGTCAGGAGAAAGGGGAACTTGGGCACAGGTTCAGGGGTTAGCCCGGCACGAGCTGCCTTTGCCCACTGCTCCCCTGATTGCAAATCTCATGGGGACCCTTCAAGTTTAGGAGAAAGAGCAAAAGTACACACCCAAGAAAAGGAGGGGCACAGGTGTGCTCCAAGGAGAGTGCGCTGGTCTTCTTCATCTTGAGAGGTCTTATCTGTTTTCTAAAGGCAGGATTTTAGGGGAGGTTTCAGGGGAGGATCTTCATAGAATATTAATCAGCCTTCCAGGTGTGTCCTTTCAAGGTCGTGGTCTCCGCTGATTGGTCAGCACCAGGGTATGGAGGTTATTAGTCATTACATCTGGTCCTGATGTCAGCTCCTTCTGGTTTAGCTGTCATCTCTAGTTTGACCAAAACTTTGTCACCATGGTCAACAGGTTCGAGGCTTCCTTCCTAAGATTATTTGATGCGAGTCAGAACTTCATTGTCCTGAGGACCCGATGCTTAAGGGAGTGGTCGTGCAAGGGCTTGTATGAGAGTCATATGAGGATATTCTGCAGCCCCTTGTTCCTCCTATGGGGGGTCTAAAACCACGTGACTAGTGATATGCCAGGGGAGGGTCCAAACCACAGGGAAATGAAAGGTCAGGGTCTACACAATGTGACCAATGATATGCTAAGGGAGGCGAGGTCCTTGTTTTCCCGGTTTGGCCCATTGCTAGACTTCCTGCCCTGGTGACCTTCTGTGCCTAGCCCACCGTCCTTGCTCTGTTCATATCTGTCTCCCTGCCCACCACTATGTCATATCCATCGTATTAGGACAACCACAATCCCGTTTAAGAAGGTGTTAAGAATCCCCCTCAAAATCGTCTTCTCTACGACTTTTTCTTTTGTATTATTACTTTTTACAATGATATCTTTATAGCCGACTAATATAATATCTCCATATCTGCAAGCACACAGGAAAATAGGAGAGCAGGCAGAAAAACGAATCCATGTTTGCACTTTACCAGCTAACATTTCTCTTTTGTATCTTATTTCAAGTCTATTTCATCCAGTCCATGGGTTGTGCATCACAGATGCAGAGGCTGAAGTTCAGAGACGGTGTGGGACTGAACCCCGTAGCAATTGGCACTTATAGGAAGAAGGATAAAGCTTGGGGGTCAGGCAGAGCTGGGTTCAAATCTTGATGAGATTTACTCTCCTGCAGATAGGAATTTGGGCAAGTTTATTCACCTCTTGGAGACTCAGCTTTCTTAACTGAAGGGTCTCATAGCCACACCTACCTCCCCTTGTTGCTTCGAGGACCAAATTGAATGTCTCTGAGGAAAATGCTGGAGTGTAGGAAGCTGGCCATCCATGTTTCTCCTCTCACGGTCACTTCATGGGGGGGGGGGGGTGGCTTCCTGGATTGACCGGCAAGAATTCTCTTGTAACTCTGGTACCTTTGGCAGACTCTAGGACTGGTTTCCTGTCCAAGTGGGTTAAAACTGGGCATTAGAAGCCAAGGCTTCTAGTGGACCGAGAAAGAAAGACACACCACCAAATCAAAGCAAGACGCTTAGCATTCTTTCTCCGTCACAATTGAGAACCACTAATGATAGAATAAATGGTCAGTTGCTTTTGGAAAGCGTGTGTTGACACTGAAAATCAGCTTGCAATTCAGTCTGAATATTGTTTGTTAAATCAGGAGTGAAGGCTGAAAATCGTCTCTGTATCCTTCCTCTAACTTTACAAACGTTTTGGGGTGTAACCTTGACAGCAAGCGAGGCTAGTGTTTGTTTTTATTAAAAGGTCTTTCCTGTTCTTTGTATGAAGCCATTCTCTTGATCACAGCAGGGGCTGGATGGAGGGAGATCAAAACAGACCAGGCAGGCTCAGCCCAGGGCCTCGCCAAGTCTGTGTTCACTGCTGGGATGTTTCGGACTCTTCTTCCCGCTGGTCGTTTTGAGGCAGGGGTTCTCGGGTTTTCTTTTTCAGTTTGTTCATTTTTGGTTTGTGTTTTTTGGCTACTGAGGACTTACTTTTATATTTCCTTTTATATTTTATTTTATTTTTATTTGTTAAGTATTTTTATTGATTATGCTGTTACAGTTGTCCCAATTTTCCCCCTTTACCCCCCTCCACCTGATACCCTACTTCACTGTAGCAACCCACACCCCCTTAGTTCATGTCCACGGGTCGTGCATGTAAGTTCTTTGGTTTCTCCCTTTCCTGTATTATTTATAACTTCCTCCTGTCTATTTTGTACCAACCAATTATGCTTCTTAGTCCCTGCATGATTTCCCCCATTTTCCCTCTTCCCCCTCCCAGCTGATAACCCTCCAAATGATCCCCATGTCTATGATTCTGCTCCTGTTCTGGTTGTTCGCTTAGTTTGTTTTTGTTTTTGTTTTTAATTTTTCGATTCAGTTGATAGTTTTGAGTTTGTTGTCATCTTAATGTTCATAGTTTTGATCCTCATATTTTTCTTAAATAAATCCCTTTAACATTTCATGTAATAATGGCTTGGTGATGATAAATTCCTTCAGCTTTACCTTGTCTGGGAATCACTTTATCTTCCCTTCCATTCTAAACGATAGCTTTGCTGGATACAGTAATCTTGGTTGTAGGTCCTCGATTTTCATCACTTTGAATACTTCTTGCCAGTCCCTTCTTGCCTGCAAAGGTTCTTTTGAGAAGTCAGCTGTCTATGGGAACTGCTTTGTAAGTAATTCTCTTCCTTTTTCTTGCTGCTTTTAAGATTCTCTCTTTATCTTTAACCTTTGGCATTTTAATGATGATGTGTCTTGGTGTGTTTCTCTATGGGTCCAACTTGTTTAGGACTCTCTGTGCTTCCTGGACTTGTATGTCTATTTCCTTCACCAAATTAGGGAAGTTTTCTTTCATTATTTTTTCAAATAAGTTTTCGATTACTTGCTCTTCCTCTTCTCCTGGCACCCCTATGATTCGGATGTTGGCACATTTAAAGTTGTCCTGGAGGTTCCTAAGCCTTTCCTCATTATTTTTCATTCTTGTTTCTTTTTTCTGTTCTGGTTGAATGTTTATTTCTTCCTTTTGTTCCAAATCATTGATTTGAATTCTGGCTTCCTTCTCATCACTGTTGGTCCCCTGTATATTTTTTATTTCACTTTGTGTAATCTTCATTGCTTCCTTTAATTTTTTGCCATGCTCTATGAGTTCTCTGAGCATCCTTCTCACCAGTGTTTCGAACTCTACTTCTGATAGGTTGGCTATCTCTGTTTCGTTTAGTTCTTTGGGAGGGAGGGGTTGTACTGTTCTTTCATTTGGGCCATATTATGTTGCCTCCTCAGTTTGGCAGCCTCCCCGAGTTTGTTTCTGTGCATTAGGTAGAGCTGCTTTTACTTCTGTCTTAGTAGCATGGCCTGTGTAGCAAAGGCACCTGTAAATTGTGTGTGGAGGAGCCACCCACTTCACTGCTTTGTGTCTCTGTTTGTGATGGGGGCTCGGAGAGGGGACAGTACCGCTTCCTGGCTTCTAGCGATTTGCCTGGCACTGACCCTGTTTCCAGTCACTTCACCCACTTCTCATATGCAATTGGTGCCCCTCCAGTTGCTGCCCTGAGGTTTGCACATGTTCTAGGACAATGTGGGCCCCGTAAGAGGTGAAAATCTGGCAATTTCTTCTGCCACCCCAACCCGCACTGGTTTTTACAGCCAGAGGTAATGGGCGTTTATCT
The DNA here is from genome assembly GCF_987537825.1 of Furipterus horrens. Lineage (NCBI taxonomy): Eukaryota > Metazoa > Chordata > Mammalia > Chiroptera > Furipteridae > Furipterus > Furipterus horrens. The sequence goes on from NW_028327176.1 coordinate 182,583,968, forward strand.
TTCTGGTGCTGGAACCCTGGGTTGTGCAGTCTGACCTGGGGCTGGAATCGCTCGCTCCCAGGGTGTCCCTCTTGATTTTTATCCACCATACGTGAATGTGGGACTGTTCATTCCACTGCTGTTGCCGCCGCCACCTGTCCAAGCCACACAGCTTCTCCATCCCTCCTACCTGTCTGGGTAAATGTGGCTTCTTTAAGTCCTTGGTTGTTGGACTTCCACATAGTTCAATTTTCTGACAGCTCTGGTTGTTACTTGTTTTTGAGATCTGGTTGTAATTCCTTCTATAGTTGTGCAAGGAGGCGAAGCATGTCTGACCGGAACTATTTTTATATTTCTTAACAATTCAAACTTGAATATATGCCTGTTAGTGGGTTTTAAAAGTTATCTTTTAATGGGATTCTGGGCATTTGCAACCAGAGCCTCAAATTTTAAATAAATGAAAATTCATTTATATGAGTACTTGTATGTGTGTGTGTGTGTGTGTGTGTGTGTGTGCGCGCGCAGTGTATATATAGTGTTTTTAAATTGTGGTAAAAATATACATAAATGAAATTTCCCATTTTAACTATTTTTAAATGCACAGTTCTGTGGCATTAAGTACATTCACACTATGTATGAGGTCTGTCCAGAAAGTATCCAGCCATGTAATATGAAAGAGAGATGTTTATTGAAGAAGATATAAAATACAAGAAACATTGCACATAGGACAGTGATGTTTCAGTCCCCTTCAAAGTAGTAGGTACCTTGGGACCTCACACAGTTCTGCCAGTCACCATCAGCTGCCCCATCATATTTTCCTGAATCTCATCAACGGTCTGAAATCTCTTCCCTTACAAAGGTGATTTTAGTTTTGGGAAAAGTCAGAAGTCACAGGGCGCCAAATCTGGACTGTAGGGGGGTGGAATGACCTGGGTGATTTGATGTTTCACCAAAAAACTCTTCCCGAAATGTGATGCATGAGCAGGTGCTTTGTCGTGATGAAGCTGCCAGTCACCAGTTGCCCATACCTACAGCATTCTGTATCATCTGAACAGTATGTGCAGAGGAATATTCAAGCTTAATGGAAAATTTGATGCAGATTCATTGCTCTACTCATTCAGTCATTTTGAATGCAACAGCCACACAGTACTCATGCTCACTCCATGGCATCTACCACCCCCACTGACTAGTACAGTGAAGTCGTCATTGTTCATGTATGTGCATCCCAGTTAACTCTCCTTGGCTGCCAGGTTACATTGATGTCACACAGACTGTTGTCATATTAACAATGGTTGGACTTTTTCCAGAAAGACCTTGTATAGTTTTAATAATTAGGATTTAAAATTGGCAGTGGCATTTCTGCACATTTCTGTGTGTCTCTTATATTTGAGAGTAATTGTAAAGAAATGCTCCAAGGAGAAGGGATGTCCTTTCTTCTTGTTGCCCTTGGCCCTGCACTGTTGTCTTCCCTGGGCCCTTTGACCTCCAGCGCCTTTGCTCCCAGTTGTCAGGCCTGTCCTTGGTCTGCGTAGCTCTGCCCTTCAGCTCCCTCCCACCCCCTCTCTGTGCAGTGGAATGTTTGGAGTGTTTGGCATGTTCTATAGAGAGCTCCCCCTTACATCTTCCAGCCCATTAAATATCTCACTCAGGAATCCATTTCGCTCCCTTATGTGCTCCTTTCTGTTCTCCTTTCCTGTTTATTGATGATCAGGCTCCATTCATCCATCTTGAACTACCCCAGCCCCTTGTGCACCTCCCCTCCCCTGGCTTCCTTCCCATGGTTCAGCTCCACATTCCCACATGGCCTTCCCTGGACCACACCACACCCTCCTGCAAACTCACCTCACGTCTCTGTCAAAGCTAGGTTCTTCTCCAGCACTGGCTTCCAGGGTTTCTGTCGAGTCTTTGTGGGCTTGCAGGCTGTCACCTACCTCCTCAGCCGCTGCCTGCCTCCCTCCCCTGTGTCTGATAGGTCTCGTGAGAGCTGACCCTATTGCTGGAACCAGCCCAGCTTTCTCAACATGTCCCGCTCAGCCCCATGTGATTCCGGCGAAGCTGCCCCAGCTTTGTTTCCTTGATGCTAGAAGTAGCAGCTGATGACAAAAAGAGTGATCTGTACCTGTTTCATCTGTGCGTGTCACAAGGGTCCCCATAATTTTATGTAAGTGCTTTCTTCTAACATGAAAAATGGAATGTCTCTGTGACGGAAGTGTCTAAAACTGCATTGTTTCATCTCAAATGATGGACCAAACAAAAAACACTGAGGGACACAAAATCAACTATGTGTCCCAGCACATTAGCAGGTCACCTTCTACCACCACTCCATCCGTCCCGGGCCCTTCTGACTGAAACTCAGGTAGTATCAGACCATTGTATGGTGACAGGATCCATTTATCAGCCTAAAAAGCAAGCAGTAAGGAACATTATTTAAATATTGCAGATGTTATCATATAAAGAACCACACAGGAAACTACAGCCTTAGGATTTGGGGGTAAAGCACTCAAAACATCGTAGGCTTACAGTCACCCCAATATCTATGAGAGAACGATGTCTTTTTCTTTTCATGAACATAGTTTACTCGGCTCTTGAGTGAGACTTGCAGGCCAAGTTTTTCTCCTTTGGAAGCACATCTCCAGCTAATCAGTGAGGAAACTATCACTCCTGTTGTACAGTCAAGCAAAAGAGCCACTTATGAAAAACCAGGGCTCCTTACACATGAAAGTGAAACCTTGTGTTCATTCATATCACTCCTAGAACATGTGGAGATTATGGGTAAGGTTTGTAGAAAGGACCTACAGCTGCAGGGCTGAATGAAAGGTTATCAGAAATCCATGACTCTGTGCCGGTTAAATTGATCATTCTTCACTGGGGTGAGGAGGCCGGCCTGTGGCTGCTCACTGAGTGTTGTGTTAATTCTGCTATCTGCTTATCGTGGAATAAAAATAAAAATATTGTGAGGACAAAAAACAAAATTTAGTTTCTAAGACATCTCATCAACACTATAATGAAACAACATTGAACAAAACGATGTCATTCAAAGGAATACCCGCTGTATTCCTTTCTTTGACCTTGGACATTGCTCTCATGTTCTGTGTGAGAGAATAAAAGCTCACCCACGTGAATTGCTTATTGTCACCATTTCACGTGGACAAATGCAAATTTACTGGCGAGGAGCCTTTTCTCTTTCCCAGACCCGAGCTGTCTCCTAGTTGCCTTAGCGGAATATGATTCTCTGGGTGACCCTATTGGTCAGGGCCAGCGAGCCAGCAGGGGTGGCCAAAGCCGCCCGGTGGCCAGCTCACGGAATTCAGCACGTACCTCTTTGGTGGCTCTGATGTGCTGGTTTCCAGCCCACGACATGCTCTGCCTTGAGGATACTGGGTCTGCTGTTCTCAGGGACAACACAGAGCTGCTCCCGTGACCCTAGGATTATGGTACAATGGCCCCTTGCACCTTAATGGATGCTCCGTGTAAATTACCAGCCGTGGTTTCATGTTCTGCTTTTTTATTTGAAGGACAGGGAAGGCTATGTACCAAACTGCATTTGCAGGTCATTTAAAATCCATGCTTTATGTAAAATACAGAATGAAATAGTGACTGTGTCCAGAGATTTTTATTCAACTGAGTTTATTCACTGATCCTTCTCTTGAAATATTTCATAAGCATTGGAATACATTTTGCCCCTATCACAGCATAGGAACTTTTAATTTCTATGAATTCCACTCTGTGGCCTTGGTGAAACAAAAGAACAATGCAGTTTTTATCCGGCACGGCTGCTGAAGAAACAGCCGTGTGTTCCTGCGCTCAGCGGTCGTGGGCTTGCTGAGAGATAGCGCAGCTGAGAGTAGAGCCTTGTGTAGTGTTTCTGGGCTCTTCTGGCTGTGGGGCCTGCCCTCCAAGTAAGATGGGAAGCCGCTGTATCATAAAGCCTTCATACTTCTTGTTTTCTTCGACTCCAGCAGCTTCATTTTTAACTTCCTTCTATTTCACTTAATGTTCTATTTCACTTTATTTTTGTTCATTTTCTTCTCACCAAAAAAGAAAAAAAATTTTTTTTAATTTCAGTAACTGTGCTTCTGGACTTTGTAGATGAGTTTTATTCCTCCAAAAAGCAGGTCTTAAATAACTTAATTTAGTAATTCCAGCAGGTTCTCCCAGAGCTTTCCAAGAGGATTTGCTGTCTCCCTTGGAGTGACTCCGCTTCTCTGAGCGTGGGTCCTCATGTCCACACAGGGAACGTTATGGAGCATGAAGGCCACCCCAGCCCCCACGTACCTTCATGGTGTCACTCAGCCTGATATTGTGCCTGCTCCGTGCAAGAGACAGTACAGTAGTGTGACAGCTGGTGACAGTTATTTTCCAGAGCTATGATGCCCCTAGTTATTTTCTGTGCTGTGCCTCTGCTCACGGGTGACTATTTAAATTTAAATGAACTAGAATTAAGGATTTATTTCCTCAGTTGCACTAATCACGTTGCATCTGCTTAACAGCCACAGGAGGCCCGTGGCTTCTGGACTGGAAAGTGCAGAGACAGAACGCGCAGGAAGGTCCCATGGGAAGGTCCCATGGGATGGCTCTGTTCGAGGGTATTCGGTCCCCTACATACAAAGTGAAGAGGCTTGGGAGGCGATTTAAGTAGAATATGTGCAGAGTTATATTCTTGGTGAAGATGAAGATTTTATATACTATTAGTTCAAAAAATGATCAAAGATACGAGTCTAGACACCAGGCTTTGTGAAGCAGCTTATTAAATGTCAAGCATAGTACAAATAGCATAGTCCCTCTTTCCAGGATAAGCTTTCTGTTCACTGCTGTTTACACCTTGACTTGTGCCTTTCTCTTTGTGTGGAATGAATTTTCCTTTCATTGCTTGTTCAAATCTTTCGCGTCCTTCGAGCATGATTCAAGGTCCTTTGATTCAAGGTGCTTGTTTCCGTCTTGCCCGCTATTCTGCTTTCCAGGCCTTCCCTGCAATCTGTGGTCTCCCTCCTCTAACAGAATCTTTACACAGAGCCCTGTCACACAGTGTCCTGTCAAAATTGTTACCGCCCCATTGTCCCCCCTCCATCACCAGTTCTCTGTACACAAAGTCCCTGAAGTTCTTTGCACACCATGACATCTTGCAAGGACTTGCCATACATGGTTATTTATTCACTCACCATACGTTAATGAAATGCCTACTGTGTGCCAGCCACTATCCTAGACATTAGGGACGTGAGGATGAAAGATGTGAATAAGTGAATAGTAAGTATTTACAGAGCCAACGATGATTAATACATAAACACTCATTCATTTATTTTACCAGTTTATTTGTTTGATTAAAAAACTATTATTTGCCACAGGAATATCAAGTTCAGATCAAGCTCATTGGACTGAGCTTGACTTTTTTTCTCTTTAACAATTACACTTATCCCCAAAATCAAACACAGAAGCAGCAGAAAGTTCTTCACCTGCTGACACACTATGAATGGATCGTATGCAATGGGAGCTACCTTATCAATAAGGATAGGTTTTAGTTTTTACATGAAACCCAAACGATCTGTTAACTGAGATGTTCTTTTTATTTATTTACTTATACATGTAAATGAAAAAGAAAAATTGTAGTAGGAGGCCCAGGAGAACTTTGGCATTGGGGTTTCTAGCTGCGCTGAGCTGGAGCCCGTTGCTTATTCAGCAGGTGGAATGGCAGACACACGCCCAAGGTGGTGGTGGTGTGTTCTCCCTCCTGTCCTCGCAAGCCAATCAGGGAGCATCCTCGTCTTTGCCAGGGTCGGCGAGGCTAGGCTTGGGGTATCAGAAGTGCCGCACATATATTTAGGTGGGGTCTGAAACTAAGGGTGAAGAGAAAGCAGGCTTCCCGCCTGGGCCTCGGCCCGCTGGCCCCTTCCTGCTCTCTGCCCTGCCTTCTGTTTGGGTCACCGGGCCTGTGTGGGAGGCTGCAGTTTTCCTGCGGAAATGAAGCCACAACTACACAGTTCACAAAGTCAGCCTGGCACCTGCTTGAAATTCCCGAAACACTTTCGAATAAACATTAGGAAGGAAGACAGTTATTGGCAAAACCTCTGTATTTCCTTATGCCCAAAGGAATTGAAAGCTGGTCTTCCAGAGATAATATTTGTCCAGCCACGTTCACAGCAGCGTTGCTCACAACAGCCAGAAGGCGGAAGCAACCCAAGTGTCCATTGACGGATGAGTGGGTTTTTAAAATGTGGTAAAGAGATACAATGAAAAATTATTCAGCCTTAAAAGGGAAGAAAATTTGGACATGTGCTACAACATGGATGAACTTTGAGGACATTATGAAAAGCCAGATGCAAAGGACATACATTGTCCATGTTTCATTCCACTTACATGCACTATCTGGGGTAGTCAGATTCAGAGACAGAAAGTAGAATAATGGTTGCCAGGAAATGGGGAATTGGTGTCCAATGGGTACGGCACTTCAGTTTTCAAAGATGAAAAGAGCTCTGGAGATTGGTTTTTCAACAATGAGAATATACTTAAGAATACATTACTATACACTTAAAAATGTTTAAGATGGTCAATTCTGTATTATGTCTGTTTTACCGCAATTAAAAATTAAATATATGTATTTCTTGAAATAAAATATTTTCATGTTTAACTGATCACTGGTCACCCGTTTGTTCCCATGAGTCCTTTTTTTTTTTTTCCTTTAGCATCTCTTGCAATGCTGGTTTGGTGGAGATGTATTCTTTTAGTCTTCCTTTGTCGGAGAAACTCCTTATTTCACCTTCCATTTTGAAAGAGAGCCTTGCTGAGTAGAGTAGTCTTGGTTGTAGGCTTTGTTTCTCATTGATTTAAATATTTTTTGCCATTCATTTATGGCTTGTAGTGTTTCTGTTGAGAAGTCAGTTGATAGCCTTATCGAAGCTCCCTTGTATGTTATTTGCTATTTTTCTCTTCCTGCTTTTAGGATTCTCGCTTTCTCTTTGAATGTTGCCATTTTAATTATGATGTGCCTTGGAGTGGGCCTTTTTGGGTTCATCTTCATTGAGACCCTCTGTGCTTCCTGGATTTGCATGACTTTTTCTCTCATCAGGTTAGAAAAATTTTCTATTATTACTTTTTCAATCAGGTTTTCTATTCCTTTTTCCTCCTCTTCTCCTTCTTGTATCCCTATGATTCTAATGTTTTTCAGTCTCATGTTTTCCTGCAGTTCTCTTAAACTCTCTTCATCCTTTTGAAATCTTTTTTCATTTTGTTGTATTGTCTGGGAATTTTTTTCTACATTGTCCTCTAACTCACTGATCTGATCTCCTTCGTTTAGCTTACTTTTGATTAATTCTACTGTGTTCTTCAGTTCAGAAATTGTATTCTTCATTTCTTCCTGGTTCTTATTAATAGTTTCTATGTCCTTTTTTTATGCTGGTGTAGTTCTCCATAAGTTCCTTATAACTTCTTTGCAATTCTTTGTAGTTTCCTTTGAGTTGTTGGTAATTTCCCTGGAGTTTGTCATAGTTTTCTTTGAGGTTGTCAAGGTCATTGAGTTTCTTTGTAACCATTTTTTTGAATTCCATGTCTGATAGTTGGCTTATGTCTATTCCATCTATCTCTCTTTGTGGAGATTCCTCTTTTCACTTCATTGGGAAGTTGTTTCTGTGTCTTCTCATGTTAAATTCTTCTTGTCTGTTTTTGTTTATTTGATTTCCCACTTTCATGATTTGAGATTCTTTATAGGAGACCTGCAGGATTCAGTGGTGTAGTCTCTTTGATCTTCTGATCCTAATGCTCCTGTGTTGCCCTTTATGCCATTTGTTTTAGCTGTCTGGTTGTATTTCAGTTACTCTTTGGTGTATCCTTTCCTCTGGCTAGTTGATTGAGAGTCACTCTGCCCACCTTATCTTGAGTTCTTTTGTGGAGATGCTGTTAAAACATAAGCACACAACACAGGCAAGAAGTCCACACCCTCCAAAATATCCCCCACCCACAATCCCACTATTAGCAGCAAACGAGCCAGTATTAATATAAATGTAGAGAGATTAAGACTCTTATATTATAGGAGAAACAGATAGGAGTTGTTTTAAATGAAAGAAAGATGATTTTTGAGAGAGAAGGTGATAGAATAATAATAGTAGCAAGTAGGTCAAGGCTATGCAAGACAGCAAGTAATATTTACACTGTATGTTTAAGAAGGAAGGGAAGAATGCAGAATGAAGCGAGAAAGTGGAAGCATATAGTATTAGGTTTATATAGCAGTTATATGCTATATGTTTAGTGTGAGAGGGAGGATAAAAAAAAACAGACAAACAAAAATTAAAACAAAATGATAGGAGGGATAAAAGGTAGGAAACAGATTAAAGAAAGAGTTTTTTTTTTTATTTAAAAAATAAAAATAAAAAAATAGAAAGAGAGAGAGAAAGAAAAGAAGAAAAAAGGAAGAAAAGAACTAAGTGAAGGGAAAGAAAAAGAAAGAGGGGAAAAAAAGAAAGTTTTTTTAAAACTATGTTTTATTGATTATACTGTTACAGTTGTCACAATATTTCTTCCTTATGCTCCCCTCCACCCGGTGGACCCCCTCCCTCCAGTTGGCCCCCTCTTTTAGTCCTCTTTTGGCCGGAAGTGAAAAAAAGAAAATTTTTACTTAGTTTAACCTTTAGGTACAGTCTCCTTTTCTGGATCTTCTCCTGGTCAAAATTCCATGGGTTTCAAATCTTTTCTGGTTGATTGGCTGGCTGTGGGGAGATCCAGCTTGATTCTGGGGTTGCTAGTCTCTTACTCGTGGGCGTGCCATCACTCTGCTGTGAGACGCTTTTAGTTGTCCCCTCCTGCAGGACGCTCAGCCCTCCTCAGGCTTGTCTACCAACATTTTTCTGCTGGTGGGCCAGTGTGCGCATGCCAGTAATCTCTGTTCTGCTTCCAGTCTTGTCTCTATTTCTGAGATACAGCATCTGCTCGCATCCCTCCCTATACACCTTGTTCCCATGAGTTCTTTAATGATTACCTTAATGGAAAAGTTACTCACCGACTTTATTTTCAAATCAGAGTGCAGTTGCATTCTATTCATTAAATATGTTATGAGTAGTAGTACCTGTTTTGTTGCCGTTTTATTTTACTTCCGGAGAAATCATCACTGTGTCAGCCCCTAGTGCCCTCACTCCATAATACTGTCACTTACCATTTGTACAGTGGGACACCACTATCCTTTCTCTACGTTGCTTCCGCGATGCAGTGAAACATTGTGCAGCAGGGTATTCCCATCCCCACCTCAGGAACAGAGAAATAAATTTGGAGAGGTGACTTGACTGAACCAGATTAAGGAGGGCCCGTGTTAGCCCTCCTGCTCCGTGACAGCCACCCGGCAGTGCTGTGCCCCACAGAGGGCTGAAATGGCCCAGGAGGGCCATGGGGTACAGGCAGAGACGCTGCCTGGGGAGCCCAGAATCCTGAGAACTGACCTCCCTGCCTGAGCATGGTCGTGTGTGGGTGCTGGGAGTATCTTTCATCTTTCTATTAACTTGTATTTCTTAAAAATGGCTGCTCCTTGCAAGGCATCTATTAGCCTAAGAGATCATATTAGCTTAAGTGCAGCATCAACAGCAAGCATTTCGGTATCCATCAACGCATTATTGGGCTAAAAATTACTTTAATTTCTGTCCTTCTTTCACATTCTGCCTTCCTGGAAGATGATAATCATTTGTTTCCAGAGTTGTCCCTTCTAGAGGTGGATTCTTCTCTGATTTCTCCTATGACATTCACAAAAGACCTTCTATCATCCGGTAGATTTGTGTCCGATTTCGATCCTGGGACTGTTACCATTTGAGGTCCGTCAGTACAGCCTAAGGGAACATGAGGTTTGCTAGCAGCCACCCGCTGCCAGGCCCTGCTGGGTAACACCCAGGTAAGAGCATTACAAAGGCATCTGGACGAAGAAGAGACCGCACACACGCACATGAGGGGGATCAGTCGAGGCTTCCCGCAGAGGCTGGCCTTTGGGAGAGAGCTTTGAGAGCCCGCGGAGTTTTAGCAGAGGCTGAACTTTGAAGATTACAAGGGCAGAGGCCTTCACCTGCAGGCCTCAGAAACAAGAAGCTAGGGGGACATTTAAAGATAGGGGGACTTGCGTAGTGATACTCAGAACACATCTCAGATGCTTAACTGTCGGAGCCAGGTTTTGTTGTTTAGTAAGCCACGGGAAGCGGAAGATTTTTTAATTTTCTTACGCGAATACATTTTAGGAAGGCTGGATCTGTGGTACAGGAGACCGTGTATTAGAAGAGACGAGTTAGGAAGCTTTCGTGGTTAGACCATTAGCATCTCAACTGAGAGCACTTAGAAGGGTCCTTTTCCCCACACCCTCACCTACACTTGATATTCTCATACTTTTCAGTGTTACTAATCTAATGGGTGTGAGTTGGTTTTTCATTATTTTAATTTGCATTCCTTGATTACTAATGCAGGTGAGCATTTTTCTCGTGATTATTAGCCATGCTCTATTTGCCCAGTGTTAAATATTTGTTTTTCTTTCTCTTGATGTGTGGGATATTTTTTATTCATTCTAATAACTAATCTTTTGCATATATCTTTTCCCAGATTGTTCCCAGCCCTTTAACTTTATTTATAGTGTCTCTTCTCATACAAAAATTTTTAATTTCAATGTAGTCAACCTCAGGATGTATTCTGTTGTTACCCTGTTTAAGAAACTTTCCCTAACTTAAGATCATTGAGTTCCCAATATTTTCTTCCAATATTTAGAGTTTTAATTTTGACGTTTATACCTTTATTCTGTATTGGCTTTATTTGGAAGCCTGGTGTGTGGTAGGAATACAATTTTATTTCTTTCCAGCGAAAAGTCAGTTGGACAAGGAGCCCTTTCCCTATTTTGTGCCATTTCTACTCTGTACTATCCCACACCTGCTGAGGTGTCTTTCTGGGTTCCTTCTTATTTCCACTGATTAATTCGTCTAGGCCCATGCTAGTACCACATGGAATTACGTGGCATAGTTTTGTAGTATGTTTGATACCTGGTAAGATGGTAAGGCAAGTCCTGTTATCTTTGTTCCTTTGGTTTTATTTATTTTGGAAGCTATCTTAGCTCTTTCTGCCATTACTCTTTATGATGAATTTTAGGATTGATTGACCAAGGAACAGAGAGTGCTCTTGGGGTTTTTATTGGAATTACATTGAACTAATAGATCGTTTGTGAAAACTGGCATCTGTACAGTATCGGGTTCCCTCAGCCGTGCACAAAGTATTTCTCTCCAGTGATTCAGATCCTCTTTTATGTTCTTCAATGAACGATTATAGTGACTTGCATCTTCATTTTTTTATTTGTTGAAACGTCCAATATTTAAGTTCCAGACCACAGAACAACTTTACAGTAATAAAAATTGTTGTAATGAAAAACACATTTTAAAGCAGTTTTGGGTTCTATCAGAACGGGAGGGTGGAGTTACCTTTTACTTTCCCCTGTTGGATAATTCTCTTTCCTGTGTACCTCAGCAGTAATTTATGCGGGTGCACCGTTTGCCATTGCCGAGTAAAGTCCTTGAAGCAGGCCACAGGAGACCTTTGCTCCTTGGTGATGGCCATTCCTTCCGTACTTGGTCCAGCGGCTGTTCGCCCAGGAGCAAACCCACTAAAGGCATTACATCTGTATTTTCTACCCACAGCAAAATTCTGAACAATTTTATCAAATGCTTTGCTTACTTCAAGAATCACTTTACTTGTGGTATATTCCTTTTCTAATGAACCATTCTTGTTTCTTAAGATGCTTCTAGTATTTTGCCAGCAATCTGCATTCATATTTTCCATTCAGCATTATGGAAGATTTTTCATCTTCTCCCCACACACTTGTCTGTATCTAATCTTCTCAGATTTGTCCTGCTCTCCAAGATTTCTCATCATTTGCTAAAATGACTCTTGCTTCAGCCTGTGATTTCCCAATAGTTTTTGATCACATCAGAATTTATATTAACCCTTTGAGTGCCGTGCGTAATTCAAAATTTGGATCAACATGAGAAAAAGTTATATCAATATATAACCTAAGGTACAAAAAAAGAGAACAAAACACAAAATATGAATTATTCCATTGTTATTTACATTTATAGCCATCAAAAAAAGAGTCGCTGGGAGCAATGCTGGCACTTTTGGGAAAATTTGTCAGCTTCGCTCACAGCAACATTGGTAGTCAAAGCATTAAAATCTCAACCCATTCTTGCTCACGAAAAAAAATAAACTATTCTTTAGTATTACTAGGTTCTCTGTCGTAAAACTGAAGTTGAGATCCCCCTAGAAATCAGCACTCAGTATTTAGTTAGGAAGCTCTTGTTCTGACTTATAAGACCATTAAAAAGCATAGGAGAAACCACTTTTTAAAAAATGCTGCAATGGATAAAAATGATTAACTAGACAAGCAGCCTCTAAGTTGGCTGGACATCTAAGGCTTCTTATTTGCTGGTTGACCTCTGATCCAAAAATGTTAGGACTTTAAAGGTGACAGAGGACAAAAGTATTTGCTTCAAGTGCCACTGCTGCTGAGGAGACAGGCTGGTGGGGAACTGGAAACAACCACAGAATCTCTCACTGCTTTTTCCCTTAATTCTTTGACCTGATAATGACATTGCTGTCGTTTGTGTTTCTCCAGCTTCCAATTGTGGAAAAGATTAGGACCATTGCCCAGACTGTCTACGGAGCCAGAGATATCGAACTCTCTCCGGGGGCACAGTCCAAAATTGATCTCTACACGCAACAGGTAAAAGTTATAGTTTTAGGAGGGGGAATCCACCTTCGGCTCTTGAAATATTTGCCTTAATTGAAGACTCGTATAGGTCTCACCAGCTGAGCCTGTCTTCCTCTACCTTGCGGTCCTCCAAGATTGAAATACTCTCCTTGGGTGTGGGGTACTGACTGTAATTGGACCATTATGGTGAAGGTATATACCCTCTGATATATCCATCATTGACCTTTGTGGTTCTAATGTGCCCAGTATGGGTGGTGTCTGTGTTTCTGCGTGGCGTGTCATCTTTAGTCCCTCCCATTCAGCCAGAAACATTGGGAGTGTCCTTCGATGTGTGGCTGTGATCAGATATAGGAGATCTGAAGTACTCCATCTTCATTTCAGGTCTCTTTCCACCTTAAAAATGTTATCATGGCACCGGGTTAGGCAAATACAAGTGCAGTGTATAAAGAGGGGGTGGGGGTGTATCCTTTTTTATATGAGTGGTTCGTTGGCTTGGTGCTGAGATGGCTCCCCAAGGTCAAAGGCTACGTTCTCTCCTCCAAGCAGCTGTGAAGGTGGCTGTGATGCAGCAGCATGAGTCATGATCTGGTCCTGGATCGGTCATGGGTAATGGACTTCACTGCAGCGCGTTTAGGCCCCCTAAGCGGAAGGACCGCATGCCCCCGAATGCCCCATCCAGCTCGCTAGGTAGAAGTCAAAGCGCTTCAGAAGCTTGATGGCAAAGAGCTTCATTATGAGTATCATCTGGCTTTTTTTTTTTCCTTCCCTGACTCCTAAATCCTATTTGTAAATTATATTTGACATTTTGTTAAATACTGTCAATGCCAACCAGTTTTCTCCCAGGTTGATAAGTTAACCAACAACTCGTTCATTCTTAGAATTTTCCATGATTCCCAAACATTATTGTATATTCAAGCATTGTTCTATGGTGAAATTTCCACTCATGTGCAATGAAATATTTAAAATAAGTCATTGTCATGAGGGTTTTTTTTAATTGAATTTTTAATAATATTTAAAGACTACCATTTATTCTATTCCTATTAGGTCCTTCCCTTTTTTTCAGTCTTAAAAAGCACTATCTTTCCTGAAGTAATGTGGTGATGGTATATGGCATATTGAGTTGTTGGTTTGTTTTTAACATCCCTTACTGACAAAATTTTAAATTGGCAAACCTACATGAGTTTATTAAAATCATTTCCAATGTCTATGTGCTGTGCTATACACCTGAAACTAATACAAAATAGGGTTGAATGCAAACTGTAATTGAAAAATAAAATCAAAATCAAAAAATTATTTCAATATTTGAGTGATCTCTGAAACCCAAGGTCCTGGGCACCATTTCTGCAGGGCAAATGTGCTCATTCACCAGCAGGACTCTGATCAGCATGTAAGAGTATTACAGCATTTCAAAAGAAAAGAGCTCCGCCCCCCAATCCATAATACTCAGAAATTTTTCAAATAGTTTTAAGTTGAATCATAAGAAATGCTGTGTGGGTCACCTCTGAAGATTGCATTCCTTTTATCTCTGTCTACCAGGGAATATCCCTAACAGTTATGTGTCAAGTATGTGGTTGCCCTTAATTAGCAAAGTCTCTAAAGGGCCACTATGGACCCTTTAATCAGAACCAGGCTGGGAGGACACTGTCCTTTTTGTGAGACACCACACGTGACTTCCTGCTCTTTCACCTTTGGAACGCTGGGTCAGGCGAAGCCTTTGGTCCTTAAAAATAAGAAGCTTAAGTGGTGACCTCATCTTCGTTCCTATAATGTAATCGCAGATCAAATAGCCATGATTCATAAACCAACACAAAGGGGCCCTTTGCTTCCTGGCAGCCTCCGAGAAGGAGTGAACAACGTGCCTGAAAGCCTCATTATGAAACCTTTCTCCAGATTACCTTCCTGAGTCCCGGATGTTAATATCCTCCAGGGATTCCTACAGCTGCTGCTGCTGTAAATAACCACACTTTCCCCCAAACACGCACGTGGCACTGCCCTCCTGTAAAGAGAATTCCCCAAAATAAATAGTAGGCATCCTCTCTCTGCTGGGAGATGCATTTCTGTTCCATCTTCTTGCTTAGTGAATGGGTAGTAACACGTCCCTGCTGTGCGTCTGGACCTGAGCTGCAGGGGATTGGATGGAGTCAAGGACAGGGGATCAACATTCATCTTCAGTAAGAGCATTCCCTTGCCTTTCTTACAGGGTTTTGGAAATTTGCCCATCTGCATGGCAAAGACCCACCTCTCTCTTTCTCACCAACCCGACAAGAAAGGGGTACCCCGGGACTTCATTTTACCCATTAGCGACGTCCGGGCCAGCATAGGCGCTGGCTTCATTTACCCTTTGGTTGGAATGGTGAGTGACATCTTCCAATAACCTTCTTCCACCTGTACTGCCATGACACCTAAAATCCTTTGTTCTGTCAATGCTCCGCAAAGCAGGTATTGGGAAGTCATTAATGGTATTTGCTACTTTTCTTAACATTTTCTTCCACCATAAACACACCTCTGCTGTTGTGGTTTGGGTTTTCCTTTTTGTTTGGATCATGTGTTCAGGATCCCTTGAGTCATAAAACTGATTTTGCATATAGAACACGGAAGAGGATGCCTTGGGAGAATGCAGTCTGCTGTGTAAGTGGTAGGATGGCTTAGCATAGTGCTCCTTGGTCTTCTTCACATCATTGCACTCAGAACAGTAAGATTTCTCTGAAATGTGGGATACATGGACGTGACTGCTCATGCCAGACAGAACCCGCTCAGCCCCCACTAAGGGCTGGGAAATCTGTGCTTCACCCTGTACCCCGTTTCTCAGCACATCACGTGGGAAGCTCTGCAAGTCCCGCGCGTTTTTGTGTCTGGCACTATTGGCATGGCAGTGCATTGCTATGGAATGATTGCCACGTTGGTTCAGATTCTCTGTGGGGTGAGAGGAGAGAACAAAGAAATGGAAACTGATTAAAGCACTTCAACTCTGTGATACTGGGCTCCATACATAAAATGCTTCATTGTAGCCACACAGTAAGTGACGTGATCGTCTTCCCTTGGGAACCCCCAGGGGCTAGAATTGGACTCCTTCTCATGCGAGTGCTCCTGAATTAGATTGAGACCAAAAATTCTAAATTATCATTATTGTCGTTGTTACAAGCTGATCTGCGCCCAAATAGGAAACATAACAATGTTCTTAATAGACCCTGCAGCTCTGTTATGCGAACAAGCAATGGATGGGCAAAAAGTTTTTTAAAAAATTGGAGTTCTTTCCTTGATATTCACACATATGTCATGTAGTATTAGGCAAAGCATGCCAAGAAGCGTTTTTAATTCTTACTGCACGTGAGGCACGGGGACACTGAGAGGAGAGCAGGGTGTGAGGAGGGTGGGTTGGAACAGTGCAGGGACACCTAGAACACAGGTGTTGGCCCTCAGAGCACAGGAAGGCAGCGGCTAGCCCTCTGACCAGGGAAACGGTGAGCTTCGACGCAGAGGCACAGAAGGCGTGACATAGCCTTCCCAGGGTGTGGCCGGAGTTGGACAGGAGCAGGGAGGCTGAGGAATGGGGCTGGGGTGGCAAGACAGGGCCAAGCTGTTCCGGATCTCAACTGGCATCTCAAGAAACTTGGGTTTTCTCTCGTGCGCGCTGGGGAGTCAGTATAGCGTGGCTTTTGTGTTTGGTTGGTTGGTTTTCTTTTTATAAGAAAGAGAAGAATGTGGCCTGGGCAGTGGAAGGCAGAGACCCAGACCCAGGAGACGAGTTCTATCTGCCAGGGCAGAGAGAGGCATGGTCGGCACTGTGGCTGCGGGAGAGAGAATATGGAAAGAGAGGAGAATTGGAAGCCACCTACTTGGGCGCTGCAGGAGGAGGGACACTGCTAGTGTGACTGAGGATAGTGATGCCATCAGTCGCGGGAGGAACCCAGGAGGAAGGCAGATGGCAGGGCCAGAGAGAGTCTGGCCTGGAGAGCTGGGAGGGATCACGGGATAGATACAATAGCCTGTGAATTCACTAGGAATAGGATGGTGCTCAGAAGAAAGGACCAGGAAGAAAGGCCTTAAGGGCTCTAAGAATATAAATGAAGGCAGGCGACAGACAAGGGAGCCTCAAGGACAAGCGCCAGAGACGTGAGAGGAGAGTCAAGGACAGTGCTCTGAAAACCTCCAGCTGACTGAGTTACGGAGCAGACTGAGTTACAGGAGCCCTCCAAGGAGTCTGGAAGGAGCCGCTGCAGGCGTGGGGGGCCAGGGAGTACCCCCGGGGCAGGTGGCAGAGTACTCCGTTGGGGGAGGGTAGCAACAGAGTTGACAGTGGGGGAAGGGTTCACATAGAAGGGGCGCACTGAATGACACTGTGGAAAAGGCACAACTGAAGGTAAAAATTCAGATCGGCGGTGGGTACAGGGGGAGAGGGCGAGAACTGACTGCAAAGGGAACTTGGCAGGGGGTGGAAATACTCTGTTCTGATTGTGCTGGCGATTCCATGACTATGTACATTTGTCAAAACTCATAGACATATATTTGTTTATCCCAAAGATTTTAAATTATGTTATGCTTTTTATGTAATGACTACATCCCTAAGATGAGTGAGTGTTATGGTGTGTAATTCAATTATACCTCAATTAGCAAAAACATGTACTGAGTAGAGATTACTCTGCTATTTCTTAGAATAGCCTCCGTGATGGCTCAAGATCTCCCTGCCTTTAGCTGAAGACGTGTGCTTAGGAGCAAGAGCTCACGTGTAGTACAGGCCCAGCGAGACCAGGCCTCCTAGAGCCGCGGGAACTCGCGGGTGTGCACGTGGAGCACGGAACCGTGGGCGTAACGGAGGGGAAGTCTGCACAGTTCATAACCTGCCCCGTCGTGTGCTGTGCAGACTCAAAATCACCAAGTCGCTCACCCAGCAAAGTCATTCCGTCACTCAGCCAGGGTGCATGGGGGGTCGTGCTCAGTACTGTGTGGCACCCCGACGTGCAGAGAAGCTTTTTCCGCTGCCGGCAGCTTACAGCTCATAGAGGTAGACAGAAGTCCGTTAACAAAGAAAATGGTTTGGTGTAAAAACTGTGACTCAATAAATGATAACCAATTTCTTAGTCTTCAGTAGTCATTCCGTAAAAACCATAATATAATTTAAAATCTTTGGGATCACTAAAGAGATATGCTATGAATCTTCTCCCACACCAGTGAGTAACAACACAGCCCGCACCGTGTAAGACCCGTTCCGGAAAATCAGAATGGTCAGCCCCGGCTCGTGTGTGAGCACAGTCTGTCCGTCCTCTGCTCCTCTTTGACGTGTAACTAGTTAGAAACGGAATGTGTGGACTGCTTCTCAAGGGGCAGTTTCAGGTCCTGCCCCCTTACCACCCTAGCGCTGGGTGGAGCTCCCCTGTGGCCACTGCAGAGCAGGGCAGCAAGTGGCAGTGCATGGAGTGAGGAAGGACTAAAGATGTTCCTGGAGGCCAGGAAACTGTCTCCTGAAGGCCGTGGCCTGAAAGGTCTACTTTCTCTGCAGGCCGGGACACCTAATAAGGGCGAGTATTTACTTTTACTTGACCCCATTCTGGACCCTATGACAGTCTGCTAAAATGCTTCTAACATTCGTCACTGAGAAGGGAGACAGGAGACGTGGGGTAGTGATTTCCTGCTGAGGTGACCCGACCGAAGGACAGGAGGAGGAGGACCCTGGGGGGCCGGCTCCTGCAGGAGGGAAAGTCCCAGCGCAATGAATCACTCTGACTCTTAATCACTCAGCACGCGCTTCTGTGAGCGTCTTTGAAATACATATTCCATGTATCCACTCCAGAAGGAGAGCCCAAACTGAGACCTCAAAATCAGAAAGCTTGTCAGTGTTTATGCAGTGCTCATCCATTCTCTCATTCATTCATTCATTCATTTATTCACTTATACCTACAGAGTGCACCATGTTTTAAACCACGTGGAGGGTAAATAAGATCCAGTCTGAGACTCTGGTAAATGAAACCACACAAGTACTCTGGGCTTTATAACAAAGGGAGAAGTCCCTTCGTGGTGTGTCCTCAAGGGTGGCGCACCCCTCTGGCTACCCAGTAGGTGTAACAGAATCACAACACAGGCAAGTCCCTCCTCAAACAATAACCCTCCTGCTCATTTGGGGAGGTCACGTGGGGAAGAGTTCAGGTTTTTCTCCTCCAGATTTAGCTTTCTAGATATTTATTATTACCCTCCATCTTTACTTACAAGCCAAAATTTTCTACCATTATTTCATCATGTTCTATTTAGTGATTCCTTGGATTGCCATTGATCACCATAATAAACTAATAACAATAAATACAATTCACTGGTAGAGACCCTTCACTAGTACATTTCACTTCCCCGTGCTGCTTGTATAGAAGCCCCAGGTTGGGGGTTACTCAACTTGGGGACACCTGACACCTTGGTTACCATTCATACTGTATTGGCAGTGTTTTATCTTCCTGTACGCAGCTAATTTTTCCTTCCTTAAATAGCTGTCTTCGTTCCCAGTAAGCCTCCTGTGCATTCTTGGGCTCTCTTTAATTATATTATACTTATAGATTCTCTCTAGCACATTGTTGGAAACTACAAAATAGTGCGGGATTCTTAACTAGCACATCCCCACCGAGCACACTTCCTTCTAAGAAATAGTTTAGCAAATGCAGTTTTTTGTGGGGAGAAAGGAGCAAATTATTTTTATGATTTTCCAACCCTATATTCTACAGATTATCCTGTTATGTTTCCAAAGTTGTTTCAAAGCTTATGGTTTATAGTGTTCAATAAACCTAATAGTTTACAAAAACTCCAAAACAGTCTCGTGCCAAAAAATATTCAGTAGGTGGTCTTTGTCTTATGGTCTCATTGTTTTGATATTGTTTAAGTTTCTATAAATTTATAAGGAATGTTTAATCATTTGGCATAAATTTCATGACACAAAGATATTAATATGTAAACAAAGTATATGAAATAATATTATTGAGAAGTAAATTATATCCCACATGGAAAAAGACCAGAAAGACACCAAATTCTTAACCTCAGGCTTTGATATTATGAATAGCTTTTTTTTTTTTCCTTCTCTCTACTTTTCTGTTTATTTTAAATCATTACAATGAGCACATGTCACTTTTATAACAAGAAAATACAATAAACAGCCCTGGCTGGTATGGCTCAGTGCATTGAATCCTGGCCTGTGAACGGAAAAGTCACTGGCTTCAGTTCCCAGACAGGGCACATGCCTGGGTTGCAGGCCAGGTCCCCACTTGGGGGCATGTGAGAGGCAACCATTCAATTTATCTGTCATACATTGATGTTTTTCTCTCTCCCTTCCACTTTCTCTAAAAGTAAAAAAAATTACATCTTTAAAGAAAATACAGTAAATAGGGAGATGATGAACTACCTATACTTGGGAAAATGTTTAGTGCAGTCGGTTGCAAGAGACTCGACATGTATACAGTGGGAGCAGTCCCCCTGCCCGTCCTGGCTGTCTGGCAGTGTTTTAACATCTGCAAAGTTGGGACACTGAAGTCAGGGCAAAAGAGTTAGGATGTTCCTGTTAGAAATGCACTTTTTTTTTTTTTTTTTTTTTAAAGAAATGTACTCCTAGGTATGGTTGTTTATTCTGTCTGATGTTCGCTAGCCCCAAATTCAGCTAAGGAAATGCAAGCGTTTCTCCACGTTGATATGTCTTGGAGCCCTTCTTGCCTACTGTATTGAGGCGGAGAGAGGGTGCGTACCTCTTTCTTACACAGCGATGTATTGTCAAAACAGCTGGCACGAAGAGGTGTCTGCCCGGATGGGGACTCCTAGCACACATCCTTTTGACATGAGTCCTTGGTGTGTTGAACTGTGTTCCTTTGGCATCACATTGAGGCAGTGAAAGAGGCTCCTGAAGAGCCTAGAAGTCTTCTTTTGGACATGAAGACTTCTAGCATATGAAGTCTTCTTTATTGACAAACAGAGGGCAGAAAGTGAGGACACAGGGACCTTTTAGGACAGGAATCTGAGCTAGCATCTTGGAGTTAAGCAGTCTGGACCGTCACCAGATGGGATGACGATACCTTGTGGTGTTTACGTGGTGGTCGGTGCCAGTTAGTGTAGTTCTGGGGTCAGGGTGGCTGCTTGAAACTGTTGGAAAATAGCCAATTAGTGCTTTTGTGTCCCAGACAGGTAAGGAGAGAAAAGCACCTTGGCGGGGGTCTGAGACGCAGCCGGTCAGAGCTCCCGGGCCTGTGCGGGGCCGTGGTCCTCAGTGGGCAGTGTGCCCACCCCTCCCTTCCTGCCCCCTTCACTCTGGTCCCCATGCTCTCTCTGGAGCAGAGGGTGAGCTGGTGGGATTTGCATGTGCATCAGGCAGCTTTTCTCCTGCGTGATAGGCGCAGTGTGGAATTCTGGGTAGGGAAAAGGGACCAAAAGTTCAGTGGGAAAGCAGGCTGTTTACTTAACAAACCCACAAGTGTGGGCTTCATTCCCACTCTGTGTGACCTGACCCAGTCACATCTCTGCCCAGGTGCCCCACTGACGCATCGCCTGGCTTGACTCTGGAAAGCAGGAAACGGCTGGGGCGGATTTGGGAAATCAGTGATGTCATCGCCAACTAATGCTGGGTGGAGAGTTAGTTGGGGGGGGGGCCTGAAAGAGAAAGCTGTGGCCCCACCCAGCAAAGTCACTGCCGTTTGTTCTGTGTCGCGTTTCAGTGAAGCTCACTTTGTTTTCCGTTCACTCTCTCTGCTGTGAAAGTCTGTACTGAATGTGTCATTTCCTCGGCTCCAGCTCCGATTCAGGTCGGTGCTGACGTTGTTCTCCAGCTCCCTCCGTGGGGTGTTGGGGTGTGTTTTCTCCTGGGGAGGTGGTTATCACCCCGCAGCACCCGGTCAGGCGTGAAGGTGAATTAATTCAGACCTTGTAGGCTGAAATTAAATGCATGACTCCTCACATTTTTTCAGAGATTTATGGCCAGTTACGTAGCAGAAAAAATATTATACTCCCCAAGCTGCGCTTTAAATGAGATGGACGAGCAGATGGCACCAGTGTGCGATGACCCAGAACTCCTCTGGCCCCAGAAGGTCGCTGGGGCACGTTTCCTACAAAGCCATCCACGCCTCCTAGTTCCCTTCTCTCCCCACATTCCCTACCTCCCCACCCCTTTCCACACAAATAAACAAAGATACTCTTGGCTTGTTTTTAGTCTTCGTCAATGGCCGTCACATGCCCCGTGCTCCTCGGCCCTGATTAACCCGACACCTCAAATATACCAGGTTTGCCAGTGACCCTGCCTGCCCGCTTGGCCTCACTTTCTTGGGACCTCATGTCCTTTCGCTCCATTCCTGGAGATCTTGTCAGTTTCCTCTTCCAGATCCTGCTCAGGTCCCTCTGCCATGGCTCTATCTTATCTCCACATCAGAATTTCCTGCTTTCTCCAAAAAATGTCATTTCCCTGGCCCGGGCCTCCGCCTGACGTCCCTGCAGCAGGTCACTGTGGGACCACGAGTCCTTCCCGGTGTCCACAGGAAGCCACACGTGTGTCTGTTGAACAGGACAAGAGTCGTCCCTGCCTTTCCAGAATGGCGTGTTTAGGGAAAGGAAGGTGACAGCAACCTTCTCGATTTCCAGAAACTTCTTATCAGATTGATGAGACAGAGGAAGCTTTGTGACTCATGAAAATGATGTGCGCCTCTGTCACGTAAGGCCATCAGTCCTAGCCCGTTTGTTTAGAGGATCTGTTCTCCCCTACTAGGATGCTAACTTATTTTTAGCATAAATATAAAATTACTTTAAATGAAATGAACTTCAGCTGGGAAGTATGCTGAGTAATAATCTTACCAGATATTTCTGTTATAGAGTTAAATTTATTACCCACTGCTATAATCCCCACATGTCGGGTCTTTCATGCTTTCTATGAACCTAGAAAAGAATATTTGTAATGCTTAAGTGTCCAGCCCTACAATCAGGATATTGATCTTTAGTTTTCTCTAGGGAATGGTGAAATATTGACTCATTCCTCTTCAATTCCATCCACAGCCTGCTTGTTTTCTCCCAATTTTCAGCTTAGATTCAGAGCAGAATTTTAACAACCAAGGTACACCATAGTTTAGAACTTCTGAAAGATACCCCTGAAATTATTGGGTGTTTACAGAGTTCCTCTTTCTTCTGTGCCTCTTTGTCGCATTTATTATACTTTGATATCCCAGTTTTACTAAGAGGCATATAAATGAGAAGCAGCTAAACAATTTGTACAAGGAAATGAAAATTTAAACAGATCAAAATATCAGTTGTACAAACTGAATGGCCCAGGGGCCCTCAGAGTCCGTTTGAGAGTGTGGTAGGAATGAATGAAAAGAAAGAGAAGCTAGCTAGACTTAACAGAAAAATGTCACACTGTAGAACTGGGATTGTAATTCGCATGGGATATATAATTCATAGTATCTAGAACTCACGGCAGTTTACAGGCTATTCTATATGTGTGTTCATTAGATGATGTACCCATGGATATTAGATTAAATGTTAAAATAAATAACCTATTATACCTATGAAATATTTGTGATTATATTGTTTTTGAGAGAACTGATGTCTTTTAGTCCCTCCTGGGTGTTATTGGAAAGTCAAAGCACTTTATACCAGTGAGGATAACCAGCTCTAATTAAATCAGGGAAGAAATGTAAAGTTGTTGCTAGTACTATTAGGGATGAAATTTGTGTTGGATTAGATGATCAAATGGAGGTATTTATAAAGTCCCTGAAAGGCCCATAATGAAAATTCATAGTCCCATTGCCAATCCCTGTAAGAATTTGCTGGGGTGCCTGCATTAAGTATGTGCCCCAAGACATTTGTAATAAAGGGACCGTGGTCTGCAAAGGACAGCCAGGGCTGGGAACATAAATCGCTGCGTCTATCAGGGACCTCATTCTCCTGTTTGAGGTTCATCTCAACCCCAAGAATCAACTCTAGAGAGTGTGGGGCCCGTGAAAGTGACCCGCCAGGCTCCCTTGCGCCTTCCAAAATCCACCATCCATCCAGTTCCCAAAGTTACCTGTTTCTCCTCTGACTGCACACTGACTCAAGCTCCAGACCTGCCCCCAGGCCCGGCACTGGGGGGATAGTGCGCCGTGACCCCTGCTCGCCTGCAGTCACTCCATTTCACACTCTAGCACGCCTCTGTGTTTGCACTGCCAGCTCCACGTGGCTACAACTTGTTGCCCGGATTCCCTCTGGCCAGCCTGTTCCTTTACAGTGTTGCCTTGCCCGGCAACTCCCCCAAGTGGGGACCATGCCTTCTATTCTCAACCTTCCCGCAAGTGGAAGTCTGGTGTCAGCTCTACAGCGAGAGTCCAGTGTGGCGGAGGCCTGCCAACCTCGCGGAGAGCAAGGAAGTCTTGTAGGAGTCCTCTGCCGGTGTGAACTCGCCAGCCCTGGAATCTGGGCTTGGGTCCCAGGCTGGAGAAGCACACCTTTGAAGGTGCTACTAGGAGAGACTCAATTTCCCAGCCGTCTTATATACCCCTGACTCCAGCCTTTCGGGACCGGTGCCCTAGCCTTTCTTATCAAGCCAGTCACTGACCAGCAAGACCACAAAAGCAGGTCCACATGTATTTTTACTAATGTGCCTAGTTGTAGGCTTACAGATCAAGTATCCCACCAAATTGCATTGCTTGGCAGTGTAGCCATTTGTATGGAAACAGCTTGTCCACATTTTGCATCTGAATATCTCAGGCCTCATTTCAGTCTGTGTCCTCACCACCATCACCAGCATCACCATAATGGCCCTTTTAACCACAGCTCGGATGCTCCTGTGAGTGCTTTATATAGATCAGCTCATGACGCCTCCTGCAAGCCCTGTGGGAACAGGCAGTGATGAACAGCAAAGGAGACTGCTAGTGTTCTAAGAATATCAAGGCTTATGAGTTCTTTGCTCAGGCATAACTTCGATTTTGAACATCTTGAGTGATTTTCCTGTAGGTTAGCAAGTGGGTATGTACGCTGATTCCCTGGCTGGTTTGGCTCAGTGGATTGAGCGTCGGCCTGCAAGCTAAGTGTCGCTGGTTCAATCTTCCAGTCAGGGCACATCAGAGAAGGAAAACTCTGACTCCAAAAAACCTCCTCTGCCTTGCGGCATACCTCTTCAGGGGAAAGGCTAAGGGAGTAAACCCCGACAGAAAATCCGGAGCCGGAGTCCCTAAGGCGGTTTGACGTTGTAGTCAACACCGGCAACTCCTGCGGCGCACCTGAAGCCAAGCTGTATTGACTCCGTCTTTCCCTTGGACCCTTCAGCTGCGAAGAGAGGGGGGGTCTGCTGCATGGGCAACAGCAGACCCTCCATATCACCCTGCCCAGGCTCTGTAGCTTCAGCTTCACTGGAGAGGACACTCCAGCGTCATCGCAAGATGTCTATTTAACACGGGAGGAGACAGATACCGTGTCACTCCCGAGTCAGACTGCACAGCCATTCTCGGCGGTGCAGATAGACTCTTAAGAAGCTACACCATCGTCTCTCGAGACGGACGGCTACCGACGATGTACGCTGAGCATGGAGATCTAAGGAAGCCTGAAATGGGGTGCCGCCCTCAGGGGCACAGCAGGATGTTTGGATGAATAAGGCATGTGCACCTGGAAAATTAAAACAAATGGTTTTTGTAGTTTGCTTGCCGAAGGAAGGTGTAAGTGATGAATGCAAGAGCTTCAGAGGACGCGAAGGCCACAGTGGGTCTTTGGGTTGGGCTGGAAAGGCTGGTTAGAGTTTGGGGCTTTGAGTGGCGTACTGGGCATATGAGGGTATTTGAGATTCTGTGGGCAGAGGGCCACCGTGGCAGCCGTCTCCTGAAGGAGGGAGAGACTGAGTTCGGGAGACCTTGAGGGGTTTGTGCCAGGGCCGGAGCAGATGTCATAGGCCCAGGACGGGGGCAGTAACAGCAGAAGTGGAGAAGGAAGTGTGTAGGGCCAAGATACCAGAAGAAGTCACAGAAACTGACAAGAGATGAAATGTGAGGAATAGGGTCCACGGTGGCTCCTGAGGGCCTGGAGAGATGGACCTGGGAAGGATGGACAGCAAGCTGGTGTGGCAACGGAAGTGATTGCCTGGTAAGCGGCGTGGTGTTCAGGGTGCCTGTTGCCCTTCTGTCAGGTCATCCATCAGACCTTTAAAAATTAAGTCTCTGGAGTTCAAGAGAGAAGCCAGGGCTAACCTTGAGGAGTCTGTTACATTGGGATGGTGCATAATCTCTAAATTCCCTTCCAGTTTATAACACTCTTGCAGGTCCAATGTGCACTGTGCGCTGACGAGACAGGAAAAGCCCAATCCCGGCCCCCAGGCTCTTACTGCTGGTGCAGGCAGGCAAACTAATACATGCAAGCAAAGTGCCGACCGTGCAGGATGCAAAGGGACACTAAGGAAGGGGCACCTCTGTCCCCTATGAGAATGGGCAGCTGTGCAGAGAACCTCTCGGGAGAGCTCTTGAGGGGCGCTAAAAAAAGAGCAGTGCTTATAGGGGGTGGCAAGCGGTAAAGCAGTCCAGATAGCAGTGGGCAGGAGCCATTCACCCTAGGGCCTTAGAGGCTGTAATTGGGAGCTGAACTTGACCCTGAAGGTAGAGGGAGTCACAATTCCCAGGCCTCTGCCTCTCACAGTTCCGGGGCACCCATTTGTAGCAATCTGTGCAAATGGGGTGGGGGGTGGGGGAGGACATGCAGGGCCACCTCCTGTGACCTACCGACCACAGGATGCACAGTCTCTGGGTTGTTCTCTACTGGCTTTAATGCAGAAAAGCAGAACATGCAGTGTTCCCGTCATCCAGGCTGTGTGAGCCCTTCCACAGGATGGACCTAGTAGTAGGTGAGCAAGGAAGCCTGGAGTGTCAAAACGGGGGCAGCTCCAGGCTGGGTCAGGGACAAAGGAGTTGTTTCTGCCCTGCAGGATCTCCTGAGGAGGAGTTTGGGGTTTTTTTTTTAAACAAATAAGTAATATTATATTATTTTTATTTTTTTAATTGAATTTATTGGAATAACATTGGTTCACGAAACCATATAGGTTTCAAGTGTACACCTCAACAAAACATCATCCTCACACGGTATCGTGTGCCCATCGCCCCAAGCAAAGTCTCTTTCCTCCACCATCCCCACCCCTGCTTTGCCCACTTCCACTCTCTTCCTCCCCCACTTCCCCTCTGGCTAACACCACACTGTTGTCTGTCTGTGTTTTATGTGTATATGTACATATGTGTGTATACATACACACATACGTGTGTGGGCGGGGGGTATGGGGGGTTTTCGCTAATCTCTTTACCTTCTTTCTCCCAGCTGCCCCAGCCGCCCTCCCCTCTGGCAGCTATCGATGGGTCTGTTCCATGTAGCCATGCCTCTGCTTGGTTTCTGAATGGATATTTGCTCTTAACGTTGTTTCAAACTCCATTACACAAACACAGAGAATTGTCCTACAAACGACGGAAGCCCTCCCTTCTCTGTTTGAGGCACCAGGCGTTATTTGTCTGGCTTGCACACATATTTTCTATCCTTTGGAATCCTTCATTTTCAACTTATTTTCTGCTCTAAACACAATTATTCTAAGTCCATGGGGACCAGTAACCTGGATTTCCGTTATCTTTGCTCTGCCTTTTTATGGGCATGCTTGAGGCTACTTCCAAGTGACAAAAAGTTAACGTGTCATCAAAGCTGTAAAATCACAATGATATGTGAGAAGCTCTCTTTTGGAGATGTAAGTCCGGACAGCTGCTCCGATTAGCAGAGGGCTTTAGTTTTGGCCAGCAAATACTCAAAACAGGGGCTCCCCTGCAAAGGTCGGTTCTCCACGTCGAGGGTAGTCAGCCCAGGTCCATGATGTCGCTATTTTAATTTTGATAAGTCTGTCACACAGAAGGAATGTGCTTTTTGGAGACGGGCTGTTTTGGCGTGGTGTTAGGAGAGAGACGCCCCCTTGCAGTCGGATTTCTCAAGGACACCCCGGCAGCTTCTCTGAAGCGCTTTTTGTTTTCACTCAAGGCATAAATTGGAACCTTATCTTTCTTGGGAGGAGGAAGTATTTCAGACAGAAAAGAAAATGATTGTTGCAACCACATCACTGGAAAAAGAACAGAAGGTTTCAGGAAGAATAATATTAAGTTTACGAATTAGGACTTCATGTAAGAGAGTGGACAGAAGCCTCCGCGAACTTAGGGGCTGGGACTGAGTGGAGCACAGCCATTGTCCTGAGATGCCTCTGCGTGTCTATGGCGGGTAGCTAGTTTCCTAGTTATGCAAATGGTATGGCTGCTCCCTGGCACCAAGGGGGTGGGAGGAGCTTTGACCATAGAATGGTGATGGAAAAGCTTACAGGGCCTGCGCCAGGTTCTGCAAGTGGCCAGGACCGGTCACCACACTGAGTGCATCACAGGCCATGGTCAGGGTTTAAAAATAAGGTGGCAGCCATTTGGGGCGCTGAGTCACGTGGTTTGAAAGACTGCAGAGGAAGCACATCAGCCTTCCATGAGGTCTGGTGTGTAGGAAGAGAGCCATGCGGGCTTGGAAGGTTTCAGAGGGACCCCCACAAGGTCTGGTGTGAGAGAGAGAGAGAGAGAGAGAGAGAGAGACATACTGTAGCCACTGTGAAGTCTATAGTGAAGCTGGTTCACGGTGAGAAGGAGGACGCAGCGAGCAGCTACGCAGTTAGTAGGGATGATCCCGCTGCTGCTTTGATCATGCCACCTCTAGCTGACTCTGAAGCCACCAAGGACTCTGCCTTGCAGACCAGGACTCTTTCTGGACCCTTGGAGCTCAGGACATGCGGAGAGGACACTGTCAGGACTTGTGCCTTTCCGGGACTTCACCATGACCCAGTATAGTGCGGCATGTGCTTTTCTGGACTATCATACGGAGGCTGATGACATCATACCCCAGATCCTGAAGGAGAGCGCTGACAGATAAGGAATGGGGAACTTGTAGGCATATTTTTGGCTTATAGCCTTTTGGGGAGCAAGGGAAGTGCTGGGTCCCGTGGAAGAACAGGGCTCTGAGCAGGAGTGCTCATAGCATCCCCCTCCCCCCCTCCAGGTTGGAATACAGTATTGTAACTAAAGACCTGTTTTTCTCAACACTTGATTGTTGAGTCTTGCACCAAGGGACCATGTGAACAAGCCCCCCTTTGCTCAGTAACATTCAGATTCTTCTTTTATTTGAACCGTAAATAGTTAATGATTCATGGAAAGCATGATGGGAGTCTCCGCAGCACAAAAAAACACATGCCCATAAATCCTTCTCCAGCACGTCTTTGTGATCACAGATTCAAGCTAGGACAGTGATGGAGTATCCAGTTCATCTCAAGTGCATGAGTCCACCCTGCGTCTTTTCCTGACATCCGTCCCCTCTCCCGACACTCCTCTCTCTATATTATTACTTTAAAAACAAAAACTCTGCCTACAGTAGGCCAGTCAGATCTTTTAATAGTAATTCTTCTTCTTTTTTTCTGTGTCTTCTCCATGGAGCACATGAGCTTACATCTTCCTGGCCCCCCAAAAAATCTGTTCCTTTCCACTAAATGTAACATGTAATCCAAAAAGGATTCATTGAAAAGAGGGGGTAAAATACTAATATCTGGATATTTTCCAGACCAGAATGGTTATCTCTAGATATATACAGTGATTCCATGTTTTAGTGTTTGGTGACTTGGAGAAATAACCGAGTTGTTTGGTGGGAAAATAAATGAGATGCATAGAACATAAAGTCAACAATGTAAAGCTGCAAAGAAAAGCAAGAGGAAACGAAGGGATGTTTTCATCGGTTATAATGATAATAAAAATTAAAGCTGAAGGCAGAGCTAACATTTGCTGAGCACTGGCTAGATGCCAGGTGGCCTCCTGCCCCATTTGTGTGTAGTAACTCATTTCATGCTCAATCCGCCGCTTCCCGTTGGAAGTGTCGCTGCCCCTGGTTTACACATAGGGAAACCAAGGCACAGAGAGGCTACTAACCTTCCCTGATCGCAGAGCTAGTAAGTGGCAGAACCAGGATTCAACCCTGGCCTTGCCTCCTCCGAAATATTCTACCGTCCTGTACTGATAATATGTGATCACATTTTCACGTTCCACATGTTACCAAAAGTGACCCTTGATCCGGGTAATGATCTGATGAGAAAGATTGGCCTCGTATCACCTACTCTAAAGCTAGCACCACTATGAGAGCAGAACCTTCTCACCTGAAGACCATTCATTCCATATAGCCTTTAGAATTCTATTGATAGAATAAGTGTTCTAATTAATTTTTGTGGTCGATTAGCAGAAAGCTGTGTTGCTCAAAAGGCAAGAGTTTTAGTCGTGGCGTGTTGAGATAAGTCCTGACCTTTTTTAGGGAGTTGGTCATCTCTTTAGGTGAGAGATTTGATTTGCTTCCTTGATTTCACAAATGGATATCAACCCAACCAGCCAAATGATTGATGTGGTAGGCCTAGGCACGCAGTCAGCACGACAGAATAGATCCACTTCATGCCAGAGCCAGAGATTACAGCCTTGAACTGTCAGCCTCCTGACTTTGTATGAAGGCCTGCTTGGGAAACGCTGTCTCTGGGGGGTTAGCTGAGGACTCTGCAGTCTTTTCCTCTGGATCAGTGTCCAGCTTTACCTTTAGTGCTACTAAAGGACACTGTCCACTTACCTGGGGTCTCCTTTGGAAAGCTCACGGAAGAGGGTCCTCTGGATTCAGTGGGCTTTGTGTGCTCCTTTGCACGTGGGACTTCCCCTGGAGTGGCATTTACAGCTTCTAGTAATGAGGCCTGCCTGCTTGTCTGTTTCCCCAGAGAGTGGTCAGTCCTGGGAGGGTGGGGACCTCATCCTGTTTGTCTCTGAGTCCCAAATACAGGCCTAGCACTTGGCACACTAATAAACAACTGTGGTGATTGTGAGATGCCTACACCACATATCTACTTCCCTACGTGACTTTTATTCAACATATACTTTTCATGATCCTGATATCTATCAATGTAATTTTTAAACTTTATTATAAGTAAGCCTCCTCAAGTTCTTTGTTGAAAACCTCCACCTTCTAGAATAGACATGCAGTAGATTAGGGGACAGTATGTAGATAATACACTCCAGAATGCCTCATGACCTAAGAGATCTAGACTTTACAAGGGGGGGGGGGGGGAAACCACAACAAGATGGTATTTCTACCTTATTTTTCTCAATTAAAACCCTCCAGGGAAAGGTTTCACTTTTGAGAAAAGCAGTACACAGAGTCCCTGTTTTCACTCTCATTCAGGGACAACCGGCATCTTAATTCATTGAGGGTTTGGTTTTAACTTCTTTTCTTGTTTCATTTCTGTACCTAGTGAGAGCTTAAGCTGATTTACCACAGTGATGTTTTCATGAACTATAAATAGCTTCACAAAGAGAGATAAGAAAGACGTGTGTCTAATGCCGCTTGACACTCGGGGAGGGTCAGGGCCATGTTGGGATTCACAGAAGAGCAGGAAGTGTGGGAGCCCTGATTGTTGGAGTCTGTCACATCTGTTTTTGGCCTTTGTCCTGGTGGTGGAGGCTGCGTTTAAGGTCTCAAAGAAGACTTGTCCGTATGCTTTGCAGAAATGTTGTTTTGTTGGCTTGCTCTTAAGGATGACCTGCAGGCTGACAGCTAGCAAGAATCATGAATTCCATTATACGTTTGCAAGTTTTTCCAGTATGATAGATGGTAATCAGCCTTCAGAGGCCCACTTAACCCTGTATTATGAAATTTATGATAAAGGTGTATCGTGAAAATTATGATATATGGGGGTCTGTGTGATTTGCCTGCCCCCTGTTCCAAGGACTCTTGCCCCGGCCTGCACAGCCAGGTGTGGCCTGGCCAAGTGAGTTACATGGAGGGGCTTCTGGAGGTGTAGACCAAGGGTTGTTTTCTATCCTTAACTTATTTGATAGTACCTCACCAGTATTACGCATTTCACAAAGCTCCTAAAGAAACGTTCTTTTTAACCAAATGTGAGACCGCATCTCAGTGAAGGGCAGGGTGGTGCTGTTTTGAGCGCCGATCAGGGAATCAAGACCTCTTGACTTGAAGTCCGGCCTCTGCCACAGAGCAGGTCTTTCACCTCTTTGGTATCATGATGTCCTCTGGTCCCTTTTAGCTCCAAGCATTTGTGGTTCTAAACCAGATGTTGCTGGATATTTTTATAAAATCAGAACATAAGATTAGAGAGTGGTGTTCTTTTTTATGAGAAATGACAACTACCAAAGGAATAAAATGCTATCAAAACTACCAGGGACTTCCCAAAGTAATAAGGCTCCCCTCTCGCCATTTTGTTAAATGTTTATTTCTGAACACAACCAGAAGCATTAAGTATTTGTGATAATCAGATTAACTGGAGATTGGCATTTCTTGGAGCATTTTCTCAAGTGTACCTGACATTGCCTTTAAAACACTCGGTCTCAGGGTTGGCTGTGCTCTCTGTCCCGTGGCCTACTATGGACCAGCCACGAGGCAGTAACGAAGGGCTCTTGCCCAGTATATTACATAATACACCGAGGAGTCATCAGTTTTATTTACAAGTAAGTCTGTGCTTCCAGCGGATTTTGGCTTTGCTCGGTTCCATACTCAAATCCTTCACGTTGTGGAGGGAGGGAACAGTAGAGACTTGGAGAAGGACAGTAGGATTTAAGTGAAGGGCAAAGCAGGCCAAGGTCACCAAGCGGACATCTCTAAGACAAATAGCACTGAATTTGTGGGAAGCAATTCAGAAAACCCTCCTGAAAATAACTCAGCTAATATTAGGTTGGCCAAAAAGTCCCTTGGGTTTTTTCCATAACATGGACCTAGTGGCGCTTACTTGTCTTTAACTTCATTCAGAACAATTTTGTTAGACTGTATTGTGACAACTGTTATATTAGCATGCATTTTTTTTTAATTATCAAAATTGGTGAATTTTTGTGTAGCCATTTTAATATTGAAGATGGAAGAAAATATGCAACATTTTCGGTACATCATGCTTTATTATTTCAAGAAAGGTAAAAACACAACTGAAATGCAAAAAAAGATTTGTGCAGTGTATGGAGAAGGTGCTGTAACAGATCAAATGCCTCAAAAGTGGTTCACAAAGTTGCTGGAGATTTCTCACTGAATGATGCTCCACGGTCAGGTAAACCAGTTGAAGTTGATAGCGATCAAATTGAGACATTAATTGAGAATAATCAATGTTATACTACATGGGAGATAGCCAAAATACTCAAACTATCCAAATCAATAAAATTATTAGTGAAAATGAAAAATGTGTCTTTTATTTTACAAAAAAAAGAACAGCTCCCTGGGACACGGAAGCAAACAAACACAGGAGACTTCCAGCCAAGATGGAGGCCTAGACTGACAGACTCCGTCTCCTTCCACAACTAAGAAGGAACACAACTACCACAAAACCAGCAATAACCACAAGTTCCAAAAAAATAAATGGAAGTCCAACGTATGAAGTTAGTGGTACTCATCCAGACCAGTAGGAGGGGCCAAGCCAGGGCGGACAGGTCAAGCTGTGCTGGTGGCAGCAGCAGCAGCAATGGAGGCAGGACAGCAGTAAGCACTGACACCTGTATTTAGGGGAAGGCGAGAAGCGCCTGGGGAGTACCCCCAGCTGCAGACCAGACCCGTCAGCTTGAAATTCCAAAGCCAGGGAAGGCAGACCCCCATTGCCTTGGAATGTAAGGCCCAAGGGGGTGGGGACGGAGGAGGAGGCTCCCAGTCTCTCAGCAGAGAGTGAACGGCAGGAACCCATCTTGGACCCTCACCCCCACAGAAAACTCAATAGCATGGTGAGACGGGCCGCCCGGTTGTGATAAGTGCACGGGGCTCCGCTCCCAAAAGCGTAGGAGGTATGGCAGCCTGGCCCAGGAAGCAAAGGTAAACACAAAACTGTCAGGATGGCACAGATCATGATAGAGATCCTGGTGACGCAACTGACCAGACAGCAAATATCTAATCTAACGAAGCAGCAGACAGGAAATCTTTCTGAGGCTCAGTTCAGAGCTTTGGTTATACGAATGCTTACAGACCTGACAGCAGATCTTAAACAAGACAAAGAAGGAGTGAAGGCTAGTCCTGCTGAAATGAACAAAAACACATACAAACCTAGTGGTGAGGGCAAGAAAACCAGGGATCAAATCAACAAACCGGAACATAGGGAAGGAACAAATAGTCAACCAGTGCAGAAACAGGAAACAAGAAGTGAGGAAAATGAGTAGAGGCTCAGAAACTTATCAGACAGCTATAAGCAGGCCAACATTCGAATCATAGGGTTGCCAGAAGGTGAAGAAGAAGAACTAGAAATTGAAAACTTACGTGAAAAAATAATGAAGCAGAACTTCCCTAACTTGGAAAGGAAATAGACTTACAGGTCCAGGAAGCACAGAGAGTTCCAAAAAAACTGGACCCAGGGAGAACCACACCAAGACACATTATAATCAAAATGTCAAAAATTAAGGATAAAGAGAGAATCTTAAAAGCAGCAAGAGAGAAGAAGAGAATTATGTACAAAGGGGTCCCAATAAGACTCTCAGCTGATTTCTCAAAAGAAACTCTGCAGGCAAGAAGGGACTGGCAAGAAATATTCAAAGTAATGAAAATCAAAAACCTACAACCACGATTACTCTATCCAGTGAAGCTGTCATTCAGAATAGAAGGGCAGAGAAAGTGCTTCCAGGATGAAGTAAAACTGAAGGAGTTCATTAGATCCAAACCACTGTTATATGACATGTTAAAAAGGGACTTGTTTAGGAGAAAGAGGATCAAAACTATGAACATTAAAATGAAAACTGTATCACAAAAACCAACAACAGGAGCTAGAGAACCGAAACAAAGGCAAACTAAGTAGGCAATGAGAGTGGGAAAAGAATTATAGGTATGGGGAACATTTTGGGAGGAGGCCAGTGGGGAGGGGGAAGAGGGGAAAGGGAGGGAGATGGCACAGGAATTAAGAAGCATAGTAGGAGGGAGTAGAGTAGACAGGAAGACGTTGA
This sequence comes from Furipterus horrens, assembly GCF_987537825.1. NCBI lineage: Eukaryota > Metazoa > Chordata > Mammalia > Chiroptera > Furipteridae > Furipterus > Furipterus horrens. The sequence goes on from NW_028327176.1 coordinate 182,618,588, forward strand.
GAAGAACTATATGCACAACCAATGGGCGTGGACTAAGGGGGGGGACAACTGGAGGGAGGGGGATCACTGGGTGGAGGGGAACAAAGGGAAAAGAAATTGGGACAACTGTGATAGCATAAACAATGAGGCATAAAAAAAATTAAAAAATAAAAACATAGGGAATTTTTGACCAACCCACAATATTTCCATAGTATAGAATCAAAAGCAGTGCCTTGGTGGGATACGGGCAGCAGGGGGAGGACCATGTGGGATTCAGAAAAGGGAGCGTGGAGAGTGAGAATTAACTGTCGTCGCCAAGGGAGGCCGGGTGAGAGAGTTCTCTCGTTGAAAATGGCTAATCCTGCTCCTTCAGGCAGACCTCTGGTACTCAGGCACACAGTGATGATGTATTAGGTCATTCGAGCTTAAGATCATTCTAACTTAATGAATGCATCCCTGTGGGACCACACAATGCCTTATTTTTGATTCACTTATTCGGTATTTATTAAAGAGGGCTGTGCCTTGGGCCTTGAGGAGCAACAAACAAACAGAACAGCAGAGGCCTGTGCCTCGAACTTCGGTTGTTCACGGGCTCCAGTTAACTGCGGCCAGCCCTTGGTATCCACAGATGGGGGACGCATGGATACGAAGAGCCAGCTAAGGGACTTGAGCGTCCATGGGTTCCTGGAACCAATCCCCCTTGGATACCGGGGGATGACTGTAAATAGACACTTAAAGCTCTTCCCCTCTGAGAGACTGGGGGGTGCCCAGGGTGCAGCAGGGCCCACGGGAGCAGATCGCGCTGAGGACCGGCAGGGCTGGGGAGGTCAGGCGGGGCGTGGGGCAGCCTAAGTCCAGCTGTGATGGATGGGAAGAGGTTAGCCAGGTGATATGGGACAAGAAAGCAGCCAAGACAAAGCACGAAGGCATGAGCGAGCACTGCTGAGGTCCCGCAATGGGACGGTCATGTGCACAGGCAACAATAGATTTAACATGCGTGTGAGCAGCGAGACCGGGTAGGAGGGCGAGGCCCAGGTCGTCTGGGACTTTTCGGGGTTACACTTAGGATTCAGCACTTTATTCTGCAGGCCTGGGGATTTTAGGCAGAGCAGTATCATAACTGTGTTCACATTTTAGTAAGATTACCTAGGCAGCAGGCTAGAGGGCGGAGTGGGCAGAGGGGAGATTAGAGGTGTGAAGACCTAGTTATGAGTGGTAGGGGTTATGAAGGCAGGAAATGCACAGGCCAAGGCTAAGGAAGAGGCAGGGAGATGAGAGGAGGCGGGCGAGAGATGTTGTGGGGCAGAGTGAACTGAGCTCAATGAACAGGAAGGGGAAGGAGAGAATTCAAGAATGGCTCAGCCCTGGCTGGTGTGGCTCAGTGGATTGAGTGCCGGCGTTCGATTCCCAGTCAGGGCACAGGCCTGGGTTGCAGGCCAGTCCCTGGTTGGCGGTGTAGGAGAGGCAATGATCCATGTATCTCTCACACATCGATGTCTCTCTCCCTCTCTTCCTCCCTTCCCCTCTCTCTTCTGACTTGGTCCCCTGGTGGGTCTGCTTGTCATTTCCACAGACACAAAAAGAGGAAAACCCAACCTTCAAAGGAAGATAACTGTGTTGGGGGAACCCAGGGCATCCTCAGACTCAGGGACTCACACACTCGGCATAGAGTCATATTCAGGGCTATGACTTACTACAGCACAAGGGTACAAAGTGAAATTAGCGAAGGGAAGTCCGGAGGAAACCAGACACAGCTTCCAAGAGTCCCCTCCCAGGGAGTTTCACAGATGCCGTTCCCATGTGTAATTGTTCTCTACCAGGGAAGCTCGTTAGAGACTCAGTGCCCCAGGGTTTTCTTGGGGCTGGTCAGGTAGGCATCCTCTGCCTGGCCCCTGCCAAACTCAAGGCCCCCCGAAGGAAAGGGTGTAAACCACGCGTTGCTAGCCACCGTTATGAAAAGGGTGGGAAACCTCTCAAAATCCAAGTTACCAGGCAACAACCTTGCAAGCAGATCAAAGGAGAGCACCCTCAGGCCTGCTATGTTAACTCTGCCCTGCATAACAATGGGTTCAGCTTTGAACGTGGTGAGTTCAAGTCACAACAGTTCACTGGACAGTGGGGTTCAATACAGAGACCCGTGTTATAAATTAAAGATCCTGGAGTCATTAGCATCTCCAAGGGTTATTAAAACCAAGGTTACACAGAGAGAAAGCCGAACCCAGGGTTTCTCCAAACCACCATGCTAGCGATCGTCTGCTCCCCCTCCTTACGTAAATGAGAAGCTGGGGTCCCCACCACGTGGTGTGGCTGCACATTCTTCTGTTGCAAGTCTTTTCCCGTCATTCTGTCCCACCTCTCAACATGGCAAATCGCCCATGGCCCATAAGTGAATAAAATGACAGATTATAAAACAGGCCCTTAGTGAGTTTGCTTAATGCAACTTATGTCACAAGGAGCCTGATCCTTGAACCCTGAAAAGTCAAGTTGACTTACAGCGAGGCCTCCACCTGGAAGGAATTTCTAAGCAGCCTGTAGGTCAACAGCTCATGTTCAACTTTGATTATTAAAAAGATAAAAGTGACAAAGCCTTTGCCCTCAAGTTACTTATATTCTAGAGCCAGAAAAGAGATAAAGATAACTTGTATATTAGGAGTGCATGTTGGGGTCAAGAGTGGGCAGGGTGACCTCTTGGATATGGGAAATGCAAATAAGTCATATTCAAAACAAGGTCACTGTTGGCCTGAAGCTCTGATAAAGGATGAAGTGGAGCTTGATAACTGTAAAATGAGGTTGCTGCATATCTTATTTGTTTTGGATTTCAGTCTTTGGTGCTCTTGAACTTGGGTTAGAAGAATACTAGAAAGCAATATGTTGTTCTGGAAGATAATCCATTTGGCTCAACGCATGGAATTTGGCTGGGGTCTTAGGAGCTAACTTTGGTACCCAAAAAGTAACTTTCTCTGATGCCCATTCTATTCTAGCCTTTCAATGGGCGCGTTTACATGTATTTGCTACTTTTCGTGCGGTCAGGAGGCAATTTTGCATTATTCCAACTTGCCTCGCCATATCATGAAATACGTGCCAAGTCACACTTAATGGTAGAACGTAGATTTCAAAATAAGTTGCAGTCATTTGTACAGTCTCAAGATACATATTTTCAAAGAATGAAAGTATTTCCCCCTTGAATCGCTATGCCTATCTCAGCTTCACCCACTGCCTCATTTGTCATCAAACGGCCTTTGTTCCTTCATCTTTCAAACATGATTAATTGATGCTGTGCCGCATAGCACAGGAGAGGGGCTGGCTGTTTTGTAAGATGAGCAATCTAAACGCCCATCTTTCTTTTCTCTTTTATACTTGACCAACAAACATGTCTTATGCAGATGTAAGGGCAGTTTGCTTATTTCTCAGTTCAGAATGTTGTGCTTTTTGCATCGCATGTTTCCTTTCCGTGAAGCTCGCCAAAAATAATATTGACAAATCCATGAAGCCTTCCATCTGATACTGTTGCAAACTTATGCAAATATATTTAAACAGTTAGGTGAATAGAATAATTAAACTTCCAAATGTCAAGAATGAGGAGGGGGGAGTAGCGCCAGCTGTCCTTCTACATTATCTGGCCTCCAGTTGGAGTTAGTGAAGTGTTTGAAATATACCTTTAAAGCCGAAGATCTGAAATGTGTTCTAGTTTTTCTTTTCAAGATGGCAGTAATTTGCATAAAGCACAGGGTAGTACTGTAGTTGCTGCAGGAAGTTAAGAGACCATTTCTGGGAGTGTTCATTTTCGGCACATGCTACTTAGAATATTAAAAGATACCCAGTGTATCTTTGTCATGAATCTTTCCACTGGGACCAGGCCACTCCTGGATGAACTCGCAGATTGAGAGTTTCTCAAAATACATAATTAAATTGTTTGTCTTAAAAATACACTATTTTAAAGTCTTGAAAAATCAAAGAATGAAAATAAGGTTATTATTTGGCAAGAATAGTCAGTTTGAGGAGTTGTCTCTTAAAAAGAACAACAACTCCAGTTTCACTCATAGAGTTTACTTCCAAAGAAATTCACTTTATATGTCATAAATCTAAATTTTTCAAAAATTTTTCTTGCCCTGGCTGGTGGCTCAGTTGGTTAGTGTTGTCCTGATGCACCTCGGTTGTGGGTTCGATCCCTGTCAGGGCAGGTACAAGAATCAACCAATGACTGCATCAGTAAGTGGAACAACAAACTGATGTCTCTCTAAAATCAATAAGCTTAAAAAAAAATTAAAAAAAAAATAAAATAAATAAAAAAATTTTCTTTATGCCATTTCTTAAATTCATGGTAATTTTTTTTAAAGTGTTAAATTATTTTTAACTTGTTGGTAATAGTTTTTTTCCCAATTTAGTAAAGATTACCCTAGTAGTCACATTGTTTTGTTTTGTTTTTTAACTTAAAATATTAAACCAAATCATAGCTTATAACTTTTCAAGGTAGCAAGTGTTTGCTAATTTCTCAGGCCTGCCTCCCTCCTCCATACCACCAGCTTCAAACTCCCTGTCCCAAAGGAAGAGGGACCATCTCTGCCCCACCATCTGCATGTCAGTATTTGGGAATCCTCTGACGGCCCCATTTTTCTCATGTCCCAGGCCTGACCCGTCACTGCATCCAGCCAGGGGGTCTGTCACACCTGTCCTGAGGATGAGGCAAGGGCAGACCCAGCAGCACCAAAGGGAGCAGCCTCTGCCATTTCGGGAAGACCAGACTAACACTCTGACTGTGCCCTGGCTGGAGCATGAATTAATCAGGTGTCTCCCATAGACAGAAATGACCACTGGTTCAATTACAGGTAGCTGTTGGCACGTATGAAATACAAAGCCATTGAAAAGCATAACGTTCAACTTATAGGAGCTCTTTCTCCTTATGCATTTTCGGGGTGAATAGATTCTGTCCCATGGGAATTAAGTTTCTATTTCAAAAAGAAATCTCTGTATTCACAGTGGTTGATAGCATTGGGCTTTTACAAATAATGTTTTGGTTCCCAAAAAACACACAGGAAAAGTGGGTTGGTTCTGTCCTTTGCTGGCCCTTCCAAAGAGCCACCAGCTAGAGTGCATCCTTCTGTGGCTCTGAGGCCCTCCCATCACACCACCCCCAAACCTGGGTCCTCTCCAGCTTAGGGCTTCTCAGCATATTCCTGCAAAATCCCTACAGCCCTCATCTTACTCCTTTCATACTCAGCTCGTTAAAGCTGAATATGTAGGTTTTTTGTAGTCCGTATTGGTGTTACAAAAAAGATCAATTTGTTTATTAAAATCAATTTATTAATTTAGTGAGTTAAAAATTATTTAATCATTTTTTTAATCACAATTTCTGTTAGGTTCATAACTAGTGGATACCAGCTTATCGCCTGATAATGCTGAAAATCAGAATGTGTTAAATTCAAACACAGGTAGGCAACTATGTATATGTGCACATAACTCCGCGCACCCGGAGTAAGCTCTCAGACCCAGGGACCCGCGCTCACCCTGCCGGTCCCTCTTCTCTGGAAACTGGAACGGGGTGGCAACCCACCAGCATGGCATCACTATTGATCCTTTTCCTTCTGCTACTGGTGTGCAAACACCAGCCAGATGAGCTCTGCCGTGTCTGTGGATTGCACATGCCCTTCTGCCTGTAGACAGTGGGTGGTTATTCTTGACTGTGCACTTGTAACTTTCTATGAGGCTCTAAGGGAGACCCAGGAAGACTTGAAAGCAGCGTTTGAATAACAAGTTTATTCTCAGGCATGGCCACATAAAAGAGATGGGTAATGACCAACAGATAACACACTTCTGGTCCACTCCATCGGCAACAGAGCAGACTTCTGGGTAACACAGACCGAAATAACAGCTAGAATGCAGATCTGATAACAGCACTGTTGTGATTAAACCAAAAAAATGACAGACGCAAGTTTATGCTGCTCGTCCTGGCTGTAGCAACAGAGGCGTGCCTGCCTGACCGCACTGCAGTAGAAAGGCCACATTGTGATTTGGGGGGGCACTGATGCCTTTGGCCCAGTGACCCATGAAGAGGAACTTGAGCCAAGATCTTAATCCATGATGGAGATGGAGACACCTCAGGATTTTCCAGGATCACTTTTCACTTTTTGTTCTTGGACATGGTTAATAACGCTACTAGATCTTTCCAACCCTGCAGCATTTCCTCATGGCTGCAAGCAGTTGCCGCGGGTCAGGTTCTTCTGGAACTGAGGGCTCGGTTACAACATCCATATGCTTTTCAGCGCAATCTCTGACCTTCGTTCTTTTTCAGTACTTTTTCAGGCTTTTAATGGGCTCATCCACTACTCCCAAGGGACTCTCAATATTCTAAGTAGACAGCCCAATTATTTTTTTCAAACATTAAAAAGTAATTATTTAGCTTGATATGAGTTGCATAAATGTTTTAACTTAAAAATCATTTACATGCAACTGAGGGATAGCCAAACTTGACAGCATATAAAAGCTAAATATTGACGATCATGCCTACGTCGGTCAGAACGCAACCACTCCCACGTGGACCATTGTCAGCAGCGATACATGGATAGAAGGGATCATCAGTATGTTTAGGATGAGCATCCATACTTGTCCACAGCCTTGGTTCTTTTGAACTCAGCTCGGTTCCTTTGAAGCATTGATCATGGTATCCAGCTTTGATTCCTTTCCTGTGGACTTGTGCCAGGGTGCCTGATTTCATTAAATTTTTGGAAAGGACTAAAACTATGGTATGGTTTTATTGCAGCCCTTACATCAATCATAATTTGGGACTGTCTTGGTGAAAGATGAGGAATTCAGACCGGGAGGCTGGGGAAGGTCCAGTGGCTAGGGGGATGGGACGCGCTGAGTACTGATTGCTTATTTAAGTTCAGCCGCTTCCACCCCCTGATGTTTCTCGCTGCGGCTGCATTCCAAAGTGACTGCAGTCATAGGCCCACGCCCGGGTTCCCGGAGACCACACAACTTTTAAAGAGGCGCTCTTTTTTTTTTTTTTTTTTTTTAATGAGGAAGCCCTGGGCTTCCAGGTTGTACAGGTACATAACTACACGCTCATGGTCATGAATGTGAAAGTTACTCCCTGCTGGCTCGATAGGCCACCGGACCTTGGGGTGCTGGCTGTTTGTAGCAAAAACTAAATACGGGGTCCATATAGTAGATCCTAGCTTCCTGTGCTTCTTCCCTTTAGTGCTTCTCACTGCTGACCAAGCCTCCCATTATATTGTTTTCCTTTTGAAGTCTTCTCCGCCGGATTTATAACTTTGGTTTTTCATCTTAGGGAAGTGCCCCCCTCCCATTATTAGCTAACCTGCTTTGCTATAGCAACTCTCCTTCCTCCCCAGGTCTCGATGTTTCTTTAGTTTCTTAACGCATCCCATGTCCTTGGTTTTATTTAATTGCCCACCTAGGATCACTTCCCTGTTGAGGTCCCTCTGGTGACCCTCTCATCTGAGAGCCCCCTGAGGCCTTTGGACACCTGCCACACAATCCCGCATGACAAAGGGCCCGGTCTGAGAGGATGCTAACAAGTGCTAGATCACCCCAATGGGCCGTGTCAGAGGTCTCAGCTCATAGACCTCCCAGCCCCGGGATGCCTGAGCTTTCCCCAGAAAGTGTGGGGTCTGTTTCAGTCCAGGGGAAACACTGGCTCCCAGACATCGACGGGTACCGGCTGCTCTTACATTGGCACAGAGCACCTGTTCTGTGTTGACACTTAGTCATCAAGAGACAGCGTGACTCTTTCAGCCTTCAGATGACACATGGGTAGGCTGACCACCTCTGGCCCAAGTCAATTGGAGGGCTGTGCCCTTTGGTGCAACTAGATGTCTAAGAGCACAGATGTTTTACCAAAGAAAATTACCAAGTATCTAGGATCTATCAATTGGGTTTTATGAATTAGAATCTATATATTAGCCCTAACTGGTGTGGCTCAGTGGTTGAGTGCTAGTCTGTGAACTAAAGGGTCGCCGGTTCAATTCCCAGTCAGGGCACATGCCTGGGTTGTGGGCCAGATCCCCAGTTGGGGGGGCATGCGAGAGGCAGCCACACATTGATGTTTCTCTCTCTTTCTCCTTCCCTTCCCCTCTCTCCGAAAATAAATAAATAAAATATTTTTTTTAAAGACTCTATGAATTATATTCTGCAAATCTGAGCTCTGTAGGTTGAAATCTATGAAGCAGAGCCTATGGAAAAAATACTGTACACTGACGTCCTGCCACTTGCATTTGAACATCTTTTACGCTGAGATTGTACACGTGTCCCAGGGGAACGCCCTGGACCTTTCCCTCCAGAAGATGTGTGTACTGGTGAGCCAGCGACCGAGGTCCGAACGCCACCTCTAGCCTCTCAGCTGATGTCTGCCCTTCACTATTACAGTTACTAAACTAGTGTCTTCGAGGAAGGTTGTGGGAGTCCCACAATCTCCTCAAGTTCTTCATCTTTCTTGCTTTCTGTTAAACTCTTTTGTCTCTAACATTGTCTTTTAGAACACAGGTCAACAAACTTTCCGTAAAGGGACAGGGGTCAATAACTTAGGCTTCGCACACCATACAGTCTGTCCTCAGCTCTGCTATTGCAGAAGCGGCATGGACCCGAGACAAACCGACGAGTGCTTCTGTGCCCCAGTACAGCTCTTCGCAAAGACAGGTGGCTGGCCCGATTTGGCGTGTGGACCATCGTCTTCCAACCTTTGATTTCGAAGAAAAGAAAGGTTCATGCCTTGTTGTATTGGGTAATGAGCATATAAATCTGTCTCAGGATCCCCTAACCTCCTTCCCACTGGGAGCAGTCTTTCCTTTCCCAGGGTCCCCACGTCTGGTGGGAATGAAATTAAAAGGGCCACAGATACTGTCCCCTCCGGCAGACAGCCAGTCTGCAGCCTTCCCTCTGTGGAAATCCCCACTGACTGCGGGAGGGGAGGCAGCTGCTGGGAAGCTCCCAGCCAGCCCCAGGCTGCTTTGAAGCCCTGCTCCAGGCCACTTTGCCTCCCCTCTCTAACAGCATGAAATAGATTTATCTGTTGTCTTGCCACGTCTGCGCTTGAAATTACACTTTCATGCAAGTACCAGATTTTCTTCTGGCATATAAAAAATCACATTGCGATGGGGAGCATGGCTGCAGGGAATGTGGGATAGAAGGAAGGGGAAGTAAAAGGGAGATTTTAGTCCAAATGGGACACCATCTCAAGCTGGGGGACAGGTGATGCTGCTGGAATTGGGAGCTGTCGTGAAGTGCTTCTCTTTGATACTTTGTGTTGTTTGTATATAAGTGTATGAAGAATTCAGGCTTTATTGGCTTGGGTTCTGTGGGAAAACAGCTAATGGGCTGATGGTATCAGTCCACTGCAACATGCTAGAGAGTTAGTCAGACTCTTGTCAGATGCCTGAGCCACGTACGTACTTGAGAATGTGCCATCATGGGAAGCTTTCATTCACCAAGGTCACTGAGAGGCCAGCTGACGGAGGCACCCTGAACTTCAAATGGTTCTTGCTGCCCGTGTCAGTAGCAAAGCAATGCAGTAAGGAGCTGGCTTGCCAAGAAAAGTTCAGAGAAAACTGACTTGTTTTGATTGAGGAAAGCAGATAACTGAGCAGTCACTGAAGAATCCTGTTTTTTATTACTGTTTTTCATTTTACGGACTTAAACATAAAATGGGTGTTATATTATTCTTATACATTGCTATAATTCCTTTTAAAATGTATGTATTATATTAATCTATAATACATTATAGGTACAAAATTGCTCATGCCCCCTTTTAGACATTGCAAACATTTTTACACACACAAAAATAATCATGCATTTATTTCACAATGTTATTATAATAAGTCAATGGAATTTTGGCTCTGGGTTTAAGAAGATGTTTTAATTTTTAACTCATAATTGTGCCATTGGTACTTCTTTATTAATATAATTTTACTCTTGGACTACTTATCTTAAAATCAAGTTCTGTCATTATATAGAATAATACAGTGTTCCCCATAACCTTATTCTTTAGGTGGCGTGAATGGCAAAATAATCACCATTAAAACCTCCATCACCCTATAAAATTCATATTTATAAAGCAACAATATCTCACCCAATAATATATAACATTCTTACAAGTAAATTGCGTACTGAAAGTGGAATAACAGTAACTAGATTTACCCTTTTATTTGAAGCAACTAAAGAACTGGACAAAGTAATGAAAAAAAAAATCACTCAAGACATTGGCTGTCAAGCAGCCAAGGACACCGATCCCTGGAAAGCAGGAAGCGAGGTGAACCCTACCCAGGCCTCAGGCTGCTGCCTAGGAAAAGGCGCCAGGCTGCCGCAGAGGGAACCAGGCAGAGTTTCTCTCCCTCCCTGAGTTGAAGGCATGGCGCTGGAGCTGCAGGGAAACTGAGGCAGCTAGAGTTTGCATGGCAGATACCAGAGAGCAGAGAACTCTGACGTCTACCGAGGGTCCTCGTTGAGGATTCACGGGAGTACGGATCAATGCATGCCTGTGAAGAAACGATCGGAAGCCAGCGAATGGAACAGCACATGACCCCACACAGGGCCAGGAAGAGGTGCTTGTTTTCAAAATGAGAGCGAGAAACCTCAACATCAGCAGGCACTGGTTAGAAGGCTAAGAAGGGTCTTACCTCAGTAGTGAGGGAAAAGTTAATCCTAGACTAAACACAGCTCTGCCGTAAAGGCAAAACCCAAAAAGAACAAATTGTTTCCCAAGAACTAACTGGTGTCCCAGAACAAAGTATTAAAATATTTATAACAGTACAAAAATATTCAGTACCAAACAAGATAAAATGTCTGAGAGCCAGTCCAGAATTACCAGGCATGCAAACAGGTAGGAAGATACAACCAATAATCAGAAAATTCAATCAAAATTAACCCTTACATGATACAAATGATGGACTTAGCAGACAGGGACATTAAAGTAGTTACTATGACTCTAGTCTGTATGTTCAAGAAACTAGAGCAGAGACAAAGATGTAACAAGGTAAAGTCAGCATGCTAGAGGTGAACACCACAGTGTCCGAGATGAAAAAAAAGTACTCTGATTAATGGCACCGTAGGTGTTGCCAAAGAAATTAACTTGAAGATGACAAAGAAACTATCTTAAATGAAACAGAAAAAGGCTGAGGGAATTGAGGGAGCGTCCGTGAGTTCTGGGACAATGTCAAGTGGTAAAAAATACATAGAACCCCACAGAAGAGAAAGGAGAGGACTGAAAATATGAGGGGGGACCCAAAAAATGGAATTTATTGATTAAAAACTGTGTATTTTTTCTAACATGTTTAAACTTCAGTCACCTTCACAGTACTCTCCAGTTGATGCAATACCCCTGTTGAGACGTTTTCCTACTGCTCCAAATAGTTTTTGAACTCATTGAGTTTGGTGCCTTTTAGTGCTTCTGCCGTTTTTTTGTTTCACCTCTTCCACGTACATCAGCAAAACGTTTCCCTTTGAGGGCTTTTTTCATCTGGGGAGACACAAAAAAAGTCCCTCAGGGCCAGTTGGGTGAGTAGGGAGGGTGGGGCACATGGGCCATGCCATTTTGGGTCAAAAACTGCTAAACACTCAGCGCGGCGTGGGCAGGTGCAGTCATAAATCACCCAGCATGAAATGGGCAAACGCATTGAGTCTTCAAAACAATAGTCACTGAAGTCAAACGCAGCCTCTCAGAACGTCAGTTGATACACTGATACAGATGTGTTTCTAGAACACTCACCCAGCAGGGAAAGCCTAGACTACAAGGGACCCTCCCTTTAGAAGATAAATCTGGCCCTGGCTGCTGTGGCTCAGAGGATTGAGCGTCGGCCTGCGAGCCAAGTGTCGCTGGTTCGATTCCCAGTCAGGGTACATGACTTGGTTGCACGTCAGGTCCCCAGTTGGGGGCACAAGTGAGAGGCAACCACACAGTGATGTTTCTCTCCCTCTCTTTCTCCTTTCCCCTCTCTCTAAAAATAAATATAATAATAAAATAAACAAAACAACAAATGAATAAATTATTTTTAAAAATTATTTTTAAAAAAAGATAAATCTGGTGTTGGGGGGGTTCCCCCCTTGTAGTTTAAGAAATAATAGACAAAATTTTCTCCTAACTTGACAGAAAGTATTAATCCACAGATTAAAGAAGCTCAGTGAACCCCAAATACAAGAGACATAAAGAATATTACAACAAAGCACAACTTTAAATTTGTTAAAACCAATGATAGAAAACCTGAAAAATAAGAATTGGATAAAAGATATTATGTACAGAGGAACAAAGATAAATTGACAGCTTATTTCTTGTCAGAAACAATGCAAACTGGAAAACAGTGGTAACATACTTAAAATACAGATGATCCTGATTTATGGTTCATCTTACCATTTTTTGACTTTATGATGGTGCGTAATAAATTCCATGAGATATTCAACACTTTTTTATAGAAAACACTTTGTGTTAGGTGATTTTGCTTAGCTCTAGGCTAATGTAAGTGTTCTGAGTATGTTCAAGTTAGATTTGGCTAAGCTACGATGTTTGATGGGTTAGCTATATTAAATACATTTTCAACTTAGAATATTTTCTATTTACAGTGGGTTTGTCAGAATATAACCCACTGTAAGATGATACAGAAAGAATATTCTCAACCTAGAAATCTCTACCCAGTTAAAATGTCTTTCAAAAACTAAGATGAAATAAAGTTTTTTTGTTTTTGTTGGGTGTTTTAGTTTTTTTTTTTTGTTTGTTTTTGTTTTTTGATGAACAAAAGCTAAAAGAATTAATCAATAGCCAACCTGAAGTACAAGAAAATGTTAAAGGAGTCCTTAGGGCAGAGTGAAAATTATGAGCACTAGAAATAGTAACTATATGGGTACACCTAAAGTTTTTATTATTTATGTCTCTTTGAAAGGTAAATGACTATATAAAGTAAAAATAATAGAAATGTAACACGGGGTTTATAAAATATGCGGAGACAGTGTAGGGCAACAGCAGCACAAAGTTGAGGGAGAAAGAAATGAAAGTTAGATTCTTATTCTGTATGTGAAGTATAATATCACTTAAACATAGACTGTGAAAAGCTAAATGGTATATCGTAAACTCTAAGAAACCCACTAAAACGATACAATAAAAGTTAGTTAATAAACCAACAAAGAAATAAGATGAAATCACTAAAAATAATCTAAAAAAGGCAGAAAAATAGGAGAATAAGAAGAGTAAACAAATAGGACAAAGAAAAAACGAATAGCAAGATGGTAGATTTAAACCCAACTATATTAGTAATCACATTAAATGTAAATGGTCTAAGTACCCTAATTAAAATAGAGATTGACAGATTAACCAAAATGCAAACCCCAACTCTATGCTGCTAACAAGAAACCCACTTTAAATATAAAGACATAAGTCGGTTAAAGGAAGACGTCAAGAAAGAAATGCTAATACTAATCAAAAGAAACCTGGAGTGGTACAAAATGGAACTAGAGCAGAGAATGTTACCAAAAGTAAAGAGGGTTGTTTCATAATTGTTATGGGGCCATTTCACCAACAGGATGTGATAATCCATACTGTTCATCTAATAACAGAGCTTCAACATACATGAAGCAACATGCATGGAAAAATAAACAAAGCCACAAATATAGTCAGATTTTAAAACCCATCTCAAAATAAATAAGCAGAATATAAAGGATACAGAAGACTTCAACAAGACTACAATCCAACTTCATCTAACTGGCATTAATGGATACCTAACAACAGCAGAATACACATTCTTCTCAAATGTACACAGAATATTTGCCAAGATAGACCATATCCGGGGCCACAAATTAAGTCTCAATAAACTTTTAAGGGTTCAGTTCATACAAACTATACTCTTTAATTACAATGGAATTAAATTAGAAATCAACAGTGAAAGATAATTTGGAAGAACTGTAATAAGCCACCAAGGGGGAGAAAATGTTTGCAAATTATCTGATAATGACTTGTATCCAGAGTATAGAAAGAGCTCTCAATAAAGGAAACATCTTAATTCAGAGGATAAAAAAAGTCTATTCAATAAATCATGTTCAAGCCATTTATTATCTATATAAAAAATAGGTTGTCATCCTATATACTGCATTCTCTACATTATATATAAAATAAATTTAAAAAATGAAAATTAAAAAAAAAGAAAACAAAACAAATAATTCTCTAACATTTAAATGGATACATCACATCAACAGGGAAGATATATGGGTAATCAGCACATAAACCTATTAGAGAAACACACATTAAAACATATTGAGCCCTGGCTGGTGTGGCCCAGTGAATTGAGTACTGGCCTGTGAACCAAAGGGTCACCAGTTCGATTCCCAGTCAGGGCAGCACATGCCTGGGTTGCAGTTCAGGTCCCTGGCTGGGGACACACAAGAGGCAACCGCACATTGATGTTTCTCTCCCTCTCTTTCTCCCTTTCTCCCCCTCTCTCTAAAAATAAATAAAATCTTAAACACACACACACACACACACACACACACACAATGAGAAGCCACTACATCGCTATTAGAATATCTTAAATTAAGACTGGCCGTACCCAGTGTTGGCAAGGATGCGGAACCACTGGAATTCTCACCCTGCTCCTAGGAAGGAAGAGCCCACAGAAGTATGATGTGTTAGTTTGCTAGGGCTGCCGTGACAGAGGACCCCAGACTGGGTGGCTTATTCTCTCACAGTTCTCATGGCTCCACAGGCCGGAAATCAAGACTAAAATGGCCAAGTACCTTGACACATTCAGATGCGCATGAATGTGGTAGCTGTAGTATCAGTAGCCTGACAGGGTGGGGAGGTTCCCACAGCAGTTGTCTGTGGACTTGCAGCCCCGCTGGGCCATCCCCCCGCCCTGGGCAGCAGCGGAGCTAACTGCCCTTACACGAGGGAGGCAGCGGGGTCAGTGGTCAGGGCCAGGCCTTTGGGTTCCAGCCCCCCCGCCCCCACATATTAGCCGTGTGATTTGGGGTGCATTATTACACTTTTCCACATCTCATTTTTCTAATCTGCAAAGTGGGGATCGTGGAACTAGAATAACGATGACCGGGTGGCGCTGGAGGAAGTAGATGATGAAATGCAGGCACGCAGTGCTTCGCAAGGGACCAACGATGTGACATTGGCGTTGTCGGGGCACCAAATCACTACTTCAAAAACTGATAACTAAAAGTAAGGAATGAAAACAAAGAGAGCCCATAAAGACGTCATTCTTTATTGCACTGGACATCATGAAGAGTTCACGCAGAGCGGGAAGCCTGGGGATGAGGCGCACCCCATGGGACGAGAGAGAAGCCACGCAGCTACAGGACTCCGCCGGGCCTGGGTGCACCAACTCTGGGCTTCCTGGTGCGGGCACAGCAAGGGCACTTGTCTGACTGCGCGAGGCCACGCGTGGCATTCCTGGTAGCCGCCGTGAGAGCAGACTGAGCGATCGCATCTTTACGTTCAGAGCAAGCGAAGTGGAAAGACCGTTGGAGGGAGGGATTACTTGTGCAGAGGAGTCCTTTAACTGAGAGCTGGTAGTCCTTTATAGTATTTGAGTTCCTTAGCTTGCGCTTGAAGTGCTGTGAGAAAACGGTAGAACACCATTTCTTTTGTCTACATCTGGTCAGTCAGACCCTTCTGCTTCACATTTATTTATCTTTCCCCCTACAAGAATGCCCTGTAATCTCTTGTTTCCCAAAAGGCAGGCCCACTGATCATGCATATAGAATATGTTGGTGAGGACTCTTCCTGATTCTCCACTCCCCCAGCATTCCCTTGTTGAGAAATGACCCCCTTTGCCTATTTTAAATTTCAGTCTCCCAAATAACCACAATTCACAATTGCACATGTGGAATTATCCAATTTCCATACATAACTATATAAATATAAACTGTGATTGCTTATAGGAATGGAAAATTACCTGGGGTTTGCAAAGAAGTTGTTTACAGGGAGGGGCACCTTTTACTTCCACTGTTTTGTTTTCTATGTTGAAAATACTTTTATAAGTAAAATTTTGTAAACTAATAACAGGGTGGGGATGGACTGTGGGAGAAGGGGTGGCGGGAGCCCTAGGGGAAAAGTGGGGTAACTGTAATAGGAAAACAGTAAACAATTTTTTTAGAAAAACTAATAGAAAAATTAGTTATGCAGAGGCTTTCTACCACTAAAAGAAATTATATCTCTTTTACAAAAGGAAGAGAAACTGTACTTGCCCACACTTTCACTCAAGGCCATTGAAACAAATCGGAATAACGCGAGCTGAGTGATACTGGCACAAAGCGTGAGCACAGGATGGTAACTTTTATAGTACGTGAACATGACTTCCATCTCAGAAAGTCGCAAGTTAAGAATTTTTTAGGTTGATTCGTTTTATATGAAAAGCCAAGACTGAAAAAGATTTGTTTTCAACTAAAAAGTTATGAATTGATCCAGATGTTCCAGTGACCTACTTTCTTGGTCCCACTTGGGTGTCCCCATAGTGAGCGTCCACAAAGGCCACTGAGCTCAACGAAATGTCATTGTGTCCTTTCCTACGGTAACAGGCACTCATTAGCCACCGGGAGAGACAAGTGAGCCCCAAGGGGACAGGGACAGGCCCCCGAGCTCCCCGACTATTCCTGGCTACTGAACAGAAGTCAGAGTTTGAATGCGGTCACAGCTGGCAGGTGGGTGTTACCTAGCAGCCCGGGGAAATGTCCCAGAACACCTGCCTCCACCAAGTCGGGCAGTAGGAAATCCCAATGGTAGCCACACTATCTGTTACCATTGTAATGATTTTTCACATTTCTCTCTTCTTTCCGTCCCTTGGTGTTTATACCAGGCCATTTTCCCTCGTGCGTCTGCTTAGAGTAGCTTGTTTAATGGTCTAAATGACCATTAGTTATAAGTGGTTCCGTCCCTCACACGCAAAGAAGGAGAAGGGAAGAGAAGAGACAAAGAAAAAGCCCAATCCTCAAGTGTTTGTTCCCTCATTCTCTAATCATCTTCTATTTTACTCATCCGCTTTGTTTTGGGCAACTTTTTTTATTTCTTTTAGAGAGAGAGAAACATCAATTTGTTGTTTCACTTATTTATGCACTCATTGGTTGATTCTTATATGTGCCCCTGACCGGGGATCAAACCCACAACCTTGGCATCATGGGATGACACTCTAACCAACTGGGCTATCTGGCCAGGGATTACTCATCTACTTTAACAAATATTTATAGAGGGCCTAATGTTTCAAGCACTGTATGTACACTTGATCTTAACCAGAAGGCCAAGAAGCAATGGGTAATAAAGGCTTTAATTTTTTGTTATTACCTTATCAAAAAGAAAATCTTTTTATTTAAACTTTGTCATAACATAGTTAACCATTATAGTCTTGTTGGTTGTTCTGAAATTTTTGAAATGAGATGATATATATCAGCTGTGTTCACTCATCTATTAGAGGAGGGAAGAAATGTATAGAAGAAATTCCACCTCCAACTATGAACTGTAGGAACAAACCAAATGTGAGTAAAAGTGCTTATTTCTTTTCTGAACCAAAATAAAACTGGATGATTTATTCAGTAAGAAAAAGAAATACACTTATGGAGAAGTCAGGAAAAAAACTATTTCGCAAACAACAAAATTAACTACAACAATATTTTGGTTACGTAGAGATTATGATTTTCTGGGAAAAAGAATTTTTAATAGTTTTTCTACTCATGCCAAAGAATATCCTGCTTTTACTTCTGATGACTACTTTTATGTATCTGAATATTTCCTCTTTACTGGTTTTTTATTATTTTTTTTATTTTTCAATTACAATTGATATACAGTATTAGTTTCAGGTGTACAACATAGTGATTAGACATTTGCTAGTTTTAATGTATGTTTATAAAGGCTATTCATAGAACTTATCATTTCTCCAAAATAGCTTAACCTGAAATCGGTAAAGATTTGGAAGATTCATTATAGTTAAAATGAGGGTCATAAAGGGCAAGTGCCCATGTTTTTCGGCCTTTGTAAAAGAATCCATTAGAGCGGCATGACAAGTCAGTACAATTTAGTGGCTCCCTCGTTATTTTAGGCAGAAGGCCTCCTTAGAGGGCACACAAATAAAGTCACCATAGATCACCACTGACCCAGGCACGGGCTAGAGGTCAACTCCCAAGGGCTGTCTGAATTCTCCTTTCTTATAGTGCTGCCCTAACCTGTCTGGAGGCTACGGTCCTTTGATACTAGTTTGTTTATTGGGAGAGAACTGGATGCAAATGTATCAGGTCTTGTTTGTTAACATAATGCCACATTGTGTCTGCTCAGCAGAAGTTCTATTTATTTTAAGAGTTGACCTACTGGAGATAGCCCTTTCTCCACAGGACAGGGAGTCCCTCAGCTCTGCAGACTGCGCTTTCTCGTCTGTTGTTGTTAAATCCAAGTACACCCTCCTGATTCTGGGAGGTGATGGCTGTGTCCTTGGAAAGGAACATGGGAGTCTTCTGACCAAACTCATTTCCCCCTGCAAAAATTGAAAATAGAGGAAAGCCGTTTCACACTTCCGGGCATTTAATGTCTGGCAGCTTTGTAGCTCCCAATTCTGTGACAGCATCGAGGTGGCCCGATCGTGCAAGGTCTGCATCACAACGGCTAGTAGGTCAGCTTCAGGAGCGACACAAGTCACACCCCACCTTTGTCCTTCTAGGCCTTGCATCAGGTGAAAGTTCATTTTTTGTGTCCACAAAAATAGGATGCGGTTGTGTTCTCCACACTAGAAGCTTCTGTTGTAGCTTTGTTCAGATGAGCCCAAATATACTGCCTTCGGGGTTCTTCCTGGGTTTTCTCACCTCGCGTGGATTTAGCCTGAACCTGCCTTGGAGTTGCAGCCTCAGAAAACAGCAGCCATAAAGTCTGGTAACGCCCTGGCGAGTTATTTTACAGGCTGGGGCGGTGGCTGAATGTCATCGTTCCTTTCTTTCTCTACAACTATAAAATGCTGGTTCCCTTTTCCAAATCCATAGCTCCACACAGATTATCACATCATCTTAAAATGCCCGCGTCAGAATGCAGTCAGACAGGAAAATTGCTGTAGGGCACCTGGTGGGAGTTGTACCCCACAATAGGAAAAAAATTATGAGCAGTTCCCACCCAGGG
Source organism: Furipterus horrens (assembly GCF_987537825.1). Lineage (NCBI taxonomy): Eukaryota > Metazoa > Chordata > Mammalia > Chiroptera > Furipteridae > Furipterus > Furipterus horrens. The sequence goes on from NW_028327176.1 coordinate 182,637,657, forward strand.
CCCCTGGTGTTCCGGTGTCCTTATACCAAAGCAGGAAGCTTAGCTTTCTTTCCAGGATCTCCTCAGATATGTACAGCTACCGTAGTAACCAGAGAAAAATGTTGTCCCCCTGCTAGGAACAGAAGCTTCAGGGGGATAAGTAGCCGTCGTATACCTGCAGCTTTAAAATACAGGAAGTCCCCACCTATTAGTAGGTTGTGCACTGAAACTTTATTTGGATTTAATTGCTTGAAACCCAAAGCACATTTTCCCAAAGACATGCTATAGACGGTGCCTATATTGCAGGCAGGCCCCAGGAGCCTTTTTAGCTCATCATATATCCAAAGAACAGTCCTGTGCAGTTAGCAAGACGGGAGCGAGCTGCCATACGTCACAGTGTTTTATGCGTTCGGCCACGTGGAGAGTGCGCTCCTCATACTGGAACGAGCACACATCACGTGCAGACTTGCTAAAATTGCAGGTTCGGATTTGGCAGGCCTGAGATTTGAATTTCAGCAGCTCCCAGTGATGCCATCGCTGCTGGTCCACAGATCCCCAGTCTGAGTAGCAGGAGTCTGTCAACGTCACAAGGGCGAGAGAGGATGGCGGAGGGAGAAATCCTGAGCCACTGCAGAAAGGAAGTGGAGAGCGAGAGACTGGATTCTATCATAGAGGCCTTATCTGCTTCCAGTTTGGCTGAGCACTTTTCTCCAGGTGGGAGGGAGCGGGCCAGCCCTGGAGGCCACTGAGTGCCCGGTGTAGAGCAGTTTCCTCTGCCAGCGCTCTCTGGCCAGGCAGGCAGACGTTTGCCTGACAGACTCAGCCCTCCAAAGAGCCAGGCTAAGCAGAATCCCAGGTGTCTGTCCTCGGAAGGAAGGGATGCAACACTGCTTTACGAGCATCCTTTGTATGAAAAGTGCAAGGGAAAGCACAGTGGCAAATACTTAACTGGATAACGAGTGGATCATCCAAGAGCCTCACGATCTGGATCCTAGACCGGTGTTTCAGTATGAGAACCACCAGGAGGGAATCTGGAATCTTCCCGGCACACCCAGGGTTTCTAGTGCAAGTGGTCATGGTACAACAAAGCAGCAAGGAGCGGGGGCCTGGTTTAATCCTGTTTCCACTGTGTCCTTGGGCACATGCCCTTGTGCCTAAGTGTCCACTGTCTTCATCAGTACAGTACGGCTAAAATTCATACCCACCTCTTAGGGTGGGGGGATATTCATTATCCGTGTAGGGCTCATAGCATGCCCCAACGGTGGGGCTAAAATTCATACCCACCTCTTAGGGTGGGGGGGATATTCATTATCCATGTAGGGCTCATAGCATGCCCCAACCGTGGTCAGTTGCAAAATGAATCATTTCAGACCACAGGCATGGAGTCAGGTTTCCAGTTTTGGTTCTTATTACCTGTGTGGCCTCAGGGAACTGACTTAATCTCTCTGAAGCTCTGTTTCCTTCCGTGTTACACGGGCATAATAAAAGCTTCTATCTCATTTGTCGTCGGGAGGATAAAATAAGGAAGGAGCTCCGTACAGCGCCTAGCCCAGAGTAAGTGCTCAGTAAACATCCGTTCTTGTTACTAAGGTAGGGCAGACTGATTGCTCTCCGGTGAACAGGACTTTGTAAATTATGCTCCAAGAGTTAGCCGTAGGCTTTTCAAAAATGGGTCTCAGGCCCCAAAACTGGGAGTAAGGAGGAGGCCACTGTCCACTGTACCCACGCTCACTGTCCCCTTCAACCAAAGGGGCTCATCTCTGTTGGGGTTCAGCATTAAGATTTGATTCATTTTAAAAAGGTTTGAAAATCATTCTTGGAGCCACAATGTCCTATAGGACTATGGGGGGAAGTAAACGGTCTCAATTTTCAAAAAGTTGATATTTGCCTTTTTTAATTTCCTTAAAGATTGAAATAGCAGAGGGCGAATTTAACGAGAGGATGGGTGTGTGTGTAACTTGAGTTAGATAAACCGCATTGGATTGTACTGTATAATTAGTTTACGTCGTTAAAACACAGTGGTCACGTGGCAGCATTCGCTGATGCATAACACTTGTGTTTCCTCCCCAGATGAGCACCATGCCGGGGCTGCCCACGCGGCCCTGCTTTTACGACATAGACCTCGACACAGAAACAGAGCAAGTGAAAGGCTTATTCTAAATGAATAAGGCTTTCACAGGACCCGATTCAGGTAGGCTGTTGTGCTTTTTCCTTTTTCTTTCTTTCTTTTTCTGAATCTATTTCAGGGTTGTTTGTTGTTTTTTTCCCTAGTATTGATGACAAAAATGGCCAGAAAGTAACTTCCTGACTTGGTTTCTATGAATTCCTTCCTGACAACAGCCCATCACTTGAGAGTCAATGTGCAATTGGATGGTCAGAACACACAGACTCTTGGTGAAAGTCAAATCATATTATCTGTGCATATAGCTGTGTTTAAGGCATCTCCTTTCATAATGATGGAACCCTGTAAACTCATTATTCTTTCTCCAAAATTAAAACTATTATCTGCTAGCATGTCAAAGGACTAAGTATACCACAAATTTCTTTTTGCGTTGGAGTCACGTGATAGAAGGGCCTCAGTGCATTCGGTCTCTAGTGCTGCTGTGGCAGTATCACAGCGGGGCGGCTTAAAACAACAGAAATGTATTCTCCCCTTGTTCTGGAGGCCGGAAGTCCCAAGTCAAGGTGTCAGCAGGGCCCTGCCCCCTCTGAGACCCTGGTGGGATCCTCCCGTGGCCCCTTCCCAGCTTCTGGTGGTTGCCATCAATCCCTGACGTCCCTCAGTTTACAGATGCACCGCTCCAGTCTCTGCGTCCACGTCCATGTAGCCTTCACCATGTGCGTCTGTCTGCACGTGGCGTTCTCGACTTACAGGGACACCAGTCATGTTGACTTAGGGCCTCCGTATTGACCTCATCTTGATTACATCTGCAAAGACCCTGTTTCCAGATAAGGTCACTGTCATAGGTATTAGGGGTCAGGTCTTCAGTGTATCTTTTGTGAGACACCGTTCGACCCATAACATTCAACTGTAACTCAACAGGTGGATTATGCTCACATGCCGCTGGGAAGATGCCTAAAGATGGGCCACATCATCCGGAGGGCCCTGTGAGTCACAGGCAGAACAGGGCAGCAGAAATTAGACATCTTGATGGCTCACCGTCTGCAGTTTCAGAGGACAGGGCTCTCTGTGGAGCCGGCGTAGGCAGCCCATGGCTGGGGCCCCTCTATCACACTCAGGTCCACCCCCCAGTCCTGCAGCCACACCTGCTAGCTCCTTTCCTCGCTTCCCATCATGAAGAAAAATGACCGCCCTCCCAGACCCCCTCCCTGAAACACTCCCAATCAGAAGTTTCAAAGACTCAGCTGTGTTTTCCCATCCCATATATCAAACATGTCCTCACCGTATTCTCAAGACGCATCCGTTTCCCCAAACACCCCCAGGCCCTTCTTCCTACTCACGCCTGTCCCCATTCTTTAGCCCTGTGCCCCTCCCTCTTGCCAGCATGTTCTGGGCCTTCCAGATGAGTGTGTTTGACCTAAAGGCCCTTCTGTCCAGTTGTCGCGGAGACATGGCCCTAAGCCAGGCACACGGGGTCTTCACTTTTACTTGTTTCACTACCAGTAGTCAACGTGGGGAGACATTTTGTTTTGTTCTGGAACTCTTTGCTCCTAAAACACTGAAGACCTGGGTCATGATTAGAAAGGTAGGGGCCCCTGTGTGAAATTACGTTGGTACAGATATGGAATTGCTTGGCTTGGATTGTGTTTGGTGTTCCATGTTGTCTGTATGTGTTCTGTTGTGGCGGTTGTTTTGCTGAGGAGTAGGAGCTGTATTTAGTTTTAACCACACCGCATTTCATATCTTTGTCATTTCTGGAAAAGAAAGCTCCTCAAAAATGAACTAAAGTAGACTTTAAACTAAAGTAAACTTGAGTTTTGATAACAGTGTTATTTTGGTTGGTTGGTATGACTCTGTGTGTGTGTGTGTGTGTGTGTGTGTGTGTGTGAGTGAGAGAGAGAGAGAGAGAGAGATAGAGAGTTGTGCCTTTCCCAGCTGGGCCTTAGGAATCTAACAATACCTTTTCTCTGAAACTGAAAATTGACCCCTGTCCTGACTAATCTTCCTTTTCACATCAAGAACCCATTAGGCTGCTTTTCTGCCATGTGTCATTTTTCTCCAGGACAAATGTGTACACTCCTTTCATCTCTCCTTACTTAGATCGTAGTTTTTCAGCCACTCAGTCCATTTTCATTTTCTCTCCGAGTCAGACACATAAACCCAATTATACCTTAATTTTTGCATTTGAGACTTGGGTAATGCCAAAGGACACGTCTTTAGCTTCACTGTCACGTACATGTATGTCCTTATGTCTGTGCTTCCTAAAGGGCAGTTCTCTGGATTGTATTTAAAGACTGAGCGGGCTGGGGGTGAGGCCCTGGGCCCGCGGTGGTTACCTCCAGCCTCCCAGGCACTGCGCTAAGCACCTCGCACGGTGGTCACAGCACCCCTGGGAGGCAGGTGCTGTCCCACGAGATTAGGTCCTTGCTCTGTGGCTTCTGAGAGGGGGTGGATGAGGGATGGCCTGATCCACAGGGCTGCAGCGCTGTCTTCCACGGCTCAGCCTGCCTCTCATCACTCTGCGTCCCGTGTCACGTGTCACGCTGGCATCCTCCCAGTGAGGCTCGGATTTCTATCCCAGAGCTGTGAACACTCTGGCCCAGAGGGGTCCACAACTTGCTCACATTGCTCAGCTACAAAACCCAGATCTGTTTCCTCTCAGTCTCACCGCGTCCTTTACGCCCCAAACCACAGGACAGCCTTTCGTTTTGGTCATGGGGTAAATGAACTTCAGTCCTTCCTGGAAGATGATAACCAGCTATTTGAACAGACCTGTAATTTGGGGATAACCAGGTGATTTTTTTTTTTATAAGAAAAGATAATTCTTTAGGTATTAAAAGCTATGACTTTGTCAAAATCCTTTGTAGTCAAAGTATAATAGGGCTATCTCATACTTAACTCTGTCGTTGAATGGCGCTTTCCCATTCACTTATCCAAGGCTTTTTTCTTCTTTGTGAGCTGCCAAATCCTGGTCTAGGCTTGGTGGGCAGTGGTTCAAAATCCATCACTTGACCTTTCTTGAACAATTGAAAATGGATCCGGTGTTGTAAGATAAAGCCACCGTACAAAGCAAACATTCCTTCTCAGGGACTCCTTAATACAATGATCCCGCAAACATTCTTTCTGTTTCCTATGGCCTCTCTCACATACGGCCATCAGGGACCACATCTACCAGTGGTCAAAGGTCTGTGGCTATCAAAAATGCATAAAATAAAAATATTCAAGCTTGGATGACAGTCAAGTTGGACAAATTTGGGCACGGGAGGAGAAAATGTCCAGTCGGATGCTGTACTCCCATGGTGGTCAGACTCGCAAGAATTCTGTACACTCAGCGGTACACGTCACAGGCGTGTCCCGTGTGGAAGACTGCACTCGGTTGGTGACGATGTCCTTTCCTTTCACTTCCTGTCCTTCCTCTAGGAAATTGTGTGACACTTAATATGAACAGGAGATGCCAGGAAATCCCCAGAATTTGAGCCCTTGCTCCTATTGTTACAATCGGGGCATGATTCATTCTTTTGGATGTCACCAAATAGAACTAATTGTCCCAGTGAAACTAATCCTGCAACTTTACTGTTCAGTCTTTTGTTTGAAGATGATTGGGTCGAGGGAGGGTGATTCTTTCCCCTGCTGTGGGTTTCTCATTCTGAACCTTCATCGTATTTCTGAGCCTTGGCAGGATTTAAATGAACACAATAAACTCTGGCAAATTTCCTGAAGAATTCAGATACTCGACTTTGTTCTGATGGGCAAAGTTGTGTTTAGTACAGAATCAGGTTGACTCTGGTCCTGCTATAAATGTTGGTTACTTACCCAAGAATTGTTTTTCTTGAATTGCACATGAGAAACAAGTGCAATACTAGCTCGTTTTTCCCTCAGCTGCCTTTAGAGCAGAAATTTTCAATGATATTTTATAATCATCAATTGATCTTCAGTATAGTGGTTGCCTGCAGCCCTTCTGGGAACAGGCCCTCTTATCCCCGAGTTACAAATCACAGGGTTTCGGGGTTCCCTGGGGGAACACCTGGGCTCTGTGGTTTTGGTCTTGAAACTCTGTCCTTTCAAGAAGCAGCTCAAAAATTGTTCTTCACCTTCGTGCTTCAAGGCACAGGTCCTCAGTTCACTAACACGCTGTCCTTGAGGAAGAGTGTGGCCCTCTTCTTTTCCCATTTCCGACAGGGACCAAAATTGGCTAGAAGCCCAAGTGAGTTAAATAAGTGATAGTAATAAATAAGTCTACAGATGACATTTTTAACATCTCACTGACATCTAAAAGACAAATCTTTCCTGCCCTGGCTGGTGTGGCTCAGTGGATTGAGTGCCGCCCTGCACACCAAAGGGTCACTGGTTCAAATCCCGGTCAGGGCACGTGCCTGGGTTACAGACCAGGTCCCCAGATGGGGGTACACGAGAGGCAACCACACATTGATGTTGCTCTCCCCCTCTTACTCCCTCCCTCCCCCTCTCTCTAAAATAAATAAATAAAATTAAAAAATGAATAAATAAGTAAAATAAAAGATAAATCTTTCCTAACTAAAATGGAATGTTTTTAAGATTAGCAGTTGTGAAATGATTAATTTCTTTTTAAAGAAAGTTTATCTGGACACTCTTTTAGGGGTTGGGGAGAAACTCATCACCTTCTTTATTTTTTTAACATAAGGCAAGGAAAGTGATAAATACTTCAGCAAACTCAGGAAAGGTAGAATTTTTCTAATAAGTAAATCTATACATCGAAAGTAGAAGAAATTGTCAACAAAAAATCAGAAGTTCCATTATGGCATTCGTTATAATCTACTACTTGGTTAAGAAAAATTAGAACTTGCAATGTAAGGGGAGAATTTTAACCAAATGCTATGAACTTGAAATTCTTTCCACTGCAAAAAACATTTTACCTGAACTGGAACTGACGAATAAGTACCCAGTGCCTGCATGCTGCTTCACGAATAAGAGAAATCAATAGACAAAACTCTCTTCAATTCAAAGAAATCTCAAAAAAACCTCATGATATAACTGACTCTAAATTGCTCACTTTTGCCCTGGCCAGTGTGGCTCAGCTGATTGGAGCACCTTCCCATAAACAAAAAGGTTGCGGGTTCGATTCCTTGTCAGGGCACATGCCTGGGTTGCAGGTCCCAGATCAGGGCACATATGAGAGGCAACCAATCGACGTTTCTCTCTCTCTCCCCATCTTCCTTCTCTCCTCTCTGCAGTCAATAAGCATGTCCTTGGGTGAGGATACAACATTTTTAATTAAATTATTCACTTATCAGGTTTAAAAATAAAATAGTCACCATTTAACTTTACCAATATTATTGAGGTTAACTTTTTGTTTTTATTTTAAATTCACTTTGGTAGCATATTTAACTTTAACCTCTGTTCTTCAGCAATGGAAACCCGTAAATTATTATCCTTATGAAAGAGAAGCCAAGTGTTATTACTGATACCATAAGGGTAATAAAATGAGTCTGTCTTTGTTTAACAAAGAAGAGAGAGAGCTAATCCTCCCACCCACTAATAGTATCTGTCCTATGGGTGCTGTAACAAATTACAGGGTGGCTTAAAACACCAGAAATTTGTTCTTTCACAGTCCCAGAGGCTAAAAGTCTGGATGGAGTCAGAATCAGCAGTCCAAAGTCAGAACAGGGGTGAGGCCACACTCCCTCTGACTCTAGAATCCATCCCTCGCCTCCTCCAGCGTCAGGCAGCTGCCGGAACTCCTCGACCTGGGGCCACATCCCTCCAATCTCTGCCTCTCCGATCAGCCACTTGGCCTCTTCCTCTTCCATGTGTCTGGGCACTTTTAGATTTCTTATTATTCTCATACCAAGATAAAGTGTTTTATATATTCCATCTTCCAAAATATCTGCCCACTGAATAACCCTCTCAAAATGTTTTCCTTCCACTGAATAAACAATATACTGATTCATTTTCACATTCTCACCTTAGCTATTACGTCTCTGATTTCTTTTTAATCAATAATCAGACTATATACTTCTGCCCAACCCTTCGAATCTTCTTAAAATGCGAAAGCATAGACCATGAGCCCGTTTAAAAACAAAACCATGGGCCACGGTTCTGTGGCTGATCAGCTGCTCTTACACACACACACCCGCCTCTGGAGAGGGAAGGCCTCCTTCCAGCCTTGCTGTGCCTCAGGCCATCTCCTTCCACCAAGCCCACCCTCCTTTCCCTTAGGCCCCTCCTTGTCTCTTTCTTCCCCAAGAGTCACTGAGCCTTATCGAGGTGACCCCTGAACAGAGGGGTGAAGTCTGCCCCAGACAAACCTCGCCCCCTAACATCTACAGTTTTCTCTTTTAGTTTATTATGCCCCTGACTAGAATCAGACATTAGGGGAGTATTTGCACTCCCTGGTCTTCCATCTTCATCACCAGCTTGTGTTCTGAAACGAATCAGGCGCCCTTCTGGCCCCAGACCCCTCCCTCACCTGTGGGAGCCCCACTTGCTGTCTCCCAGCCCCGTTGGAACTCTGGCTCAGTAGATAAAAGACTTGCATCGACATTTCTTCTGGAGTGGTGAACACGTTTTTTTTTTCTGGAACTTGGGTGTTTCATTTGTTTCTTCTTTAAATATAGTTTGATCACTTCTCTTCCTAAAAGACTGCAGAATTCAACAGGGGCAGAAAGTGTTAATATCCTTTGAGAGAATGCAACAGAGCTTTTAACAAGCATAAGTTCTCACTCGGGGTACTCACTTCCATTCTTTCCCTAAATGTAGTTTTCAGAGCTTGCTTTCTGTACCTGCTGTAAAAGGGAAACTGAAATCAAAGGCAACAGGATTTCTCATCGAAAATACTGAACCTGCTCACTCAGTAGGATCCTGGAGACTGTGGATCCCAAGTGTAGAAGTCGTGGCATTTCTGCCACAGTCCCCAAGTAAATCTTTCAGGACATTGAGCCTGCATTGCCCACACTGACTTGGTCACTGGTACAGAATCGGATTCTCCACTGCTCATAAGTAAAAATCGTTGCAAACAATGATCTCAGCCTTGGCCTGTGAATAGAGTCACTTAACCTGCCCTTGAATTTTCTTCCAGTACCCAACTTCAGAGCTATATAACGTAAACAGTTTAACACCAGGAGAAAAAGCTATTCTTAAACCACTGAAACATTTTTTTTTTTTTTCTGTTTTTCAGGCTCCTGAAACTCAGACTACTCCTTGCCTTTTGGCCTCAGTTGGAGAAGAAAGTGCATTTAAAAAATATACTCATTATGCAATGCTGGAATAATGGTGGAGTAGGCCAAAGATTTCTTCCTTCAGGACAAATTCTGTTTGTAGCTGAGCATAGTGTTTGGACAAAGGACCTCCACCAAGTTTGAAAGAAAAGAACTTCTTTTCGGTTTCTGCAGAGTTTACATTATTCCCCACTGCTTACACTTGAGAACGTTTATTGTATGGGGACCATGTGATTAAAAGAGTATGAACTAAAAGGTAACATTTTCTCACCCCGGAGTTTGCTGTTTTGTCTTTGAACTGAAAATATATACGTACGGAGAAAACCAGGCAGCAGGTTCTCAGCGCCAGATGAAACTCCACTCTCTAGAGGGTACTAACCGCTCGTGTTGGGGTTATTACCTGACACCAATTTCCTGGAAAATTGTGAATGCAACCACAGCTTTATAAACATAAAAAGGGAAAGAAAAAACAACACACACACAGAAATATCTGGTCATTTGTGAAATCTTCCAACTGTTGGAAAGTTGTAATATCCTTGGGAACAAAGTGCATTTTATATCCGGAACTATTTTTTAGTGCCCGTGACGTTAACATCACTTACCTAAAAACTAAAGGATTTATGCTCGTTTCTTCCACTGAGAAATGAATCTTAATGGCCCGTAGGGCAAAGAAAGGGTCTCTTAAAAGTCAGGTGCAGGCAAATGCCCTCCTATTTGTCCAACCCTGAATTTGTAGTAAAGAATGTTCTATGGCCTTTTCCCCGCTGCTGGGAGTTCCTGACCCTTTTTGTTCTCCTTGTCTTTCCTGCAATAATATAAAATTATATAAAAATTAAAACAAAACCAAGGATTCAGGAGCAAACAAGACGCGATTGTCCTCTAAGCAGCATAAGTAGAATGGTCACCATAAATATCTTACAAGTCCCCCAGGCACATCCTGCAGGAGTCCTCGCCGTTGGCTCCTTCCTGGGTGTTCTTGTACTGCACCCTTCAGCGACCCTGCTCCTTAGTTGCTCTGCCCATAATGTATTTTTATGCACAATTTAATTTGTTCTAAAACACTGTATACTAACTAAAAATCATGCCCATGCAAAGACTGTCACGCGAATAATTTCACGGGGCGTTTCTGAAGTGTCCCCACCCCATTGCTGGCCTTTAGGAGCACACCTCTCCAAGTAATCAGGAAACTAGGATCTCTTATACATAATTCTATTTGAGGATTATAAGGTCCACGGTAAACGTGTTTCTGTAACACACTCAGTCTTTCTTGTGAGCTGATTTTTTAAGAAGTTGTCTTATTTGAGTTTTTATTATTTTCCTCTACCATTTAAAGTTTCATTTTCTTTTTTTGCAATGTTTAAGGGGAATAAAAGGATTTTAGAAATCTATAATCCAAGGGACTTCTTTCTTTACCTGCCTTCACCAGGCAACTCTCCAATTCACCAAAAAGGGAGAAATAAAAAAGCATCCCGAACTCAGACGTTTCCAGCAATCACATTGAAAGTGTTGCTGGGACCTCCAGACCGCTTTCCCATCCTGGCGGTCTATCTTCACACCTCTAAATGTTACAGCTGGTGTTTGACCTGTTTTCTCTTCTCTGCTCACCCAAAAGAATACACCCCTGCTGACTGGTAAGCGGTCTCCATGGGCAAGAAAGTCTTTGGCAGGTTAGTTAATGGGCTTATCGACTCAGGATGATCGGAGGCATTCATAGACTGGAGGTGTTATTTTAAGGAAGAGCTACTTATCTACTCAGAGAAGGAAAACTCTGACTCCAAAAAACCTCCGCTGCCTTGCGGCATACCTCTTCAGGGGAAAGGCTAAGGGAGTAAACCCCGACAGAAAATCCGGAGCCGGAGTCCCTAAGGCGGTTTGACGTTGTAGTCAACACTGGCAACTCCTGCGGCGCACCTGAAGCCAAGCTGTATTGACTCCGTCTTTCCCTTGGACCCTTCAGCTGCGAAGAGAGGGGGGGTCTGCTGCATGGGCAACAGCAGACCCTCCATATCACCCTGCCCAGGCTCTGTAGCTTCAGCTTCACTGGAGAGGACACTCCAGTGTCATCTCAAGATGTCGATTCAACACGGGAGGAGACAGATACCGTGTCACTCCCGAGTCGGACTGCACAGCCATTCTCGGCAGTGCAGATAGACTCTTAAGAAGCTACACCATCGTCTCTCGAGACGGACGGCTGCCGACGACGGATTTATGCTCATCACTACCTCAGTAATGATAGTCATTAGGTCTACCACTATCCTTACTACATGTGTAAAGAGCCACACATATGGATATAGTCAAATTTGATTATATGTTAATAATCACATTTCAGTATCATTGGTTTGCCTTATAATGATAGCAGTGCATTTAAACACATTATTCTGAGAAGAGGGACACAGACTTCACCAGACTGTTAAAGGGATTCATGGCACAGAAGAAGGGGTAGGACCCGGCCCACATCCCGATTCGGTGGCAGCACTGTGCCAGTCTGGGACGTTAACACGTCTGCTTCGGTGCTCCAGGTCGTCTCTGCAGGTCCCTGCTCCAGGACCTCTGAGATTCTTGCTCTGGGAGTAGCACAGGCACCACCTGTCCCTGGAGTTTCCCAGGACTCAGACGGTAGAGAAGCTCTGCAAACGGTGGAGTCTGTGGCAATGCACAGCTTGGTTAGCAACCTCCGCCCGGGGCCATCCCATGAGCTCCCACCCCTGCCCTGCTCTGGGGCCAGGCTTCCCCACGTGCTGTAGGTACTGCTGCCCAGCAACCAGGTCCCCACCTGACCAGGTCCTCCCACAGCACCGCAGGGTTGGGGGTTGGGATGCTCAGCCTGCGTCCTGCTTGTGGGGACTACAGGGTCAGGGTAACTCATCATGTTATAAAATTATAACAATATTATAAAATGATAAGTTTTATTATCACTTACTGGATTGTTGCATAGCATCACTTTTTAATAGATCAATTTGTCCATTCATTTTACCAACCTATACTGGGCAAGTACCAAGAATGAAACAGAATGTTTCAAGAAGAAAAAGAAATCAACATAGAAGTCCCATGACTGAAGGGAAACGTTGGGGTGTTTTCCAAAGTATCCCCAACCCATAGAATAGGGGGCTGGAAAGTAGTAGTGGGTTAACAACTAATTTCTGAGTGAATTCATCTCCGTTCACCAAGCATGTGTCCACCCACTTTGGCAATCGTTAGGGGGCAATCTTGTTGGCAACCCTGCCCTTGAACCTGTAAGGTCTACACTAACTCCTGTAGTACGTGTCAGAATTGGGTTGAATTTGTAGGACACCCAGTTGGTATTAGAGCCTATACAGATAGAGGTTTTTATGAGAAAATACTGAGATACTTAAATGCCAAAGTTTCAGAAGTGATGGCCTACATCCTGTGCCTGAGGGATTACCCCCAGACCCTACACCTCCCTTTGAGAACCGCTCTTAAAGGGAGGCCTTCATTTTCAGGGTTAGCTATTGGTCACTTAGAAGATTGGGTTTGGTTTCAAGCCCTTATCCATGAAGAGGCCACATTTCTGCTAGAGCCCATGAGTGTCCTGAGAGCAAGCTAGTGTCCAGGCCCTGGGCAGACACCATTGTCATTGTCACTGAAGGTGGGACAAAGCTAAATAACTAGCGTCCTTTCCTAAAATGCCAATGTCTTCCTACTTGACAGTTGTTTGTGTGATGTCACCCAGAGGCGCCATGATCTGAATATGCATTAAAATAACCATGGATTCAGTCCAAAGAACTGTTCTTAATAACTGCTGGATCTTCCTTCAGGTCCAGTAGGATGGTTGATTCTAGGACAGAAGGTGGGTGTCATGAACCAAAAAGGATGCAGGAAATGCTTCACAAAACTGGAGTAGGACCATGTAGTTGAGCCTTCGACATGAGACAGAGAGAATGAAATTCCTCACTGTGCCACCCTCCTTGATCTCAACCTTATCAAGGTGAGTTGTCCTAGGTAACCTGCTCACCTGCAAACAGCATGAGGCTGGCCCTGGGGGAGTGGCTTTTCACCCACCCACCAGGGAAACTATTTTCATGTTTTGAGTTAGATTTTATAGAATCACAGTCCACGGTAAAGCTACCCCTCTCTTTTGCTCTCTAAGTTTATATTTTAGTTTCCTGAAATACTTTAAAGATACCAGCTTTCAGATACCTTGTCAATCATATTTCATCCCATGATTAGAAGGAGACTAAAGGCAGGTTTGTTCTGAAAACAGCCCGTGCCCCCTCCGATTTGGCAGGGCAGAGCTCAGAGGGTAGGGACGTTATGGCCCAGACTGAGCTTGAGGTTAGCGTGTTTATGCAATCAATCAGCTAAACTTAAATATTTCTCGTGGTGTGGTCAGGACGCAAGCCTTTGCCCAGCACACCACTGTGAACGTCATCTGTTAACTCAGCCCTGTGTGGGCACCGCTGTTCATGTGGAAGGACCCCTGCTGGTTTAAAGGCAGTTAATATTTTCAATCACACATCATGTCCCTTACACATGTTACAATGAGGCTGGTGAAGACAGTTTTCAAAACAATCAGACCAGCTACCTTCGTGTGTGTGCTGATGAGCAGCCATGGTTCATGAATGCTCGTTTGGCAAAGTCTTGCAATTAAGGAGTTTTTCTTTCCCAGAAAATCATACGAGCCCTTATAATTTGCCTCCAAGTCAGCCTCCTGGTTACCTCTGCCCTTGGAAGAGATGATGTGTACCAGACAGCTGAGACAGACACCCTGAATGGAGAGGGAATGCTCTCCTGGGTCTAGGACGAGCCAACTCTGAGAAGGGATGCTCTCCAACTTCATCATGGAGCTGGGAGCCAAAGGACATTTCAGGGGCCAGAGGAGAAAATGCTGAATAACTCTCCACTCCTCCCAAGGTATTTTATTCTGCAGCCTCATTACTGAGTTTAAAATGTGAATTCCCAGAATATCAGACACCCTCAAACTCAAATGTGAGAACAGAAATGCATTCCAAAGCCAAATGTAAATTATTTTTAAATTATTCATGCCACCTAGCTCGCCATTAGAAGAGATAATTGAACTAACTGTAAATACATATAAACAGAAGTGACAGAAACAAAAAAACATCCACAACCAACTACAGATGAACAGAAAAATCCACTTAAGTGCTAAATAATTAGGGAGGAGGGAGGCCAAGGACGGTGGGAGGCCGTACTGCTGGAGTGATGAGCCAGCCGGGCCTGAACTGGGACCCGCCAACGCGATGGGAGCTGGCTTGAAGAAGAGGCAGGGTGGGTTCTGGCCAAGAGACAGAGGAGGGGTGAGGAGCTGAACTTGTGCGGGGAAAGACAGATCTGGGGTGTGTTCTGGTTTCTGACAAATCTGAAATCATCCAGGCAAAAGTGTGATGGAGCCCTGGCAGGCATGAAAACAGAAAATCGAATGCAATCAATGACATTTTTGAGGTCCTCCTGGACCCTCGAGGCACAGAGCGTGGAAATGGCATCCCTCCTGCAGCATTTTACCCCAGCACAGGTCTCTGCGCAGCGAGCTGGGGGTAAAGATGCTTTTAGAAGTAACGCACTCCTCTGGTGAGTGGTGGCTTGGGAACAAGATGACATGAATATTAACCAGTATGTGGTTTGGGATTCCCCTATTTAAATAAAAATTAGAGAGCAGAAAGCAGCTAGTTAGAACCCAACAGGTTTTCAGGGTAAAAGCATGTGATGTCGCCCCCCCAGGTGGCCCCCGTTTCCCACCAGGTGTTCCAATTCAAACAGATGAAGGTAACTGACAAAAAGAAACTCAGTTCAAACCCTGTTGAAGTCAGCAGGCGACCTGGGAATTAAAGTCCCAAACTAGGGGGCAATGTTGATTATTGCTAAAGGAGAAACCAAGCACCAAAGTTCAGTTCTTAGCAGACCTTGAACTGGGAGCAGAGATCTGAGCATCTGCCCTCATCTGTGCAGACACCTGATGGCAGCTGGCAGCTCCCTGGTGAGGACAGAGAGTGAGGAAGACCAGCCTGTGGGAAGGAAAAGATGCAGTCTGGATGAAGGCCACAGCAGCCGGGATAACAACAGGAACAGGAAGTGAGGAAAGGTGGGATCTAGTTGTTTCACTGCCAGTGAGATTGTCTCCCGTGTGCAGAAGAGAGTAGCATCTTCAACACGGAGGTTGTGCCCTGTCTTAGGTGGCCCCCAACCTCTGCTTAAATACTGTATCCAAGTTGAAATTTGCAAGCCTGAGGGACAGAAGCTAGGAGGGTGCCGGAGTCTGAATGGGGGGGAAGGGCGTGGGAGGGAGGGGCCGCGGCCCAGGAAGCGCTGGAAGTGCCTACCTGCCCTGGGCTGCCCACCGCAGGTGGTCAGGACCTGTGAGTGCAGGTGCCGGGCAGGGTCTTGGTAGGAGGAAAACCCCACTCATGGAGCTGACCCCTGAGGAATGAGGAGCCCCGGTGCCCACACAAAGGCCTCACCTTTTTGACATGAAGCCCACAGCCAAGGACACATATGAGGTCCTGGCCTTGGGCTCTAAGGAAACTTGAATACACTGAAGCAGCCACTCTAGAACAATCTCTTCCTCCTCCTCCAGCCAAGGCGCCCTTAAGAAAAGGACTAGAGGGGAAACAGTTTCTGCTGTGATTTATGAATGAACTTCACCCAATGTCACTTTATTACCCATTTGCGGAGGGTGCTTCTGTGTAACACAACCTCTCCACAGGGGTTCGGGGCAGACCGGAAGGCATCAGAATGGCCTGAGGGCACCCCTCGGCCCACACCCCGCCTGCTGCCCTGGCCCAGCGCCCTAACCCACACTCAGCCATCACAGGCATCAAAAGTGCTTTGGGCCGAGCAGCAAGAACTGAGCGCTGACTGGAGATTTCAGAGGAAAGGATGGCGGGGGGACTCCAGGAGCCCTGGGCCTTCCTGGGCTCACCGAGCTTGCGTGCAGTTGCCTCCATCCGTGGACCAGGGTTGTCCTCAGGGCTCTGTTCTCTCAGATTGCAGATCGCAGCAGCTCTGAACTGTCCCCTCTGATGCAGCCCTCGGGTGGCTAAGCGGTAACTTCAGACGGAAAAGGTGCCCCTGCTCCCCGCCGGCCTCCACCCTCCACCTTAGCGCCCTTCCTTCTGGCTCCAGCGGCCCAGGCCCCGGCCCCCCAGCCCGGCCCCCCGGCCCCTTCCTACAAAACTGCTGATAGCTGATAGGGCCGGGTCTCCAGCCTGTCTTTCAAACATCTCCTCAACAAGGGGGAGACTCTAATTCTGAGAATAAAACCACCGAATCACTCTCATAAGGCGGAATTTCTAATATGGTCTTCTGAATAATCCAATTATTTCTTATGTTGGTGGTATCCAAAAACATTACTTTGTCAAGAACGTTGCTGCCATTCTAATCCACAAACTGGATTGTTTCGTTTGGTTTGTAATCATAGCAATGACATGGACTCCATGCAATTATAGTGTATCTCCTTTTTTAAACCTCTTTATTTCCATGGCAGAAAGAATTCCTCAAAAAGTGAAATGTAGAATTACTGTATGATGCAATGATTCCCCTCCTAGGTATAAGCTGAAAGAATTGAAAACAGAGAGACTCAGACAGATACTTGTACACCCATGTTCACAGCAGCATTATTTACAACTGCTAAAAGGTGGCAACAACCCCAGTGTCCATCAACACGTGAATGGATAAACAAGACATGGTGTATACATACAACAGATTCAATTCTGATACGTGGCACAGCATGGACAGGCCTTGAAGGCATGATGAGTGAAATAAGCCAGACAGAATAGGACAGACAGTGTATGATATAGTATGAAGCAAGCAGGCAAATTCACAGAGACAAAAAGCAGATTGGAGGTTAACAGGGGCTATGGGTTGTTGCTTCAGGGTGTAGAGTTTCTGTTTGAGTGATGGAAGAGCTTGGGATTAGAGAGTGGTGGTAGTTACACAATATTGTGAATGTAACTAATACCACTTAAATCTGCTTACATTATGAATGGTACGTTATGTGTATTTTACCACACAAAAAAAAAACCTGCAAAGAGTAGGTTTTTTATTAGTATGACAACATATAGCTACTAGAGCAATTATAATTGGCTTGCATTTAAAGTCATGCTAATGACATTATTTCCAACCTACAACTCCAATTTTTAACGTCTTTAGAACTTAGCTGACATGACCAATGGAACAGCAGCCTGTCTGGAAATGACCTTGTCAGGCAGATGGGAATGGCAGAGCCCGAGGGACTGGTCTCCAGCTCTCTGCTCCCTGGGCAACTCACCTGTCTTCACAAAGCCTCAGTTTCCCCATCGAATGATAATCGTTTTATAGGATTATCATGAATATAAAATATGTAATATGTGTAATGTGGTGAATACAGTGCTTATACTTATAGCATAAGCCCTGGCTGGTTTAGCTCAGTGGATTGAGCGTCGGCCTGCGAGCTAAGTGTCGCTGGTTCGATCTTCCAGTCAGGGTACATCAGAGAAGGAAAACTCTGACTCCAAAAAACCTCCGCTGCCTTGCGGCACACCTCTTCAGGGGAAAGGCTAAGGGAGTAAACCCCGACAGAAAATCCGGAGCCGGAGTCCCTAAGGCGGTTCGACGTTGTAGTCAACACCGGCAACTCCTGCGGCGCACCTGAACCCAAGCTGTATTGACTCCGTCTTTCCCTTGGATCCTTCAGCTGCGAAGAGAGGGGGGTCTGCTGCATGGGCAACAGCTGGCCCTCCATATCACCCTGCCCAGGCTCTGTAGCTTCAGCGTCATCGCAAGATGTCGATTCAACACGGGAGGAGACAGATACCATGTCACTCCCGAGTCGGACTGCACAGCCATTCTCGGCCGTGCAGATAGACTCTTAAGAAGCTACACCATCGTCTCTCAAGACGGACGGCTGCCGATGACCGATGACTTATAGCATAGCTGTTACTCTTCTTAATATCACCATGGCAGAATTCAGGGTTTTGTCCTAACACGTGATTGAGATTTAAAGGGGGAAGTGATTAAGAAGCACTAACAATTCTGCAAAGTGGAACCTAGAGAATAGCGCAAAGGCTCATGACAAAACCCGGTCCTGACAGTGGAGGAAGGGCATGAAACTTTCCTGAACATTCCCTAGTGGCCAGGCCGAGCCTGCTGGCGGCTCCTTAGGGAAGCAGGACAAGCTCAGCTTAGTCATTCCCAGGAGTCCCTTGGCCAGATCAGCACAGCCTCTGGTCCCCAGCACCTTTGAATCACAGCTGCAAGCAAATGGAACACGTATCGCTTTTGTTATTATAATTTTGTTTGCTCTTACCATTGACACCTTGTGGGTGTCTGCAGGGACATGTGCTAGTTTAGGCATTTTACCCTTCCGTTTTCCTTAGCTCTCCAACCTCTTAACAAGCATGCCACTCCAAACCCCAGTGACATCGTCGTCGTCGTCGGCAGCCGTCCATCTCGAGAGACGATGGCGTAGCTTCTTGAGAGTCTATCTGCACCGCCGAGAATGGCTGTGCAGTCCGACTCGGGAGTGACAATCCCTGCCGCACTTGTTACAGGTGAAGGCAGATGGTTGTTGTTGCTAGTTTAGGCATTTTACCCTTCCGTTTTCCTTAGCTCTCCAACCTCTTAACAAGCATGCCACTCCAAACCCCAGTGACATACAGGAAAGCAAAATGGCCACTGGGTTGGTCTGATTAACATCCTGCTTTGAAGGTGTCAAGCTTGATACAAAACCATTTCAGAAAGAGAAGAACAGTATCTCTCACATAAGCAGACCTCTCGGGCGTTGTAGCTTTGCTATCACAGGGCTCAGCCAGCGGCAGGAGTTTTGGGGTTTCAAGACAGAAAGATTTAGCCTTGACGAGTCTGGCTGTCATTGTACTCTGATTGCGCTCTTCAGTGTGAGTTGTGGTTACTGGTTCAGGGCTGTCTTTTTCTCACTGTATTATATTATATAGGATCTGGCCCCGTCCCATGAGGAGAGAACATTTCTTGCTTCCCTGAGTCACTACTTGGCATCAGTGCCAAGCACTCTGCATGAGAGATCACAGAAACTGAGGAGTCCGGGACCGCGGGAGGGCATGGCTGGACATGAGAACACAGGCTGTAAAAACTCGGGTCCTAGAGTTTGGGGCTCCTGTCCAGATGGCCCAGGGCAGAGTGAGCGCACCGCTGTGGGTGGAGAGCAGAAAACAGAAAGATCCCCCCAAAATGAATAAAGCTTTTCTAAGTAAGAGTCACCAAAAATAGTGCCATGCTGTACTAATAGTTGAAGGCACAGAGAACTGGTAAGATGTTAAGTCTATATGCTATTTTCTATATGCTAGAAAATTCTGGAAATTTACCTCCCCAACTAACATTTAGGTTATGTGTATTTTCCACATTAAAAACAAGTTTTTAAAGTGTACTAATTGTCAGACACCTACAAATCATTGATTCATTTGATACAAATTTTGTCTCCTCATTCTTACCGTTTTGTGTCTGGGGTTTAGGTCAGCTCTGGTTCTGATTACTAGATTCAGCTCTAACTGGTTATATGACCTTGAACAAGTCATCTCACTTTTCTGGTCTTCAGTTGCCTCATTTGTAAAATGAGACATTTGAAAAGAAATGTCCGTTGCAGTCTCCTCCAGCTCTGATAGTCAAAGATGTACAACAACTCCCATTTATTGAAAGCTGGCCATGAACCAGGCTCTCTGCGACACATTTCATCAGCATGACCTCATTTAACCCTCGCAAGGACCCCATGACGCTGGAATGGCTACCCTTACCTGAGAGACAGGAAACTGAGACTCAGGAAGTTCAATGATTTGTCCATGTACAGGGAGCAAATGGGATGGGCGGGATTTGGACTTTGTTCTGTGGGACCCCAAGCCCAGGCTCTCGGGGTTGCTCAGTCAGGAAGAATGTCAGATCCAAACCACCAAGGAGCTTTCTCCCTGGAAAAACTATTAGCCTGGGCAATAAGACCCACGTCTAGCCAGAAGCCATTTCTGCTGCGCTTTCTCATTCCCCTCCGTGACAACGCTGCAGCCTTCTGGGCAGGGAAGTGGCAGTAGGTTGACCCGCTCTCCCAAACTTGGGTCTTTATAATAGGTTTCAGTATTTCACCCTAACCTCTTTGAAATCCAAAAACTCCTCATTTCAGCATAATTAAAATATGCATGAGAAAAACAGGCATTATTGTTAGATGATGTTTATTCCTATTCCTCACCATTAATATAATTAAGAGTCAATCTCTTGGGTCCACACTATGAAGCAGACATCAGCTAACTCTGAACCATGCAATGAAGATTCACTGACCTTCAAATATTCCCTAAGTCTGTTTTAACCATGATCTTTTCAGTCATCCTGAATCACAGCAATCATTCGGGCTCTTAGCAGGAAGCAGAGAGGGCAGTCCATGTTTGCCCAGCAGCCCTCAGCCAAAGAAGAAGGAAGAAAGGAAAGAAAGGTACTGAGCAATGAAACCAACCCAGGAACTAGATAACAACAACAACAAAGCAAAAAACTGTCATATCCATGCGATGATTCTATGTAGACATTAACCGTGAGTCACATTTCTAATGAAGTAAGTCATCATCCAAATCAATGGAAGAAGCTTTGGATCTTGAAGCCACATTGAGCAATCATCCTTGCAGAGAGAATACAGATCTGAAAACAGTACTAAGACCCTTAAACAAGAAGTGACCAAGGCCACAACAAACAACCTGGAAAAAGAATCACAAAGCATGCGACAGTGGCGCAGCTCCGGGGTAAACGCAGGAACGTAAATCCATGTGTGCCTTTATCCTCAAAACCACACTGGCTGAAGTTACCAGCGCTCAGTGGAGATGAACTGATGGCTGACTCAGAACTCCACTGACAAACAACTGTGTTCTCTCATGTTCCTTTATGCTTAAGATGCTAAACACACACACAACCCACAACACACCCCCTCATTTTTCAGTTGAAATTTAAATATTCTCTTCTATTCCTCTATAAAGTTCATAACTCAAAAGGCCTTTGGTGATACCTTTACATAGAGATTTCTGCATTGGATACTAACTACTGAGAACCAAAATCTGTTACCTGGTGTGGGGAAAACCAGGTAAGTAGCACTGTGTTAGTTAACTATGGCCACATAAAAAATGACCCCAAGCCTTAGCTACTTAAAGCAACAATCATCTCTCATGGTTTCAGTGGGTCAGAAGTGTGGATCACAGTGGGAGCACAGTTTTGTCTCTGCTCCACAAGGACTGGGGCCTCGGCTGGAAGGCTTGCAGAGTAGGAACTGGCTTCATCTGAGGGCTTGCTCTTCTGTGACGATTGATGTTGCCTCTCAGCTGAGGGCCCAGCTGTGACTGTTGTCTGGAACCCCCACACATGGCCTCTCCATGTGACTTGGGCTTCCTCACAATATGGTGGCTGAGATCCAAGGGCAAGCATCTTGAGGGAGTCAGGCAGAAGCTGTGTCCTTGTTATGACCTAGCCTGAAAGTCACACAGCTTTGCTTCCGCCAGATTCCATTGATCAAGATTGTCATAGCCTCCCCCAGATTTAAGGATGAATGTCAGTCACACTGTGAGAACAACATGTAGGTGGGATACACAGGTACCTGTGGTCACCTTTGTAAAATACAAGCTGCCCTTACAGAATTCTGCTTTAAAGCTGATTTCTCTAGGGATGTGCTCCATGATACTGTACAATGGCTTCAGGGACAAGAAAATCTTGGGTGGATCCTAACAGGTAAATGGGGACTATTTGGTGTCTGGTGACATGGTGAGAGAAAGGGTTAGAAATGTACATTAGGGCCAGATTTCAGAGAGTCCTAAATGACATATTAAATGTATGATCTTTAGTCCAAGGACACTGAGGAGCCCCAGAAGTATTTCAGCAAAGATGGATGAGGGATAGGAGAGGCAAGAGGCAGGGAGGTTAATTAGGAACTAATTAAAGTGGTCGAGGTGAGATACATCAGGAATCTGGACATTCATCTGCGTCTCCATCTATACATTTTTGCTCCTAATTACAAACTCAGTGAGGATTCCAAATGGTTCCAGCATCTAATATTAAAAGGATATGTCTTAAAGATATACATTTGATGTATATGATTTTGTATTTATAATTATACACATATGGCATAAAGCAATTTGCTTTAAAATTATATTTGTGTAACACATGGCTATGAAATTTTATGAAGCATTGATTTTTCTTATAAACCCCACAAACTTGCACCTACCTATAGCTTCTTCTTGGACTTGTTTTTAGAGCATTAGTTGAATACATTAATTTAGTACCTCTGTCCCCCTTCTCTGACTTTGCGTAACCCTTAGCAGAAGCCAAAATCACTGAGCAAATTATGTCCCTTGACTGATGGCTGAGCTTTGATTCAGGAGTTCTAGGTATTCACGGGGTGAGGGGACGGGTAGGAGACATGTCACAGGCATCTCTTTAAGACCCGATGAACATTCACAGCTAGTACGGGCCCTCCCAGGTGAGCTCGCTGTCTGTCTCAGGAGATGGAAAGTCACTTTCACCTGAATCAACAGGGTCATGTGAATCAGCTGTAAACTGTTACCTGGATTGCATCAGAGTGGTCATGGGGATTCCCGGCCCCTTGAATGAGGGCCTGTCTGACTAGATGCAGCCATTCATCTCTTTGAACTTCAGTTTCTCGAAATGAGAACAGTAATGATGAAATTTTACCCCCCGGAAGCAGTGTCCTGTGTGCTGGCCATCTTCTTGGAAATCCGAACTCGCTGGTGTGCACAGTCAAGGTAAGTGTGACCTGTCATTTCAGGCGACCCTGATGAGGTTGCTTCCACGGCTATGACTTGTCGTTTGGTTTACTCTTAGATTACTTTATTTAAACTCTAATGTAGTAATATAAACACACTTCAGTACAATTTATAGGCTTGTGATTCCTTCTATCATAAATGGCTTTTTTTTTTCTCCTTGAAACAAACTCTTGAGTCTAGACTTTGTCAGGTTGATGCATGAGTTTGGGGACTGTTTATACCAAAACCGTATACACATTCCAGAAACGTGCCTTGTTACTGATCCAAAATAAAGATGATGAGCCTTTGACTTGTAAAGAGACACTGAAAATCGTTTGAAGTGCAGACTCTGATCTATTACTAAAAAGAGGCACAAAGGAGTTCTCAAAAGTTGCTTTTTGCTTTAAGAAGAGGTGGGTATTAAAGAAAGAGAAATACGCGAGAGAAAACTTTTTCATGAAAGAAACTGTTCCGCAGTGAAATAGGCTGGGGCACCTCTGAATAGAGACTTTCCTCTCAGGGAAGTGATTTGACAGAACTGACTGGCCATCTTCAAGAAATGGTAGGGAAGGAGTCAATCAGCCAATGAGAAAGAAGATGGATTTGGAGGTACTTTTCCATTCAAATACCTGATCTTAGATTTCTCCAATAAGCCTATGGAGATGAAGACAGGATTATGTGATCTTTGCAAACAGTGAATGTGGTGATCCCACCACGGTAACATCTGGGGGTGAGGGTACGGTGCATGTGCGGTGGTATGTGGGGTGTATTAGGCCCAGGGTGTAGTCCAAGGAACACACTTCTAAGCTTTCAAAACACAGACAAATTGTAATCAGTAAGTCAGCAGTCAGCAGCGTCTCCTTTCTAGGGCTAAGAAAACAAACCTAGAAGTTGCGAAATTTACCTAGCCAGCATGTCAGACTGCATACCACTGGGAGGAGGATTCCAGTCAAGGCCAAGGTTAAGGCAGTGATGAAGGTGGGGAGTTCTAGTCCTGAAGAAGTGACTGATCTTCACAGAAGACTGCCAATCAAACCAGCTCTAATGTCCATGGGAAAAGAATCAATCCCTAAAGCTCGATGGTCCACATTCATCATAGATGAACCTGCACGTCATTACCTGGTCTCAAAACCACCTGTGCACTAGCACATGGAGAGAGATAAAGTTCAGGAGCTGTATCTTCTAATAAAAAGGTTGAAATACACACACACACACACACACACACACACAAATGAATTCCTTCTCTGTGTGCTAAACATACTGTCTTCTATGTGTTGTCAACTCATATCCTGGAATGTGGTGTACAGATTTTGCTTTTGCCGGCCTGGTATTCAATCACCTGTTTGTAGAAACAACACATTTTCCTTTGGAGAACCACCTCTCTCTATGCTTGGGTGATTTTGGTGAAGCCAAGTCATCCCAGGCTCCAAGTATGAGCTAGTGACCATGGGTTTAGGGATGGAAATGTGACCTAAATTAGGATGGTGAAAGCCAAGCAGGACTTTGAGGGGAGGGAAATTTTGGAAAAACCAAGTACTAGTTTCTCCACTGAGGTTGCTAAGTTGGTAGGAGTAAACCAGAAGCTGCCAGGGTACCACCTAGATGTGAGCATCTTGAGAATGAAGCCAGCAGAAAAGAAAGGAGGTTGAGAAAGGGACATAATCTTATAACATTTGTTGAAGTCCCTGCATTCAATCATGACCAAAGCTGAACCATCTCTTAAACTTTTCAGTTCCCTAGTCAATAAAAACACTTTTATATTATACCTGTTTATGCTAAATTTCTATCACTTGCTATCTCAAGAGAGTTAATAAATTAGAGCAAAATCCAAAGTATAATGATGCCCTCTGAAAGCTCAGTCCCACCCCCAGAGTGTCACATGCCAGGGCATGGGCGGGGCTGCCTTGAACAAGCCCAATAAGAAGGATTCAACTTTGAGACTTTCTGATTTGTGCCTTAAAATTTTATTGTCTGGGCTTCAGAAATAGAATTTAATTTTAAAAATATGATTTGCTTTCCAGTAGCGAAGACTCATGCATGACTCATTGAGTGTTTGGTCTTTGTAGTGATTTTGAGAAAAAGTAAGCAGTCCAGCAGGTGACTCTCAGAACATCCTTGAGGATTAGCGTTTTACAAGGAGCACCGAGATAGTTACCTTTAAAAATATTGCTCATTTTAACTTGAGTTTTTGCATTTGTTGAAGTAAAGCAGGTTTGCATGGTCTCGAGTGAAATTAAGTCTGGGTCTGGGCTATCCATTTATTGCCTCCTGGGCAGGCTAGTGTATAGGGAGACTTCATTGTTCTCAGTTTATGAGGAAGTGTGAGAAACTCAAGAAGACTATCTCATGCTAGGGTCTAAGGGCACTGGTTGGCCATACTGAATATTTGGGAGTTTGTTTCCTCTGAGAGATTATAAAGTTCCTAATTCACTAATGCATATTTAATTGACATCCAATTAGATAAAGCAGCTGGGTAGAACCTGGAGCGTGTGATGTTAACTCATTAATTCAGGCATCAAGTGGGAGGTTATGCACAGCCAGCACCCAGATGAATGTATTTAACTTGTTCTAATCTGCAGACTGGAGCATATTCTCTATAGTTGGAAAGCTTAGAAATATTTCCTTTATAACATATTTTCTACAACGTTCAGAATTAATGCTGATGCCCCACATTTTAGAAAAATGCTTTTTAAGCACAGGATTGACGTGATCGGTTTTACATTTTAGGAAGATCATTTTGAGGCTGCCCAAAGGATGGGCAAATTAGAGCGGGTAGGGAGGAAAGGCAACTTTTGTGATCGTCCAATCAAAAAATGGCAAAAGGTGACTCAGAATAGTGGGAGAGGGTATCAGAGAGACATGTGTTTAGCAAGGCACTGGTAGGGAGTTGAATAGTAGCCCCCTTCAAAAAAAGAAATGTCTACCCACTACCTGCGAATGTGGTCTTATTCGGAAAACAGGATTTTGCAGATGTAATTAAGTTCAGGATCTTGACATGAGATCATCCCAGATTAACCACATGTATTTGTCTATTTAGCATCCATTCATTACAGGGCCAATGATATTCACTACATTTTCTTATTTTCTGTATGCCTGATGATCTGGTCTTTGGGAGCCTTACAGGTCCAGGGAGAGACGCCTCTGGCAAGCTAATCCCTAAAGACAGTAACAACTTGCCCAGGACCATACCTTTCATATGCAAACCAATCCCCTTAGCTAACTCTCTCACACCAAGGCACTGTTTCCCCTGCCCTAAATCACCCCCTGGCAGTGGGGGAAAGAGGACTTTGGCAGAACACTGGGTGAGTGACCAACTGACGCAGATAGTAAGATGTGGGATGACATGGGTAGAATTGTGTCCCTCCAACATTCATACATTGAAGTGCTAACCCCTGTACCTCAGAATATGACCTTATTTGGAAATAGGGCCTTTACAGAGGCGGTAATCAAGTTAAAATGAAGTCACGAGGGTGGGCCCCAATCCAATATGACTGGTGTCCTTACAAAAAGAGGACATTTGAACACCGATATGCATAGAGGGAAGACAACGTGAAGCGACTTAGGGAGAAGACATTCATCTACAAGCCAAGGAGAGAGCCCTGGAACAGATCCTTCCCTTATAGTCCTCAGAGTGAACCAACCATGCCAATACCTTGACCTTGGACTTGTAGCCTCTGGAACTGTGAGACAATAACTTTCTGTTGTTTTCAGCTGCCTAGTTCATGATCATTTGATGAGTTGGCCCCATCAAATTAATACAGGGCACTCACAGAGCAGCCTTCCATCCCCCCCCCCCCGAAATCCTCAGAAGCGTGAGCTACTCATTCACGTAGTTAAAAGCATTAGCTTGAGGTGAGGAATTGATCTGGTTCTCACACTTTGACCTTTTCCTCTTTTTCTCTCCTGGCAGGTAAAGACTTGCTTGCAGCCTGCCTGCAGTCCAATAATCACCAGGGTGGGGAGGGGAGGCATAAAAGGTGCATTCCTGGAGCAATGTGCAGCCTAAGTCCCTCTTACCCTCCGAGGGCCAGAGCAGTCGAGGGCCTAGAGTCGTCTTTGGAGAGGGTTGGATATGTAAGCTGGGGAGGGTTTATAATTTTGGCTAATGACCACTCTGATTGTGGAGGCAAACAACCCTGGTGTTTTTATTCCCCGCTCTCTGAAAGTAGGACATTCCTACGAAACCCAGATGGCGTCAAGCCCATATGCAATTACCATTAATTTACATGGGAAAAAATTTTGAGTATTCCCAGGCTCCAAAAGTAACCTAGCAAATCATATCAAATAACACATAAAACCTAAAATAATGCTAACATATAGTAAAAGCGAGAATGATATGATAAATACACAGCCTGTGTAAAGCAGAAATAATGTATGTCCATATAGTCACACTTATCTGTGCACGCAGCCTCTACAACAGCCCACTGCAAACAAAGGCTGAATGCAAAAATCCTCTCTGAATTTTTTTATTAAAAATTTTTATTTTTCAGTTACAGAGGACATCCAATATTATATTAATTTCTGATATGTAACCCAGTGATTAGACATTATATAATTTACTAAGTGATCACCCCAATAAATCTAGTACCCACCTGACACTACACATAGTTACTACAATATTACTGACTGTGTTCCCTATGCTGTACTTGACATCCCTGCGACTGTTCTGTAACTGCCAATCTGTACTTCTTAATCTCTTCACTTTTTTCACCCAGCCCCCCAACCTCCCTCCCATCTGGCAACCATCAAAATATTCTCTGTGTGTGTTTGCTTTTGTTCTGCTTGTTCAATTATTTTGGTTTTTAGAGTCCACATACAAGTAAAATTATATGTCGTTTATCTTCCTTTTAGGTCCACCCATGTTGCAGATAGCAAGATTCCATTCTTTTTAATGGCTGAGTAATATTCCATTATGTATCACTTCTTTATCCATTTATCTATTGACGAACACTTAGGTTGCTTCCATATCTTGGATACAATAAATAATACTGCAATGTGGATGTATATGTCTTTTCAATTTAGTGTTTTGGGTTTCTCCAGATAAATGCTCAGAAGTTGACTTGCTGGGTCCTTCTTTTTCTCTTGTTAAACAGCCTTTGTTTTCAAGTCTATTGCTATCCTAGCTTGTATGTGTGGAAAAGGTTGGGTGGTACTTCGATGTGGTCTGAAGGTGGCTCTGCAGCCCCCAGGAGATACAGGCCAAGGTCAGCTGCTACCTGAGCCCCGCCTGGGGCTACCCAGCATGAGCTACAAAGCCATCTGCAGATGGCTGCTAATTGCTCTGGCCTTGGGGGTGTCCAGGAGAGGCCAAGCTGTGAACAGAGGCTGGATGCTATCAGTGCTGGGCCTGGGGCCGCTTAGCAAGAGGTATGGGGTACGCTGAAGCCAGATGCTGCTTGTTTGAGAGATTTGGGTCAAGTCTGAATCATGAGCCAAAAGAGGCTGTTTGTATGGAAAAGTCACCGGAAACAATTTGGGTTGGGCCCACCACTTGAGTGGGGCAGGGTCTCAGGAAATCACCAGGGCAGGGCTAACAGTGTGAGCCAGATTGATAGAGACTCAGATATGGCGCCTGTTGGCTCTGTGAAGGAAGGGCCAAGGAAAGGAACAATGGTCTCTGCCAGCACTTCTGTCTGGGAGAAAGCTGCCCCTCCATCTCTCACCCCACTGCCAGACAACTCAGTTCCGCCCTTTATGTCCCTGCTGCCCCGGGTTTGGGACTCAGAGGGAGTAAGTCCAAGTAGGTCAGTGTGCAGGCCCTTTAAGAGGAACATATGGGATTTCGTCAGCCCTCTGTCTCACTCAGACCCAATCTGAGCTGGTTTTACAGCCAGAAGTTATGGGGACTTCTCTTCCTGGCACTGGAACCTTAGGCTGGGGGTCCAAGTATGGGACTGGGACCCCTCACTCTTCAGCCGAGATATCTCTTCTGATTTTATTCACCACAACCTGGGACAAGCTGGTTCTTTGCCCCTCCTACCAGTCTCTGTGTGGCTCCTTTATATCCTTAGTTATAGGACTTCTGTTCAGCTAGATTTCAGGTGGTTCTAAATGATGGTTGTTCTGTAGTTTAGTTGTAATTTCGATGTCTGAATTTTTCAATTAGCAAAAATAGTACAGATGTGTCTCTGCTTAAGATAGAGTAACTTCTAATAAGTCCATCATAAGTTGAAAATATCAAAAGTCAAAAATGCATTTAATGCACCTAACCTACCAACATCATAGCTTAGTGTACTCGGTTTCTACTGAATG
This sequence comes from Furipterus horrens, assembly GCF_987537825.1. Classification (NCBI taxonomy): domain Eukaryota; kingdom Metazoa; phylum Chordata; class Mammalia; order Chiroptera; family Furipteridae; genus Furipterus; species Furipterus horrens. Next base: position 182,666,909 of record NW_028327176.1, read on the forward strand.
CATATCACTTTTGCACCATCATAAAGTTGAAAAATCATTAAGTCAAAGCATCCTAAGTCTGGACTATCTGAACTGATGTAGTTCTTTCATAGAAGTGAACTGATAAAAGCTTAACTTTAGAAAGTGGGCATGCCTGGCTGTTGTTTCCCTCCTACTCCCTTTCTTCTCCGCTTTCTTCCACCCCCTAACCCCCAAACCCCCTACATAAACCACGCTTTCTGTGTTCTTTGAGCGAAGCAAATGTACAAGGCCCAGGTCTGGAACAAAACTCATCTTTTCTGTTTGCGCTTCCGCCCAGTTCTGCCATTCTCTCTTCCCATCTCTTGAATCTCCACTTTAATTGAAGGGTCCTGAGAGCTTAAGGACCACTTTCAAATCTCAGAGGAAGACATCGTAACAGTGATGGCTATTAGAATACAATTCAATCACCTCTAGGAAAAAGCAGGAATGTTTAAAATCTGTATCCACATAGCCCCAGAAAACAAATTTTAGATTGACAGATCACTGCTTAGCATCGACTTAGACCATTATTTTTTCATTGATTTTTCTGTAATTAATATAACACAGACCATCAAGGAGATATAGGAAGACTGATAAAAGGGAATTAAAATACACTTGACAAATATGAAGTTCTGTATACATTGTAAATTACCTGTCTTAGCCGAGGTTACTCTTCCATGTCGGCTTTTGTCCTGTGTGCCTCTCATCATTTCTAATCTTCCACTGAACACAACGATGGTTCAATCCTGTGTTCTCTCTATCAACCATAGACACTGTGACTATCCAGCTGAAGAAGCTTATTTTGCAGAAGATTCATAGAACCTTTGGGTCTTCATCTGCTTTAATAGAACATTTTGTGGGATGAGGACAGGAACAGAGAGGTGATAGGTAAATACATACATACTCACACATACATACATAATTCCGTAATGTAGTGTCTCACGACTGAAATGTATATGTATCAGGGCTCAGCAAATTTTTCTGTAAACGTGGGCTTTGCAAGCCACACACTATCTCTGTCACATATTCTTTGTTTTTATTACAACCCTTATAAATGTAATAACCATTCTTAGCTCTCAGGCCATACAAAAACAGGCCATAGATCACAGTGTGCAAAGCCTTGATATAGACCAGCGATTTTCAACCAGGATGATGCAAGAATTTTTAAAACATGCAATACCTGACTCCATAGTGAGGAGGACTACCTCTTTTCTCTTACACTGTCAAGTAAAATAGCCAACACAACCATAGCTGTCTCGTATGAATGAATCAAAATTATATCTCATTTTTTGTGGGATTGGCAAAAAATGTGGTAAATTTTTGTTGTGCCACAGAATTTTAGCAATTAGTTTATGTGTGCCATGAGATAAAAGAGGTTGAAAATCACTGATATAGACCATCAGATGAAAAAGCTTATTTGTATTTGGAGTTTCACAGAAAATGTTACCAATGATGATAGTGAGTCATAAGTAGAAAATAGAGAACTATAAATGCTTAAACCTGGTGAATAATAATAATTGGGGATAATCCAGTCTCAGCAGCTCAGGGCCAATTTTTTTAAGCAACTGCTTTAAACATTAAATGTTTAGTATTTAGAGATTTCAATGTTAGCTTTTAGCTTAGAAAAACACCCTTCATTTGACTTTTCTCCTAGCAAATTGGAATTTTACTTTCTTGTCTTTGAGTGTATCTTTCTGTCATTTTCAAAGAGAAATATGATCTTTTCTTCCTCACTGAAATTTCTTTCCTGCAAAACGAAGCAGAAGGATTGTGTTTCATCCAAATCCGTGTGTTGAAAGCAGAAAAAAGACTCAGAGCCCAACAGTAGCAAAGAAATTCAGGCCCTAACCAACCAATTCCTAGCCCCATAAACTTGAACACGAAACTTTATTTCTTTGGGGCTCAGCTTCTCTCTCCAGGATGTCTGAGGATCGGAGTAAGTCAACTACAAAAAGGATCTGTGAGTGTATAAAACATATATACATGTAAGTTATCTTTTGCATTTACCAGTCTTCATGCATAAATATGCCAGTGCTCAAAATGATTTTCAGAAGGCCATTTAACTCTAAAGAAAATATTCATCCCATCTCATCCATGTATCCATTCTTTAAAAAGCATTTACTGAGAGCCAGGTCATGCACTGGTAAGGAAAGAAGAGTTGCCCTGCTCTTAGGGGGTTACAGCCCCCAGAATTACTGCAACCATGGCTCAAAGAGAAGGGGAGGCAGTACTGGAGCCAAATACCTGGCTGTTGATACTGTGCTTTGCTTAAAGGATGTTAACTCTTCTGTAATCAAATAAGGTCAAAACATATGCATCAAATAGGCATCAAGTACCTAGCCAGTGGCTGGTAATGCATTTAAAAAGCAAAATTCAAAAGATACAAGCCCTGACCAGTGTGGCTCAGTTGGCTGGGCTTCATCCCACAAAGCAAAGGGTCACCAGTTCAATTCTGGCTCAGGGCACATGCCTGGGTTGTGGGTTCGGTCCCCGCTTGGGGCAGGTACAAGAGGCAACTGATTGATGTTTCTCTCATATCGATGTTTATTCCCCTCTCTTTCTTCCTCCCTTCTCCTCTCTCTAAAAATAAGTAAATAAAATATTAAAAAATAATAATAATGTGCAGTAAAAATTCACAGTATTGAGCTGAATAGGGTCTCCCCCAAGTTAACATTCACCTGGAAATAAGGTCTCTGCAGGTGTAAGCAAGTTGAGAGGCAGTCTTGCTGGATTAGGGTGATCTCTAATCCAATATGACTGGTGTCCTCATGAGAAGAGGGAAATTTGGGCACAGACACAAGAGAGAACACCATGTGACAAAGACGACAACGACTGTATTGGAGTAATGATATATCTATAAGCCAAGGAACACCAAGGATTGCCAGCAACCACCAAGGCTAGGAAGAGGCAAAGAAGGATCACCCCCACCCCCGGAACCTTCAGAGAGACCCTGGTCCTACTGACGCAGTGATTTCTGGAGGCTAAAAGTTGGAAATCATGATGTGGCAGGCCACGCTCTCTCTCCCAAGTCTTGAAGGGAGATTCCTTTGCCTCCTTTAGCTTCTGGTGATGTCAGCAATCCTGGACGCTGCTTGGCTTGAAGCTGTATCACCCCAACTTCTGCCTCCGTTGTTACTTGGTGCTCTCCCTGCATGTCTTTGTGTCCCTTTTCCTCTTCTTATAAGGACACCACCCTGTTCCAGTGTGACTTGACATTAGTGAGAGCAACTTCTGTGGAGTCATGGGAAAAGAAAGCAGATTATCCCGGGTTAAGGAGGAAGTAAAAGGCATGGAAGATAAAGAGGCAAAGGCCAAAGGTGCAAACCACTCTTCCCAAAAGCTTGACTCCCAAGGGAAAGAGACAAAAAAAAGAGCAATAATCAGAGCGGGGGAGGGATTCCTTCAGTCGTCTGAGTGGAAGCATCAGGGAGAGAAGGAGAGGCTACAGATGCAGGAAAAGCATTATTTCATAGAGTGAAGATTACAGAAAACAGAGAAAGATTCCAAACAGGTGGAAGAATTAGGATAGTGCAGGGGAGACAAAACCTCTTCCTCCAGTCCGGAGGGGAGGATGAACGTGGAGATGGACAAGTACGTGGTGCGGTGCAGGTGGGGGACACGAAGCTGCAAAAACCCTGCTCTTCTGCCTGCCTTCTCTATGAGGCAGGGGACAAGACCCGTCATCCACAGAGAGCGGGTTGAGCTAGGAACCAGGAGAGGCTGGAGTTTTAGTGGAGAGGGGAAGGTGTGGAGCAAAGGACAGGATGGAAGCAGAAAATCATTTCACCATCGATGTCAAAGGTCTTCTAGCTCCAGATGGGTATGTGTGGTTGATATCCTGTAATCTGTGTTCATGTTTTTCTTCTTATGACATTATTCCTGTAACATGGTGTTAAAAGTGCATGCCCGTGAGAACTGGGGTAAGAACAAGTGCACTTGGCCAGACCCCCTGTGGGGCAGCTATAACTTCTACCCTGAGCTGCCAATTTGACTTACGAAGTCTTTTATAAAGTTCCCTTAATTCTATACTTACATGCAAATTTTCTTTCTTGCTGTTTATAACACACTGATTTTTTATAGTTATTTTATACATATCTTATTTAAACTTCAACACACACATGTGAATTCCTAGTATCATCTTCAACTGAACGTTGAAAATTCGGAGCTCCAGAGATTATATGGTCCAAAGTCAAATGGAAAATTGATGGGAAAGCTGAGAAAAGAGTGCAGATCTTCCAGCCCAACAACATGCTTTAGGTAACCAGAGCGGTTCATTGGCAGCGCAGTGATGACAGGGAGAACAAAATGGGGTCCCAAGTTTCAGCCCTTACTTTTAGTCTCCTCCTCGTCCACCTCCACCTCTCCTCCTCCTTTCTTCCTTCTTCTTTTTTTTAAAAAATTATTTATTTGTTTGTTTGTTTTATTTGTAGAGAGAGGGGAAAGGAGAAAGAGAGAGAGAGAAACATCAATGTGCGGTTGCCTCTCACTCACGCCCCCAACTGGGGACCTGACGTGCAACCTAGTCATGTGCCCTGACTGGGAATCGAACCAGCGATACTTGGCTCGCAGGTCGACACTCCATCCACTGAGCCACAGCAGCCAAGGCCTCTTCCTTCTTCTCATGGGATTGATATTTAATGAGTGACTGTCAAATGCTAAGTTGCCTCATGGATGTCAGGAATCCAGCAGGCAAGTGGGAAGCTGACAATGACAGCACCGTGTGCTAAGGACTGCGAGGGGGCCTCAGGCAGGACGGCCAGCCCAGACCTGGACAGGCAGGAAAGGCTTCCACAGGAATAACATCCGGGCTGCAGGGGAAACAGTGAGGAGTGTCAACCAAGGAAAGGAAGAGTTTTACGGGGCCCCGGACACACACACCCCCCTCCGGGTCCCACACCCTCCAGGTGAGAAGGGGTGGGCAGAAGCCCCTTGAGTTTTCTCACCAGCCTCTTCCCCAGCAGCTCCACCCCCGGGCATTGCTCCCCAGCTCTCCCCGCCAGCTGTCTCTTAGGGGAGAATGCGACCAGGAGAACAGAGGCCCAGGTCTGCCATACTGGTGCAGTGGTTACTAATTCTCATCTCTCCCAGCCTAAGAAGGGGAGGGCCAAGAAGCCTGGGGCAGTCCCCTCCCAGCTCAGGGCTGTGCCCCCACTGCCTCGTACAGCGCCTAGCAGAGGCGGCCCTCCAGGGACCTAGAGGGGAGACGAAGATGCACACTCCCTTAAAAACTGGCCACTGTCCTCGTGGGGAGGAGGGTCCCGGCAGATCCTCAGGTGGAAGATGCTCTCAGGTCAGAGGGGTTTTACAAGTCAGAAACACTCGCAAGGTGCTCAGGGTTCTCGTCTGCCTTTGATCACAGCCCTCACTTGGCACCTCGCGAATGTGCCTCATCAACTGAAAAGGTCCTCTCGTTAGCACGCGTGCAGGTTAAATTATACTTAATTAACATCAAGTTGGGATACAGGGAACATTTTGGTGGTTGCCAAATGGAAGGGCAGTTGGGGGGATGAGTGTAAAAAGGGGAGGGATTAAGAAATGCAAATTTCCAGTTATAAAAATAGTTATAGGGACCCTGGCCCGGTAGTTCATTCAGTTGGTTAGAGCATTGTGTCAATGCGCCAGGGTTGTGGGTTCGATCCCTGGTCAAGGCACATGAAAGAATTGACCAATGAGTGCATAAATGGGTAGAATATCAGGCCGATGTTCCTCTCTCTCTCTCTCTCTCTCTCTCTCTCCCTCCCTCCCTCTCTCCGCCTTCCTGTCTCTAAAATCAATATTAAAAATGTTTAAATAGTCATGGGGATATAAAGTACAGCAGAGAAAATACAGTCAATAATTTGTAATAACTGGATGGTGTTATTCAGAAGGATGATCACTTTATACGTTATAGAAATGTCCTGAAGCTAATATAATATTGCATATCAACTATAATTGAAAAAAATCAAATTCAACTCAAACAGTGGTATTCTCTATTTGCTCATCCTCTGAACGGCACTTCTGTCAAAAATATTCTTGTTCTCTGTATGAAAGGAATGTGCACAAAGCACGGCTAATCAATCAGCAACTATTGATTGACAGTGATTGGCAGGTAACATCAGAGCCCCCTGCAAAACATTTGACACCAGGTTCCTTTCACGTCTGAAATATCTCAAATGAAGAGGGTCCTCAGCATTCTCTGTTGCTCTCCCCAGGATCCCCAGCCTCTTCGGCTCTTTTTTTTTTTTTTTTGGTTTTATTTATTTATCTTCAGAGAGAGGGAAAGAAACATCGATGTGTGTGAGAAACATCAAACATCGATTGGTTCCCTCTCACATGCCCCCAACCAGGAACCTGGCCCACAGCCCAGGCATGTGCCCTGACCAGGAATCGAACTGGTGACCTTTCAGTTCACAGGACAGTGCTCAGTTCACTGATCCACACCAGCCAGGGCTCTGCTGTATTTCTATTTACTTTGTCCCAAGTTGAGTGCCAAGGTTGTTCTGGTTGGGACAAAACTTGGGAGTGGCTGCTGCCCAAACCTAAAGCTGTTTCCAGCTGGCCCTAACCTTCCAGATGTTTCTCTACAACAGCAGGAAGGAGCTACATGATTAGCCAACACCCTGCACTGCACATGCTCCTGATGGGCCCGCCCCCCTCCTGCTGGGACCCTGCCCTGCAGGTCCCCAGCTAGAGATGCAGCCCATGCACCAGACTCTCCCTTGGTGTGATATTTACTGAGCACGGACCATGTACCGAGCAGAGTTATGCATCCCCATTTCACCGATGCAGAACCTGGATGGAGTGCAGAGAGTTGAAACAACTTGTCCAGCACGAGTCAGGGCCTGACCTAGTGAGGCAACAGAGCCACCGGGCTCGCTCACATAGCTCCTTCCAAGTCTTGTCTTCTTTGTTTCCGTAGAACTTGTTGTACCAACACGCAGAGAGCGGTTAACACTCGCAAGGTGTCTAACGTCACTCCACTTTAATCTAGAAAGTAAAGCTGGAGAAAAGGCTGCTATAGGCAGATGCTGCAGGAAGCACAAGTGCCTTTGAGAGAAGTGCTCTGACTGCAGAGGGAGCTGGGTGAGGACAGGACCTTCTTTTTCTGTAATATTTTATTTATTTTAAGAGAGAGAAGAAGGGAGGGAGAAAGAGAGAAAGAGAAATATCAACGTGTGGTTGCCTCTCACATGTCGCCAACCAGGGAACTGACCTGTAACCCAGGCATGGGCCCCGACTGGGAATCGAACTGGCGACCCTTTGGTTCACAGGTCGGCACTCCATCCCCTGAGCCACACCAGCCAGGGCAGGACAGGATCTTCTTTACCTGTGTGCCAGCACTCAGAAGGATACCTGGTATTGCATGCGCATTAAACATTTGTTAAAGGAACTCTGTGGAATTGTTAATAGTATTGTGTCCCTTGGTATAGGAGACAAACTTCTGTTGAGTGATTGTCATGGCCTCTTAATGGACAAATTAGACCTAAATGTGTAATTGCCTTCCTCTTCTTCTTCTCAGCAGGAGCAGGAGACACATTAGCGTTTTGTAGACACAATAGGCTGTGTCAGCATAAAGCACAATGTCCAGCGCTCTGGCAGCACAGCGCACTGTGAAGTGTGGGTTGTTCACTCACGGTCGCAGGGCTGACATGGAGCTGTGGCTCCCAGCCACAGCCCAGCATCGCGAGGGTCTGCAACTGCCTATTGCTAGACCAGAAAAGATAAAAAATTAAACACCTGCAGTTTCTCTGAATGTGTGTCAGTTTCCCACCCTCATACGTCAGGACGGTCTGCACTGCAGAGAACAACTGTAGACCTGCCCTAAATGAGTGCCCATCCTCCTGGAAAAACACATTCACAAGGAAGTGTGGCCACAGTACAGTGTGTAGAGCGCAGCACTTTGGGACTCCCTGGGGTGACCTGACCCAGTCTCGGGGGGAGAGTGGGGCAGTGGGGTCAGGGAAGGCGTCCCAAGGAAGTAACATCTCAGTTGAGGCCTGACTGAAGGGACTGAGCTGTGTGCAGGTGGCGGAGAGAACAGGGTGATCAAGGCTCTGGATTTAAGAGAGAGAGCAAGGCGCATTAAGGAATTTCTAGTAGAGCAGGAAGCCTGGAGTCTCTGATAGTAGCTGCACTGGGGACCCCAGGAGGAGAGTCTGCATAGGGGCCTGGAGAGGTAAGGAGGGCCAGATCAGAGAGGGCTTTTACGCGGAGAGAGTGTACATCCAGCTTGGCAGGGTAACCCCTATTTGTCAGCGTAATTACGAAAAGTGTCCCTGTCACTCACTGAAGTATCCCAATTTGGACAATCAGTTCTACAGACATACTAGCTACATATTAGTGACAAAGAATTTGGGTGTTGTCCTCCCAGCTGCATTGAAAATGAAGACGACACACCTGAGAAATATTAAGATGATGAGATAAATAGGATTTAGATCAGACCAGGGCTGGGTTCCAGCTGTGTCCACATGTAACTGACCAGATGCTTTCTGTGGTTCTGCATCACTTATCACGTGGGTGTTTTGTTTTTGCGTGGATTTTTAGTGGAGAGTCACCCTAACCTAGCCCTCCCCACCCCAACAGCGGGGGACGTGCTGGGTTAACAAGCCTCCCAGGTGACTCTCCCTCACCAAGGTACGGAAATCAATGGCTGAGAGCAAGTCTGAGTGGGATGGAGGAGTAGGCAGGGCGGCAGCTTTGCTCTGGGGTTGGGGCTGCAGAAGGACAGACCCCCGTGGGCCCCTTGGGGGCTGCCCTGGGTCTCCAGGGGCAGAACTGGACATCAGCTCTGGAGACTGGGAGAGAACACAAAGTTAAGAGCCATAAAAAACTGCAACAGCACCTTCACAAAGCCCTGGACTGAGAAAAAGGAGGGAAGGAGAGGAGGAAAGAACAACAGGAAGAAGGGAGGAAGGACTGGACCAGGCGGGGTGGGGGTGGGGCAGGAAGCAAAAAGCCAGGAGTGTCCTACCAATGCAGGATGTCCCCTCACATTCCTTTCCATCAAGGTCCTCCTGCATCCTGTACTGGCCCGGAGTGGACACCCAGCCCCCTGCCCTCTACCCGCGAGGGCCTGTGGCAGACCCGCAAATGGAATTCAGGCCTCCGGGTTCCTAGAGGCTCATTCTGGGGGGAGAAGAAAAGAATTAAGGAGGAAAAAAGAGAGGGAAAACAAAAGTCAAATGCAGTACTGTCGTCGGTTTGGTCAGGAAAGGGAAAACCGGCTAAGTCACCCTGGGAGGGGGCAGCGGTCTGGCCAGGGCTCCCTCCATGCAGAGCTAAACGCTGCCTCTGGGTTCGGGAAAGGGCTGGGTTTCTCCCCACCGGCTGGCACAGGACGATATTTGCCAGCGGATTTCTTTATGTTAGATCATGTTCAGCTAAAGCCTGTCAATATTTGCATTCGTTTTCTCTCTCCTTCTCCTAGAGTAGAATCACTTGTTTTTGTTTTTTTTTTTTCTTTCTCTAATTTCTTTATTGTTTTTCTATTACAGTTGTCTCAGCTTTTCCCCCATTGCTCCCCTACACCCTGTCCACCTTTCTCCCACTAGAATCACCTCTTATAATTGTGGATTGCCACTATCTCAGGACCCTCTCGAGAATGTCTGCAGTCTTTCTCAAATACAAGTGGCCACGAATGTCTCATCTGCTCCAGGTTCCCTGTTCTTACGAGCCAGACCTTGAATATCGTTGTAGCACACTGCTGCTTGTGTTCAGTTTACGGCCCATGGGGAGCAGCCAGTCCTTCTCAGCAATGTATTATAAACTGAAAACGTTCCTCCCCATTTTTGTGTCTGGGTAGTTTTGCTCTCCACTTAACTGAGCTGCTTTTCGTGAAATAGTATTCCAATGTTTCCCCACTGGGTTTCTCAGAGCAGAAGTACTATCATCCGTTTCAAGCTCAGTGATCCAATGAGCTTGAAACATATTGTGACCTTGTCCACGGAGTGGCGATGTGCAATGCCATTGGCATGTAAAGGCTCTGACAAGTCCTGCAGGGGTCTAATTTAGCATTCCCCTGCTTTCTAGCTTTCTCCTGGCACTTCAACGCCCAACATCATACTAACACCTTCCCAGACCCATCTCCCTAAATTCTCTCTGTGGCAAAACGGCACTCCCCACCATGTAGCTGATGACAAGTTTCAGATTTTAATCTTCCCCCAAATAAAATGTCTTCATTACTTTTTCCAATTATTATTGTTATTACTTTCACTATTATTATACAACATGATGAACCTGAAGAAGGAAATGAACCTAAAACCCTCATTCTCTTAAGGAAAACTCCTGTTGGCATTTCCTTCCAGGTATTTCTATGTATTTATACATGTACTTATGGGTTGTTGGGGGGTTTTTGTTTTTTTTGAGGGGAGGTAGTATTCAGTTTTCACATTTTATGTACTTACATTTAAATCTCACCATTAGGGGAGGGGGAGGTGGAAAAGGGGGGAAATGAGGGGAAGGGTCTAGTCAAGGAACTAATATAAATGACCCATGGACATGGGCAACTAAACGGGGATGGACTGTGGGGTGGGGGTGGGAGGAGCAGGGGAGAGCAAAGGGGGAAAAAGGGGACAACTGTAATAGAACGGCAATAAAAAATAAATTTAAAAAGATAGTAAAAAAATAAATAAAAATAAATAAATCTCGCCATTAAATATTCTATCTATATGCATTTACACATTCAGTGGTACAAGTAACCTCTATAGGGAGAGGAACACTTTAGGCAAGAAAGTGGACTTTTGGTCGGTATATAAAAATCATCAAATTGTACAAAATTCCTGTTAGGAGAAACAGTAGCAACAGGATAGATTAAGAAATCACCTCATTCCAACTTGGATTGCAGGGGGCGGGGTGGGGGGGGTAGGGGGTGGGCTGGCCTGTCTGAAGGGAGCAGGGCTGGCTGGGGGCTGGAAATCTGGTTGGACGTTTCCGTTCACATCCCAAGTCCAGGGCCTGTAGGTTAGCGCAGCGGCCTGGAGACTTGGGTCTAGAAGCAGAAGGGTTAGTGCATTCTTCCAAAATCCTTGTTTCCAAACAAGTTCCTAGGATGCTTTCCTCAAAACTTATGTGTTTCTTACTAATGAGATCATACCATAATGTATTTTTATACAGGCAAATTGGTAACATCTTTCCACATCAATAGTTAGGTTTCTGTGATGCTATTTTAATAGCTGCACAGGATTCTTTTCTACGGCTGCACCATGCTTTATTTAATTGATCCCCTATGGTGAGACGTTCAGATTGTTTCCAACTTTCGTTTATTTCAAACAGCACTATGATGAACATATTTAGAGTTCAATCCTTGCATGTTTTCTTAGTTCTTTCCTCAGGATAGGCTCCCAGATGTAGGATTATAATGTTTCTTTTAGCACAGCGCTGAGGTCATTGGTGCACGCAGACGGGGCGCAGGTCCAAGGCTGGGGGGTCCGCAGGATTCAGCAGACCTGTGTAAGGCTCACGTCCCCTCTCTCAGGTACACTCAAAGGCCTCGTGATGGTTCTGCTGGTTTCCTAAACTTGCTCGCTTAAAACAGCAGACATTTATCCTCTCAGTTTGGGAGCCATAAGTCTGACATCAAGGGCTCAGCAAGGCCACACACCCTCTGAAGGCGCTCGGGGAGAATCCATTTCTCGTCTCTCTCAGATTCTGGGGGCCAGGCATTCCTTGGCTTGTGGCCGCACACCTGTATACCTGCCTCTATCTCCGCATGGCTTCCTCCTCTTCTCTCCGTTATCTGTACCTTCTCTTGCCTTTTTTAAGGACACTTGTCACTGGATTAGAGCCCACCTGGATAATCCAGGATGATCTCTGATTAAGATTCTTAACTACATCAGTCAGGACCCTTTTTCCAAATAAGGCAACATCACAGGTTCTGGTTTGGTGTGGGTTGGGGGGCAGGGGGGGGGCTGGGGGGCGGCACTGCAGTGTTCTTCCAGACCACTCGGAGTGGTTTCAAATTGGTGCACACACACACACACACATATTAGCTGTGGATTCCCTTTTAAAATACAATCTTATGTGGAACCCCAATATGTAGAGTGATAAAGTCAAGCTGTGTGGCCTGGGTGGGGTACAGGGGAGCAGCATGCTGGAGCTCACACTAGGTCAAGGACAGTGGGTTGGCAGGATCCAATGACTCAAGTCCTTGCTGTCCCTTTAAGGAGGTCAGAGAAAGGACCAAGTTGCACTCACCGTCCTGGTGCAGGTCCGAGGGGTTCAGGCCCCCAGAGAAGCTCTGCTCGTGATTGGCTGGACTTGTGTGAGAACCTACAGTTTTCTGAACAGCAAATCATTCCCGTATCACAGCGAGAGTCCTCAGAGGACACCCCTGAGTTTCAGTGGGAGGAAAAATGAGTTGCTTTGTGAGCCCTTTCAGCATGTTTCTGGGCTGTCGGTTGTTACAGTACACTGCTGTGTTATAACCTTATCTACATCCTGGGCCTGAGCATCAAACGCAGGCTGCCCCTGAACTCGCAGATGACCCTGTTCCCAAAGTTCATTTGGAGGTGAGCTATTTTCATCTTGGAGTGCCTTTCCCCATATATCCCAGGCTAGAGCTCCCAGAGTCTATGGATTTCTACCGTAAGCAACATAGAGCTATGGTAGTTCCCTGACCTTGGCCCTCGGCCTCCCAGAACTCCCAAACCCTCAGCCTTGGGTTCTACCAGGCCTGAAAGTGGGACTGGGCAGGAAAGAAGAGTTGTGGCTCAGAGAACCAGGGTTTAGCAGCCATGGGCACAGCTGGGAGGCACCTAGGCCAGGAGGGGTGGGGGATGAGACTCTGTACAGACATAAGGCCCGGAAGGCAGGCCTACCTGCATTGTTGCTATTGGGCGAGAAGTATTCAGAGGCTGTGAATGGGAATGGATTTGGGAAGGTGTCTTAAGCTACCAAGGGCCGCTGTCCCAACAAAAACCCAGGTGCTTCAAATAATGAATTGTATTCTCTCGCAGTTGTGAAGGCTAGAATTTGAGATCTAGGCAGAGCCACGCTCTGTCTCCCAGCTTCTGGTTGTCGCCTGGCAGTCCTTGGCTTGAAGCTGCTTAGCTTCCGTCTCTGCCTTCGCCATCCCATGGCTTCCTTCCCTCTAAGCATTTGTGTCTTCACACGGCATTCTCCTTGTCTGCCACTGTGTCTTTTCTTGGAAGGACGTCAGTCACTGGAACCAACAGATCATGGTTCACGCTAATGCCCTTGTGTTAATTTGATTACATCTGCAAAGAACATATTTCCAGAAAAGGTCATATTCACAAGTACCAGGGGTTGGGACTTCAAAATATCTTTTGGGAAGACACAGTCAAACAACACATAACAGAAGGCATATAATCCATCATCCTACCCAAAATAAAAATATAATCTACGGTGGCCATGTTGCATAACTATAGAACTGTCACTTAAATACAGGCACTGATGAGCAGACAATCCATTCTATTTTCAGGTTGCCCCAGTTACAGGACACCTCATGCCTTAGTAAGATCTGCCTCTCCGGACTTTTTCCTATTGATTCCAGTTTTCCCTTAGGAACCTACATAGAATAAATTTAATCACCCTTGACAAAATCCTTTTGTGTATATGAAGGCCCCCCAGTCAGCCTCCAAATAATTTAGGCTGAATTCTCCAGAACTTCACATGACATGGTTTTAAGTCCCTCCTAGGACCCTAGCCACTGAACTCTGTACCTGGTCAGTGTTCTAGGCCAGCGATTTTCAACCTTTTTCATCTCATGGCACACAGAAATTAATTGCTAAAATTCTGCAGCACACCAAAAACTATATTACATTTTCTGCTGCTCTGGCAAAAAAAAAAAAAAAAAGGTATACTCTTGATTCATTCATACCAGATGGCTATTATTGTGTTGGCTGTTGTCATTTCTTTTTTTTTTTTAATTTGCCAATCTAAGGGAAAAAAGGTCAGTGCCCCTGACTACATAGTCAGGTATTGCACGTTTTAAAATTCCTTGCGGCGCGCCAGTTGAAAATCTCTGGTCAGGCCCATATTAAGAAGAGGCTTCCATGACCAAACACTCACAACAGAAGTGTGTACTGACAGACACAGAAATCAATGGGTTCATTTGCCTCCTGGGATTTGAGTATTACTAAAACCTGACATTGTATTGAGATTTCTGTTTTGTTCTGATCGGTTTTGTTTTTGTTTGCTTGTTTGTTTTGTAGAGGGCCAGAGAACTTAGTGGTCAAGACAGATTGTGGACTTGCATCAAGTTTGCAGTCAGATAAAATTTCTGAGCTTTTTCATAATAATTCCCCTTAAACAATGTCTCCCGCTCATTACTGCATTTTTCCCCCTTTTGAGCCTCCTGCCTATTGACTCCTATTAAGTTTTATCTAATTGTTCTCAGTCCTTCAACACAGCTCACTTAGACTCTTGTAAATCAAATCTTGATCTGCCACTCCTGCCTTAACCATCCAGCCCACCTCTGGGTCATCTGCCTTCCGGCAGGCAAGAGAAAGAAGATTCATTAAGACTCTGCTAAGCTGGACTGGACAGTTGTTTCTAACTTTTTCATTAACGTCAACACACACAGAGAACTGCACAAGCGTAAATATACAGTTCAATGAATTATCACAAGGCAAATGCCTGGGTAACCACGCATGTCAAAAAAGAGAACATTATGCCGGGAATGTTTTAGTAAACATTTTTCTCTTTAAATCCTCAGACCTATTTGGTAATTATTATTAAACCTGGTTTACAGATGATGAAACAGACTCAGAAAGGTGGATGGGCATGACCAGCATCCCCCAACTGGGAAATAACAAAGCACAGACTGACCGCCCACACTGTGTGCCTCCCACGGCCGACACAGGACCTGGAGAATGGGAGGTGTGGCCACCTCCTCCGACGAGGTGGGGAGAAGGGCATCTTGAGCAGGAGAAACCAGGAGAACAGGTCGGAGGCAAGGACTGGGCAGAGGTTGTTCAGCCTTCTTGGAGCACAGGATCCTGGGAGGAGAATAGTGGCTGGAAAGTGGGCCCAAGTTGGTTGGTAGGCTCACAAATCTGGACGTCATTCTGCATCAGTGGGGAAAGTCACTGAAGCTTTTGAGAACTCTGCTTTAGGGTAAAATAATTCATTTGAAACCACAAGTTCCTACCGGGATAATTCTACCAGGTTAGCAGACTGTTCAAACTCCTATTGCTTACTCGGGGTTCCTGGAAGTCTTGGAAAATTGAGATCTGGGACTTCAGGGGATAAGCCCTGAGGAGGCTGGCCAAGAGGCAGCTTAAGGGACTGAAGAAGGCTTACTGCTGGGTTTGTGCCTTCTGCCAAGAAGAACATACATCGCTGTTACAAGCTGGAAATATGACATATTGTCTTAGCCTTTCAGGTAAATTACTAAGTGGTTCTAATAAAGTAAAATGCTAACCTCAAGCTAAATAACTTCAAACTGCTATCAACCAGTAAACAGACAACATTCATTATAATATATAATTATAGCAGGGTGTGTATAAAACTCAGCAACATGGGCCAGGGGCTCCTACAGTAGCCGTTTCTCTTTGGGCCAGTGTAGAGATTAATCACTTTCTATGCAGGTTAGGGAACTGATCCAACAATGAAAAGCAATAAATGGGCATTTCGTTGACTATAGAAAAAAGAGGGGCCAACCACACAATAGTTCTGGTGTGTTTATTTTAACAGTTTACTCATTGTGGGAGTAAGTGAAGACCAGCCCGACGAGAACGAGCACAGGTTAGTTATTGCTACAGAGGGGGAGTCAGCCCCCAGCACTTAACATTTGGAGAGACTCAAAGGCAGGCAGAGGAGAGGCAAGGCTTCGGGAGTGTCCTGAAGGGGACTGCCGGAGTAAAGGCAGGACGCAGTTAACCAGAAGTAGGACATCCTATGTGATTGGGTAGGGATACATATTTGGCTTTCTCTGCCTGGTCCTAAATTAAAAGCTGGACAAAAATTAAAGAAGCTGTCAGTTATGAAGCAAGTCCTGGCCATGGGGAGACAGTTGTTTCAGAAGTTATTGTTTAGCTTCCTGGGGCGTTACTAGAGATGAAAGTTTGGTTTCTTACAAGTCTGACTTACACTAGGCTGGCTTCCTGGGATATTTATTGTAGATAAGGGGTTGATTTCCTGGGCAAGTTGCTATAGGTTGTGGGTGAGAGTTCTAGTTTTATATGTAGTCTGGCCATGATTTGCTTATATATTCAGTGTCTCATAATGAACTAGGTGAAGAAGTGATTTTTTTAAAATGCAAGTGGGTGAGGCAATTAAAGGCAGATGAGTGGGACTTGGGACGGGGAGAGAATTGCATGTTGATGGATGGGAACCATCTTGGAGAAGTGCTAACACAGCTTTTAAAAAGAAGAGCCAATAATCCTTTGTGACCACCTGGTGTACAGGAGGGGAGATAATAAGTGATGGTGATGAGGCGATGGGCCGGATCACAAAGGACCTTGAATACAAGACCGGGGAGTTGGGATTTGATGCTGAAGAAAGTGGAGAACCACCAAGAACTTTCAAATGGGGTTCACAGAGGTTCCAAAGTGTGATTTTAATAAATAAGTATGGAGATAAATTTAAAACACCCACTTAATCTTATTATTCCCGTTTAAACTGTCTGGAATGTTCTCTCCCTCCTCCCCTTCTCTGTCTGATAAACTCATTGTCATCCTAAATTCAGCACCACTTCCTCTGTGGAGCTTTCTGAGACCTTCCAGGGTGGAGACCCTTCTTTGGGGACCTTAGGGTACTTCCTATTCTCCCAGTCACAGCACCTATCTCAGGAATCCAGTTCGGTTTCTTGGATTTTTCTCCCTCAGTAAAGAGATGGCCTGAGAGCAGGGCTGTGCTTTGCTCATCTCTGTACTTCCGCTGGTTAACAATGTGCCTGGAAAAGGAGGTGTCCCGATACATGTGCTGTTGTAGTGGGCGTCTGGCTAGGGGGTGCCTTGAGCAATGGAGATACTGAATGCAAAGGTGGAACTGGGGGCAGTGGGGGCTGAATTAGGGCAGAAGTGTGGGAATGAGGTAGTGACTCCTAAATCCTGGTAGTCATCAGACAAAATGTTGGGGGATGAGAGGGACTTTAATTTTTTTAAATATTTTCTTTATTCATTTTTAGAGAGAGGAAGGGAGGGAGAAAGAAAGGGAAAGAAATATTGTTGTGCAAGAGATACATAGATCGGTTGCCTCTTGCATGTCCCCAATTGGAGACCTGGCCTGAAACCTAGGCATGTGCCCTCACTGGGAATTGAACCAGTGACCTTTCAGTTCACAGGCCAGGCACTCAATCCACTGAGCTATACCAGCCAGGACAGGAGGGACTTTACATGAAGATCCTCAGGTCACTTCTAGATCTACTGGCTTGGCATCTCTAGGAATGGGACCTCAAATCTGAATTCTCACAAATGGTTCTGATACTCAGCCAAGTTGGGTGATACAGCGGGTAATATTCAGGTGACTCACAGAAGGTCAGGATAGAGGGGAAAATAAAGAGCTGTCTCTGCCCTGGACTTGGTCATCAAGGAAGACGATAATGCCACACCTCAGGGAAGACACATTGGAGAAGGCAGGGGGTTAAGTTGCTTCTGTTCAAGTTGGGAGTGAGGTCCCCACTTGTACCCAGATGACGATGTCCCCTTGGCAGCTGGGAATTAGGGCTGGTGTTCAGCGGAGCCATATGTCACTTACAACCTTGAGAATTTGATATTTTGGTTGGAAAAAAATTATGCTCCCATAATCACTCTGCACTCTGAAGTTAAGCAGAGGGCAATGAAAGTTGCTCTTGCTTTCTGTGATTGATTAGCCAAACAATCAGCACCAATGCTCTAGGACTAGAAGTACATTTAATGCACTCACTGGGGTCCTGGAGTGAATCGGCATTTGTGAGGTTGCTTATTTCTCACCGTTAAATAAATGCTTTAAGAGAAGTTAAAAGAAAGATATCTATGCTAAAATATGGACTTTAAAAAGTTGCTTTTTAACATCAGTTAATGTTATAATTAACTTTAAAGTCTGTGTTTATAAGTAAATCCTGGATCCATAATTGAATATTAGATGCCGCTCCACCCCAAAAGGACAAAAATCATGTATGCAAAAACATCTGATGTAATCAATTTTCAAATTAATCTGCAATTACTATTAAATTCAGATTTTATAAATGTCATGAGTCATCGCCCTGGAGCACAGATATGAATCTGATCTACTAAATGACGCAAAAATAAAGAAAGAACAGAGTAATCTCTCTGGAGAATATTAACAAGCATTGGAGCCCATCTAGATAATTTACATAAAAATTGGATTTTCTTCTCTGGAACTATCTTTGTGTAGTAGACAGTTATAATACTGTCTGTTCTATCCCCTGTCCCACTTGCCCTCATCCACATGTCTACTGCAGGAACTGCCTTGTTTGGAGGAGACTGCATCCCATTGGCCAACGTGTACCGGTCCATGACTAGGCACCCCTCCCCACTAGGCTGCTGGCTCTCGCTTCGGGGGTCTGCCCCTCAGAGCTGGCATTGAAGGCAGCCTTTGTTTAGTGCTAGAAAGCTTAAGGGTAAAAGTTGGAAACTGACCACAGCCATGTTACCTATTGTTAGGAGAAGGCCTTTCGACAGATAGAATGAAACCCAAAGAAGAGAATGAGAGAAATCCAGACCCACTCGCATCCCTTGTTCCAGTATCTTCTGAGACCACGCTGGAACCCTGACCTCTCACAGGCTAATTAAGTCATTCTTCTTTCAACTCTGTAATCCAAGAACTCCTCTTAGCCTAATCTAGAGGAAGATGGGTTTCTAACTTCTTGAAACCAAGAGTACCAAGAGTAATAACGTACCATCTCGTGCAAATTTACTCTTCAGTTCCACCTCTGAGACCTTAACTTTCCCGAGAAACAAACTGTAACAGGAATCAGTAGATGAGGTGGTCTCTCTAATGAGTTGAATTAATTTTGTCTCCCAAAAAGCTATGTTGAAGTTCTCACCTGAGGAATTGGAATTTGACTTTCTCTGGAAATAGGGTTGTTTCAGATGCAACCAGTTAAAATGAGGTCATGTGGGAGTACGAGTGGGCCCTCAAGCCAATACAACTGATGTTTTTATAGGAGGAGAGATGCAGAGACAAATACAGAGGGACCAGACAGCCATGTGAAGATAGGCAGAGAGTGGAGTGAGGCATCTGCAAGCCAAGGAAGGGTTTGCCGAGGGTTGCTTGTTGTCCCCTGAAGGAAGAGGAGAAGCAAGGAAGCTTCTCCCCTGCAGGTTTCAAACGGAGCACAGATGAAGCTTGGATTCCAAGTTCTAGCCTCTAGAGCTGTGAGACAGTAAATTTCTGTTATTTTTTTTTTTTAATTTTTTAAATTTCTGTTATTTTAAGCCACTAGTTTGTGGTACTTTGTTCGGCAGCCCTAGGAAACTAATAGCCTCTCAGACACATTCTATCTAGAAACTGCTTGGCTTCAGCATCCTTGTGAGGTTGAGAAGCAGCAAAGCATACCAAGCTCTCTTCCCTCTGCGTTCAGGAAATGAGCACATAAATCTATAGAACTGAAGGAATCAACAGGGGGAAGCAAGATGGTGGGACTATAGACCTTCCCTATAATGCTTTACATCCCATAGGTGTCAAACAGAGGTTGTCGACTGACCCTTGGCTAGGGTTGAGCCTCAGGCAGTGCCTGACATAAAGCAGGCTCCCGGAAAAATGTTATTCTCCTAGATCTGTTATACAAGGAGCAGAAAAAAACATACAGACAGCTCCCGACTTACAATGGTCTGACTTAAGATTTTCCAACTTTATGAAGATGCAGAAGCAATGTGCATTCAGGAGAAGCTGTCCTTTTTTGAATTTTGGTCTTTTCTCAGGCTAGTGACACTCGGTACGATACTCCCTTGTGTGACGCTGGTCAGTGGCAGCGAGCGGCAGCCCCTCAACAGCCATGTGATCACGATGGTTTCCACTGATGTTCTACGGGGCACTGTGTTGCCAGTGTTTTGGGACACTGTGTTTCGTGTTTTCACACCCCATCATGTCTTCAAAACGCTCTTGCTTCTGGTGAGAAGAGGAAGGCAATTACTCTCGAGATGAACCTCAGGATTATTGCCCAACTGCAGGCTAACGCCCAGTGCTTTGAGCACATTTAAGGCAGGCTGGGCTGAGCTTTGATGTTGGTAGCTGAGGTGTACTAAATGTATTTTCGACTCAAGATATTTTCAGCTTATGATGGCTTTATCAGATGGAACCCCAATCGTTACGTCAAGGAGCACAGAGGTTTGCTATGAGCTTCATTCACTGCTGTGAGCTTTACCATCAACCCATACACCCCAGCCCAGCACCGTGGTGCTTGCTTCCACTCCAATTTAGGGTTTTTGCCAAAGTGCCAGGATGTTAAGGCTCCCTCTTTCTGAAACATGTATTCGAAATGTCCGGCTTTATCTGGAAACACAAATCTCTCTTGGTTTCTGCTGTGTTGTCTTAACCAGAGGAGAACTTAGTTGGCCAAAACCAATTTTATAAAAATCAGTGTTGGCCTCTGTAGCTGCCACCCCTCACCTCGGAGAGGCAATTTCTCCCATTTTCTAGTGTTTAGACACTCTGTAGGTGTAATCACAAGTAGATTTTCACACAAATGAAAGGTGAGAGTACAGTGGTTTATTGTCCTGTGAGCGAATCTTCAAATCCATGCCATTTCATCCACTCTGATATAAGAAGTTAACCACATATACACAAGGTAAATCTGGATGCTTCAGTAAACTTTCAAGTTGTTCATACTAATAAGAAGTGAGCGTGTCAAGAATACAGATCTCCAGAAAATTTGGGAGACAGATTGGTGAAGGTGTTTCACACCTTTTTTATTTGTAATTACTTTTACCTACTTCTAAAGGAACTAGGAAAACAGTATGTCCCTTTATTTGCGCTCCCTTTGTAGAGACTGTACTTGTTTTCTAGGGCTGCCATAATAATGTACCGCAAAGAAGATGCCTTAACTAACAGAAATTTATTTCCTCACAGTTCTGGAGGCTGGATTCAAGATTAAGATTTTAGCGAGATTGGTTTCTTCTGAGGCCTCTCTCCCTGACTTGCAGATGGCTGTCTTCTCACTGTGTCTTCACATGATCTTCCTTCTGTATCTGTTCTTCTCATAAGGACCTCAGTCATATTGGATCAGGGCCCACCCTAATGACCTCATTTTAACTTAATCACCTCTTTAAAGACCCCATCTCCAAATGCAGTCACAATCTAACGTGCTAGGGGTCAGCACTTCAAAATAAGAATTTTGGTGGGACATAATCCAGCCCATCACAGAGATCTTGCAGCAGTTAGAATCAGGTTCAACCTCCCTGAACAACAAGGAACTAAAATCAAGATAACAGAAGTTTAATCAAACAGAACTCACACGAAAGACTAGAGGTAGGCATTTGAGGACCGATATGGCACCTCGTGCTCATCGGAGGCCTAGGATTCTGCTGTTTCACCACAGCTCTCCCACCTTGGGTGCCACTCTATGGTCCAGGATAATCTCCAAGCTACAGCAATTGCATTCTTGTTTGCATTCCAGCAAGCAGGCAGGAGGAAGTCAAGAAGGAGGGTATCCCTTCCTTTCAGGGGAACCTTCCTAGAAACATTACAGCATACTTCTGCTTTTGTCTCATGACCAGCCATTCTACCTGCAAGGGAGGGTAGGAAATGCAGCCTTTCTTTGTAGGCAGCGGCCTGTCCGATTAAAAAAGTAAAGACTTCCAGGAGTGGAAGGGAATTTTCACAGATGGACTTGCCCAGTGCTCTTTCAAATCATGTTAAAACACAGAACCCTTCATTTAAGTGAAAAAGTACTTAGATATAATAAACAAAACAGACAAAAGTGGAGCTAATCTGGTAGATCAGGGTGGATCTAGTGGGATTCAGTTTTGAATGATATGAGAAACCCAGGTACAACCGTCGTAAAAGAAATGCAAAATGAGGCAAATGTAAGATTTTGCTAACATATATGGGAGCAGAATTGGATAAATAGGGAAATTCCATTCCCCTGGGTGGAGATACGTCTGTCCATTGTTATCAAAGTAATTTATAGCTTTCATGCTATTTCAACTCAAATTCCAATGGAGGTTTTATACAACTTTTTTTTTTCCCAGAAAGAAAAGTCTAGAGTTAGGGGAATGATCTGTTTTAAAATGTATTATAAAGCTGTAATAATTTGCATTCTATATACTTTATACTATAATGCTATATAATAAATGCTATAAAAATTTATAAACAGTGTGATAATGGTATTCAACTAAACAGGTCAAAGGAATAGTATATAAAGTTCAAAGATAAACTTTAATGCATGAGAAAATTAAGAATATGGTAGGAAATTATCACAAAAATTAATGAAAAAGATAAATAAAAACGGAGTTTTCTTTGGGAATCACTAATAGGTCATAGAGGGGGAAATTCTGTTACTATTCACTACAAACCTACACCAAAATAAACTCCAGATGATTCAAGACTTTAATATACTTTAAAATATATAAAAGAATCAAAAAGAATTAAGTACGTAGTAAACATCTGGATAGAAAGTTGCATTCTATACTGCAACCACTTAAAGAAATCAAAAGATGAACAGATTTTTGTTAAGTACAATGTTAAATTGCTCTAGTTAAATATAAAAATAAAATCAATAACCCAAAATAAAACACCAACAGACTGAATATGCAAATAACAAATGTGACACAAAGTTAACAGCCTTTTTATATGAATTTGTAAACTTACACATAGTATTCAAAGAAATAAACCCTTTATGTCATTTTAGCCAGTTAACCTTTTTAAACAAATTAATGTGAAATTCCACCTATCCTAAAAGTGAAATATTTTCAGATATTAATCCTAAAAATAGCATAATGCTGAAACATAAGAAAATCTTGATGCACACAGAGAATTCAGAGCAGTATTACATGTTGGTAAAAAGCCAACATGTAAATGAATGAATGAATTAACTCCCAATGGAAGACTGGTTGAGTTAAATGGAATATACCAACTCAGTGGCAGAATATGCATTTATTTAATTTGTGTTATATGAAAAATGTAATGAAAAAATAATTTTATGTTAAGTGCTGACAAAGTCAATGGTGTGTTACCACTGAAATATTCCCAGTGCTTTGCACAGTGCCTAATCCGCAGTAGGGATTCAATAAAAACATAATAAATGAATGAAACTATATACACACAGGATGATTTTTTGCCCATGTAAAAGAAATCCACTTATAGAAAATAAAAATGAAAAGAAATATAAATAATGGTAGGGGTATCACCCTTTTTCTTCTACTTTTCTGTAATATTTCATGTAATATTAGTACATGAAGTATTCTTGTAATTGTTTATTGAACTTCAGATATAACTGGGTATCTTATATTTTTATTTGCTAAATCTGGTAACCCTACTAGACCTCTGGTATGATGGCCTTATAGTTATTTTTTTATTATAGTTAAGTTCTGAAGTCTGTTGAACAGAGCCATTTCTTTGATAACCACTTAATAAAAAAATATGTGGTTCTTGTTCTCATATATAATGTGTGCATGAACAAGCACATATGCTCACATACTTGTCTGTATAGAGAAAAAAGTCACCTTACATTCCACTAACCAGAGATAACCATCACTCACGTTGTTTTTAAGATATACTGTATATATGAGGTCTGTCCAGGAAAAGTCGAGGCATTGTTACTATAACGAGAATAGTTTGCACGACATCGAAGTAACCTGGCAGCCAAGGAGAGTGGGCTGGAATGCACAGGCGTGAACAATGACGACTTCACTGTGCCGGTCACTGGGGTGGCAGATGCCATTGAGTGAGCATGTGCACACATTCAAAATGACTGAGCAAGCAGAGCAACAAATCCGCATCAAATTTTGCATTAAGCTTGAACATTCCTCCACGGAACTATTCAGATAATTCAGATTGATGCAGCCATGGGCACCTGGTGATTGACAGCTTCATCACAACAATGCACCCACTCATGCATCACATCTCATACAGAGTTTTTTGGTGAAACATCAAATCACCCAGGTGACTCAGCCCGCTACAGTCCAGATTTGGCACCCTGTAACTTCTGGCTTTTCCAAAAATAAAATCACCTTTGAAAGAAGAAATTTCAGACTGTCAATGAGATTCAGGAAAATATGACGGGGCAGTGATGGTGATTGGGAGAACTATGTGAGGTCTCAAGGTGCCTACTTTGCAGGGGACTGAGGCATCATTGTCCTATGTACAATGTTTCTTGTATCTTCTTCATTTTTCTCTATTTTTCATATTATGTGGCTGGATACCTTCTGGACAAACCTCATATTTTTACATACAGATTTATGTGTGTGATTTTACATGCATATAGAATCATAACATATACACTTTCCTGTAATCCTGCTTTTTGCTGTTTATATTTTTCTTAACTGCCAATTTCACTGTCCACCCAGGTCTTACTCCATAAAATCTCATTTACTTTCCATTCCCAGTGGGGACACCAGGACATGGGCTACATATGCAAATGATTAACTAGTAGTTTGTTGTGTTTATGGCAAACCACAGAGCGTGGGCTTACAGAGGGGCCTCACTTGAGAGGGCAAGTCCTAAACCTATTATCTCGGCCCTGAAGGAGTCTTGAAAAAGACACACAATTTTGTGAGAAATCTATTCATGTTGATTGGTATTTACTTAGTTCATCTCACTTCACTAATTTTGTTTCAGAGACTTTCTAAACAGGAAAACATGAGACAATGAGGATGGACATTTGGGAGAGATACTGATTACCCAGTGCAATCCTAACAGCTGAGTTCAATATTGAGCAGCTACTATCACCCAGGCTCAGGATTAAGCACAGAAAGATGATAAGGTGGAGGGCGGGGAGCCCCTGCCCTGGAAGGAAGCTTAAACTTACCCTACATAAAATGAGCTAGACATTCATCTATGAGTCAGCCACTCAGAAGTACTACTATAAACATTTTAGTGTATGTCATTTCAGATACAATAATTATGAAAGCTAATACTTATGGAGCACTTGTATGCTGACTTTGTTCTGTGAGTTTTGCGGTTAATTCATGTAATCCTCAAAATAGTACTACAAGGTATTCTTGTTTCTATTGTACAGATGAGGAAAACAAGATTGTTTGACTCGCCTACAATTACATGGGTACAAATTGGTAGGGCCAGGATTCAAATCCAATGTTTCTCAATAGATAGATAACTAGATCAGATCACATTGCTTTGAAAACCAGATTTTGAAACAAATAGTATATAACATTTACTATGTGCTAGTCACTGTTCTAAGTGTTTTACGTATGTTGGCTTATTTTATCCATAAAACCTTCATGTACAACTTATTTCACCCATTGTCAGTGACTGTAAGTGACTGTAAGGAATTTAAAGGGGTTAGAATGCCAAGGAGACCTGAGGTGGCTCTGTATTTCATCAGAGTGTCTGCCAGCGAGTCCAAGGCGCTCTGCCTCACCTGAAAAGTGAGATTGTTTAAATACAGCTTTTCAAGTCTGCTTTCTCTTCCCCAAATTTCATGGTCATGTCTGAATGAGTTTAGATCTGAACCCATCTTCAGGAAGGCTCAGGCATGACTGATAAAAAAACCACACATGGGTAAGCAATGATCCCCAGGTCTTTAAATGTATAATTCCATCTATAAGAACAGAAGAAAAAGTGAACAGTTTCATTCCAAAGCATGAGGTGGTTTCGTGTTAGCAGATTCTCAGTGGATGAATAGGAACCTTTTACAATGCGATTGTCTGCCTGGGGAGAAATGAGCGCACCCCCAAAGAAAGGCTAACCAAGAGGGGGCGCTGTGCAGACCAGTGGAGTCCACGTTCATCCTGAGCGTCGACTGCTGCTCCATCCAGGGACCGTGCGAGGGCACAACTTTCATTTCCTCTCATCCTTTTCTTCCTCTTGGGCAAAATGAATCACAGCATTTATATTCACATTAGTATACACCTTTTAAATATAAATGAATTCAAGATGCCCAGGTATAGCCATTCTGCACACGAGCTGTGTTTTATGATCCGGCCCCAGCTTTCTCAGGATTTCCAATAGGAACAGACTTCAGACTTGCAGGGAAATGAAAAGGATAATGATAAGGAGTTTCAAATGACTGGTCAGTTTCAAATGCTATTGTCCTGTGCTGGAGAGTACCAGCAGGTAAGGAACAAAGCAGGGTGTGTGCAGTGAGAGGACAGCCCAGGGGGAGATGCTCACAGGCAGAAGGGATCCTTGAACTTGTTGTTCGCTTCCCCTTGGCCTCGGGGAGCCCTGTGAATTGTGACTGGTCACCAAGCACATGGCCCTGTGCACATTTCTGCATTTTTTGGGATAGCCCCGCCTTGCAAATGCCTGAGAAACACATTCTTCAGAGAGGTCGGACTGGCCACCCCACCTGGGCTCATTACTGAAGAAAGAGGAGCGGCCTTCCGGAGGAATTCCAGTGTGCAAAGGTGCTTCAAAAGTGCAGGGAGCTCAGGTTCCCCCGGTGCTGTTCTAGAAACTTTTTGTCCTGACCTTTCCTCCCCCACGCCACTCTGGGAGAAGCTTCCACCCAGTGGGCGGGATCTGTTTACTGGGAACCCCAGCCCCAGAGCCTATGTGCTTGCTCCAAAGCGGGGTTCCCTGATTCCATTTCAAGCTACAGGACAGTCTCACCAATCCAGGGGAGCCTTCAAGAAGTGGGGGCAGGGAGGGGTCCTATTTTCAATCTGGCTCTGGCCCTGCAGCTGCCTCACCAATGCAGACCCATTGTGCATGAATGTGGCCAGACACATGCTTTTCACTCCGAACGTTCACATGAAATGTAAGGCTCTCCTGTTCCCTGTAACATTAGACGAGGTTTCAAAACACAGAATCCACGCCGAAACCGCCAGGCCAGCAGCGGGAGGCGGGCTGTCTTAGGAGCGGATGGAACAAAAGCTTGGGTTCCCAAGTTCCTAGGGTGAGAGGAAAGGGCACGATGTCAACCCAGGACCACCCAGGGAAAATTAAATACAGATCAACTCTTGATGGCTGATGGTAACCGAGAGGAGATAGAGTTTTGATCTCGGGGAAAACAAACATCACAAACTTTACCCATAATCACTGTTTATCACAGGCCTACCCTAGAGGAGCAAGAACTGCCAAGTAGCCACAAACACACAAGTGGAGGCTTCTGTCACTCAGGCTGTCCTTCGTGGGATGGAGAGCTGAGGGGACCACCAAAAGGAGCCTCAGGGTTTCCCAGGCACTGAACAAAGGGGGTAAATGGGTACTGCAGAGGTCAACTCCCCTTTCTTAAATCTGCCTGAGACCAGAGACCACCCTGACTCTGCCTTGGAAGGGGGGGCAGCCCACCCACCACCTACCACCCAGTCTACCTGCCACAGCCTAGTCTGTCACCCTGGGCTCTTACTCACCTGGGGTTGTGGGTGGAGTGAATCTTTCTCACTCCATTATCAACCTGAATCTTTTTTAGCGATTATATTAAGAAACTTATTATGAAAATATTCACAAACAGACACAACAAACCACAGGTTCAACAGTTATCAAGATTTGGCACATTTCTTCATCCATCCTATTTTTCCTCTTTATAGCAAATTTCAGACATTTCATTTCATTTCAGCTCATTATGCTTTAGGAAGCAGCTCTAAAATACAGGCTTTAAAAGAAAATGTAACTGTAATGGATATATTTCAACTATAATAGACCTTCCCCTCCCTGTTTGCCTAGGTTGCTGAATCCAGCTGAGACGTGGGGTCAACACAGTGCCGGGTTTCTAAAAGCCTATTAGAAGGAGCTTTTCTTAATTTAGAGAATTAGTTACTCATTTCGGCCCAGTCAGCATTCTTAGCGCGTATGCCCCAACCCTCTGCGCCACCACCGAAGAGAAAGAACAGTTCTACCATGCACTGGACGAAGCGTTATCCAAGATCCCCAGAAGTAACGCTCTTTATCTCCTTGGAGACTTCAACGCAAGAGTAGGAGCCGACCACATGGCCTGGCCCACCTGCCTCGGAAACTTTGGGAGAGGAAAGATCAATGAGAATGGTCAGCGACTGCTTGAGCTTTTGTGTCACCACGGCCTGTGCGTGACAAACACATTCTTCAAGTGCAAAGAGATCCACCAGGTGTCATGGAGGCACCCCCGCTCCCGTCATTGGCACCAGCTTGACCTCGTCATCACCAGAAGAACGGATATTGGCAGCACCCTCCTCACCCGCAGCTACCACAGTGCAGACTGCGACACGGACCATGCCCTCGTGGTAAGCAAGGTGCGCATAATGCCGAAGAGGTTGCACCACTCCAAGATGAAGGGTCGCCCACGCATCAACACCAGTTGTGCCAGCAACCCAGTTAAGACCCAGCAATTCATCAACAGGATGGAAGATGCACTCGGCGAGGGAATGGCGGCAGATGACATTATCGAATCCAATTGGCCACGTCTCCGCGACGCCTTATACAACTCCGCCATTATTGCTTACGGGAAGAAAGAGCGGAAGAACGCTGACTGGTACGAGGCTCACTGGGAAGAAATGGAACCCGTGATCGAGGCTAAGAGGAAGGCCCTACTGGCTTACAAGGCCACGCCCACTCGCAGTACACTTCAAGCTCTACGGGCTGCCAGGAACAAAGTTCAGAAGACCGCCCGCCACTGTGCCAACACCTATTGGCTAAACCTGTGCAGAAGCATCCAGGAAGCCGCCGATATAGGCAACGCACGAGGAACGTATGAGGGTATCAAGAAGGCAACAGGCCCAATCCCCTCCAAGATCGCCCCCCTTAAGTCCAAGACAGGTGAGGTCATCACTGACCAGGAACAGCAAATGCGGCGGTGGACCGAGCACTACCTCGAGCTGTACGCGACGAGGAACACCGTAACAGACACTGCTCTTAACGCCATCCCAGACCTACCAGTCATGGAGGAGCTAGACACCCCACCTACTGCGGCAGAGCTCGGCAAAGCCATCGACCGCCTCGCTTGCGGGAAAGCACCAGGAAGCGACGGAATCCCTCCAGAAATCCTAAAGAGCGGGAAACCAGTCCTGCTACAGCCGCTCCACCATCTACTCTGTCGCTGCTGGAAGGAGGGTTACATCCCCCAGGATATGAGAGACGCCAACATTATCACCATGTACAAGAACAAAGGAGACCGCAGCGACTGCAACAACTACCGGGGCATCTCTCTCCTCAGCGTCGTCGGCAAAGTATTCGCCCGGGTCGCTCTTGCCCGCCTGCAGACCCTTGCTTCCCGCGTCTACCCAGAGTCCCAGTGTGGCTTCAGAGCTGGCCGATCAACAGTGGACATGATCTTCTCCCTACGCCAGCTGCAGGAGAAGTGTCACGAGCAGCATAAACCACTCTACCTCGCCTTTATCGACCTCACGAAGGCGTTTGATCAGGTCAGTCGAAGCGGACTCTTCAGCTTGCTACGGAAGATTGGCTGTCCACCACATCTGCTTGCTGTGGTCATGTCCTTTCATGATAACATGCACAGCACGGTGTCCTACAAAGGCGCAACCTCTGAGGCCTTCCCAGTCAGCAGCGGAGTAAAGCAGGGCTGCGTCCTCGCGCCTACGCTGTTCGGAATCTTCTTCTCCATGCTCCTCCAATATGCCTTTAAGGACAGCAGCGAGGGTGTCTTCATTCACACCAGATCCGATGGCAAGCTCTACAACCTGGCCCGTCTACGAGCCAAGACCAAAGTCAAAGAGGTGCTCATCCGTGAGATGCTCTTCGCCGACGACACAGCCTTGACATCACACTCTGAAGAGGGACTCCAGCAGCTAGTCACTTGCCTTTCCCACGCATGCAAGGAGTTCGGGCTAGCCATCAGCCTGACGAAGACGAACGTTATGGCTCAAGGCACGGGGACTCCCCCATGCATCACCATCGACGGATACACCCTGGAGGTTGTCAACGACTTCACTTACCTCGGGTCCACCATCTCGAGCTCTCTGTCAGTCGACTTGGAGGTCAATCGGAGAATCGCCAGGGCAGCCACAGTTATGGCCAAACTGAACCGGCGAGTGTGGAACAATTCCAGCCTCACTGAGAAAACCAGACTGCGCATCTACCAAGCCTGCGAACTCAGCACTCTCCTCTATGGCAGCGAGACGTGGACCACCTACGCAAGGCACGAAAGGAAACTCAACAGCTTCCACATGAGGTGCCTGCGACGCGTCCTGCATGTCGCCTGGCAGGATAAGGTTCCCAACACCAAGGTGCTGAAGCGAGCCAACATGAGCAGTTTGCATGCAGTTCTTAGTGAGAGACGCCTCAGGTGGCTCGGCCATGTCAAAAGAATGGATGCAGGCCGTATCCCCAAAGACCTCCTCTACGGCGAGCTAGCAGAAGGCCAGAGGATGACAGGGCGCCCAAAACTGCGGTTCAAAGACATCTGCAAAAAGGACATGACACAATGCTCCATCAATCTCAACACATGGGAAGTTCAAGCAGACGACCGCCTAGTCTGGAGGCTCACGGTCAGGCAAGGTACGTCACGCGCAGAGGCTGCGCGCAACGAGGAGACGGTCCAGAAAAGATTGAGGCGGAAGCAGCGTCAACAGCAGCAACAACGGCCATCTGCCTTCACCTGTAACAAGTGCGGCAGGGATTGTCACTCCCGAATCGGACTGCACAGCCATTCTCGGCGGTGCAGATAGACTCTCAAGAAGATACGCCATCGTCTCTCGAGACGGACGGCTGCCGATGATGATGATGATGATGAGTTACTCATTCATTCACTTACAGAGTTTTGTGAAGCATCTACCAAGTCCCAGGCATGTTCTGTTTATAAGCATAGCAATAAACAAGGCAGATGACATCCTGGTCTCATGGAATTTATATTCTACTTGGAGGAGACAGAAAATTAAAATAATAAAATAATAATACACAAGATAATTGCAGATAATGATGAATTTAAAGAGACTGAAAAGGGATGACACCATGAGAAAGGGTTGGAGGAAGCATTACTTTAGACTGGAGGGTAAGGCAAGTCTACTCTGGGAGGGTGGCATTTCAGCAGCGACCTTAAAGACAAGAAAGAATCAACTGGATGAACAGCTGGGAGAAAGGCCTTCCAGGCAGGGGACCTAGCTGGCATGAACACAGGACCTTACTCAGAGTGTCGTGGGAACAAGAGAAGGAAGACCCACCACTCAGTACATTGAAAGAAGGTGAGAGTGTGCCAGATGACGTCACAGGTAAGCAGGGACCACGTCACATCATCTCTGCTATCCTTGTCTGGAGGGTGTCATTTATTCTAACTGCCATAGGTAGACACCAGAGGGGCTGTAAGCAAGTCTCTGACCTGCAGGACTTTGGTTTGGGTACCTGAGGACATGATGCTAAAATTTTTAAGATGGGAGAGATGAAGGAAGAACATGTTTATGAAGGGGAAGGCTAGGATGGATAAAAAGTTCTGTTTTCAACCTCTTAAATTTGAGATGTCTATCAAACAGTCATGGAGAAGTCCACCAGGCTGTTGAATTTATGAGTCTAGTGTTCAAGAGGAAGGACAGAACAAGTGAGATTATTTTGAAAGTCATCAGCTTGTAAATGAAATTTATAGCCATGATACAGGATGAGACCATCGAGGGCAAACACATAGAGAAGAAAATGGGCTTCAAACTTGAGGACACAGGAGAAAGAGCCAGCGACAGACCAGTCCATGAAGCAGGAGTGAAACGGGGAGGGAGTGGCGCCAAAAAATCCAAGAGAGGAAGTGGTCCGCCACTAAATGCCACAATGAGACCGAGGATTGGTCCCTGCTTTGGGCAAATGAGGATCACCGGTAATTTTGACACTGTCATTTCAGATGTGTGCTGGCAATGGGGTCCAGGTGGTAGTGGTTAAGGACAGAGTTAAATAGGAACAGTAGAGGCAATTCTGAAAACCTTTTTGCTGTGAAGAAGAGCAGAAGCAAAGAGTTGGGGCAGTTGCTGGAGGGGAAGACGAGCTCCAGGTTTTGGTTTGGGTGCTTGTTTTGTAGGTTTTCATGATGGGGTAGTCATGGGTCTGTTGACAGGAAGGACCTAGGAGAGGGGGAGAAATTGACGACACCGGAGACAGAAAGGAAGCCACTGGAATGAAGTCTTGCAACTACTTTGCAAGCCTCCTTCAGGGATGTTTAAGAACAGCATTCTCTGAAGTAGGATTAAATGAAGTACATGGAGTGTCTGGAGTATTCAGTGAACACTGAGAGTTCAGTGTGGGAAATGTGGTGGGTGGGGAGGGTGGGGTCAGGAGAAGCAAGAGAGAAGGAAGGGAAACTAGATTTACTGGGCAGTCACCTGTGACAGGCAGGGCTGGGAACTCTGTGGTACTTTTTATTTTAAGTTTTCAGTATTTATTGTCTTTATTTTATGTTTTTATTGTGATAAAATATACTTAGCATAAAATGTATCACTTAATCATTTCAAAATGTACGATTAGTGGAACTGAGTGTGTGAAAAATGCTCACAATAAAACACTGGGACACAGGACTTCAGCAGCACAGCAAGGCGTTTATTCACGAGTCTGCAGAGTCGGGCGCACCGCCAGCCAGGGGCATGCGCACTCAAAGTAGAAAAAGAAAACGGGTTTTATACTAACATGAATAGCTCCCCATCCCTAACGCTAATAGTTCCCCCTCCCCTCTCCTTCTCCCCCATTTCTCCTTGACTGGTTAATCTGAGTTCACAATCTAACACGATTAACTACTTAACTCAGGGTGTGATTAAGGGTAATCTCGTTAGAGGTCTATCTCCAATTTATTTGCAAAGTTATCCAGCTACATCTTCCCATTTCTCTGTTTGATGATGACAATCTTTCTCCTTTTTGATCCCAGAGATTGTGTGAGGAGCTGTGGAATATCATTTCCTCACCCCTTTTCCATGATTCATCTGTTCATTATCTCCTACTGGTTTGAGAGTCACTGGCTTCTTTATCCCTTACAAGTATATTCATAATTTTGTGCAACCATCACCACTATCCATCCCAGCACATTTTCATTATCCCAAACAAACTCTGTATGCACAGTAACTCCCCTTTCCCCATTCTCCTAGTCCCTAGTAGTCTCTATTCTACTTTCTGCCACTATGAATTTGTCTATTCTACATACCTCATATGAGCAGATCCTTTTGTGTCTGACTTATTTCATTTAACACGTTCTCAAGCTTCATCCATAAGGTAGCCTTATCAGAATGTCATTCTTCTTTAAGGCAGGGTAATATTCCATTATATATATGATCGAACTCAAGGGATTCAGCGCTTGGGGTGTGATATTAAAGAACAAGCTGTGGTGGTTCTTAGTTTTATTTACTTGCAGCAAGGAGACAGGGCATTCACATCCAAATCTCTGTCTCCCTGAAGGGAGGCTGAGTGAGCCAGTGCTTATATACACTATTTGGTTAATCACATGTCAATGTCTTCTTGGCAGTTGGCTAAACTTATCCATTGGGTTACAGTCTCCTTACAGCTGCATCTGCAAAGTACTGTGCTATGTTTTAACATTTAGCAAGAATAGCATTTAGTAAGAGCCACCCAGACCTTGAGACCCTTGTGCTTAGCTCTCAGCCTCCAAACCTCACAGCCCCTGGGTTTTAAAATGTTTTTTATTGATTGATTTTAGAGAGGAAGGGAGAGGGCAAGAAATGTTGCTTTGTTGTTCCACTTATTTATGCATTCGTAGGGTGTTTCTTGTGTGTGCCCTGACCAGGGATCAAATTCACAACCTTAGCATATTGAGATGATGGTCTAACCAACAGAGCTAGCCGACAGAGCCACTAGTCCTGTTTTTGCAGAAGGGAGTCCATTCATGGCTTCTGGTGGACAGGGGAGGGGGTGGGGAGACAGACCATTCCCCTTCCTCTTCCCCTTCCTCTTCCCCTTCCTCTGGCTGACTGCCAGGGTGAGGAGTGTACACTCACTGCTGTGGGATGGTTGACTGTAAATGCTTATGTGCCTGTAAGTGAACCTCCACCTCGTTCTTCAGATCCTTTTGAATTAGAACAGAGTTTTCTCTCCTAAAATTGTGCTGCTCTGGGAAGGGCTAAAATCTGACATTTCCAGGCAAAAACAACTCATCTGATAGCAAGTCACAATACCATGGTCATTTGCTATTTTGGACGTGCTAAAATTTAACACTTTAATCACTGGAAGAGAAGTTACACAATAGACTGGGCTAGGAAAATCGTTTGCACAAAACAGGGAAAACAATGGAATCACAGCAGTTTTTTTTTTAATAGCCACCATTTCCTGCAAACTGCTACACAGGAAACAGGATAGTCTCTCCTTAAAGGTATGAAAGTATCTTGTGATCCAAAAATAACTGGTCTCAGCATTGTTTCAGCGGAGTTTCCCTTAAAATAGAACTTTGCTCTCCTTTTAAAATGTTATGATCTGCATGATTCTATAGAACTTCATTCCATTTACACAAATCATCCTGGAATAAAAGGCAATTTAGTTGCCCAAGGGGAGGGAAAAATGTAAGTTTTTTGTTAATATGTCTGGCTCTCTTCTGATTGCAACAAGCTAGCGAGGACCCCAGGATTAACAGCAGGATGAGTGAGGGGGTCGTGGGGAGGGCAGGAGTTGGGACAAGTCTCAGACACAGAAGAACATTGTCATGCCAGAGCTTCCTCCCTGCCATGCGCTGGTAAATGTCCGGGCTGGGGTGGTTAAGGATGAAAAGAAAGAAGCTATATTCACGAGACTACTCAGCTCACAATTCCCTGAAGTATTTGAAGAGTACCCAGTGTAAAACCACGTCCAAAATTGTGTAACACCGACTTTATAATTTTTGTGAGAATTCAGTTTCGTGGGCTGGAGTAAACACATGAAGAAAGGTTTGGATGACTCCAAGTCCAAATCAGTTTGCAAGCTGTGGCTGTTTTAGCTACAAGTTGTAGAAACTCAAGCTCACCTTGCTTAAAAAAAAAAAAAAAGTGGGCCGGTAGGGGGTTGGTGGTTGGATCATGTAATTAAAGAAGCAAATGAGCTCAGGGAAGGCTGGATCAAGACCAAGTGGTGTCATTAGGATGTGGTCCCAGCTCTGCTTTCCTGAGCTCACTGCAGCCTCAGGAGGCAAGTGGTGGCATCGGGCAGCCGTGGGTTGGCAGCCTGTCAGCTCAGCTCCTTCCTCGGGCCGCCGAGGCGGCCCCACCTGCCCGACTGCCTGGATTCTGCTTACACAGACCTGGTGGCGGTCCCACCTCTGAGGGGACGGGTCAGAGAGCTCCTGTAACGTCAGTCCCACCCAAACGGCACGGATTGGAGGTTTAAGGAAGGTGGTTGTTTAGAGGGAAAGTGAGATGCTGTTGGCAGTAGAAGGGAAATGGATGTTGGGAAGAGTATGGTTCAAATTTTAGGGTAGAGAAAAGGAAAAGCGCCAATGCAACGTCTGGAGTGAATGGGCCAGGGCGGGCTGAATGGAAGAGACAATTCATGTGGACAAGAAGAATGGTGGCAGGCAGTCCCCTCCTGCCTCCCGGGTTCCTTTGCTAAGGCTGCAGTAGCAAAATCGATGGGGTAAGCAACTGGAATGTATTTCTCTCACAGTTCTGGCGGCCAGAGTTACAACCTGTATTTTCAATGGCAATTGTCTCCTGAATCTGTCGACCTTACTGCCTCTCGAGTTTCCTATGAATACCAGTGAATACACTGTATTTTAAATACCATATACCATGTGAGAGACGCTCAGTTGTAAGTTACAGGAAACGGTTGTAAGTTACAGGAAACCCAATCCAAACTGCCTCTCACCAGAAAAGAGATGTGTTGTGATTTGAGAGTCAGGACAGCTGGTTTATTTCAGTCTCCAGTGATGTCCTTGAGACACTGTCTTCCAATCCTTCCCTTGTACCCTGTGACATCAGCTTCACCCTTCACCCTCCCTCCCACGCCCACAGGCTCCCTGATTCAAGCTGGGGGAAAGGGACCAGGTCGCTTCCGAAAGCTGTCTCAGGGGAATGGAGCAGCTTCATTCACAAGAGCCTGGCAAACCTCTTTGCAAAATTGGGACATGTGTCCGCCCCTGGCCAAGAATGGGATTATGCTGATGAGTCTGGGCCGAAGCCACATGCCCTTCCTGGAATCAGAAGGGCATTCAGCTCGCAGGAAGAACGTGAGCTGCCTGGGAGGAGGGGACTCCTGCCTGGGTCCTGAGCCCCGGAGTTAGCGGGAGAGGGGGAAGGGCATGAGGCCCAATGCAGTGGTGTGGTAACAATGGAAGTATGCGGAATAAAGAAGTGGCACCCAGCAGTGACCTGTGCTGGGGTAGGTGCTGGCTGAGGAAGAGGGAAATTCTTGACACAGGCGTTGTAGGCACCACGTTTGCAAGTAAAACCTAGCTTTGGTGGCTCCCACCACAGTCAGGAAGAAACAATTCACTTCTTGTGCGATATGATTCTGATTTCAAGACAGCCGTATAGAGGGGGAAAAAAGTCATTAAAATGCACTATTCAATTCTGTCTTACATTTGCCCATGTTATCTTTGAAGGTCGTAAACTGGATGGGGAGAGTGGTTGTATATTTTTATAACATAGTGGTACTTAAAATGTCAGGAAGCAAAAATAATTAGGGATACCATTTAGCCTGTGAATTTTAACGCATGTTCATTGCTTTTCTTCACCAGTTTCATTTCACGCACGCACATAAATATTGGCGACCTCTGCCCATCCACTCAGCCGCTAGACACACACATTTAGTCCTAGGGAAGATGTGGTATCCAACAAGCACAGTTCTTGATTAAAGCATCAGAGAAAAGAAGTCTAATTTAATTACTGTCTAGTCTGGAAAGAATGAAAAAAAGCATCTATAATGTAGAAAGGTTATTGCTGATGTGTTTCTTGAAAAAAACATGTCAGCTTGATTTGTATCTTTCTGCTGTTCTCCACAATAGAGGTTTGCGCCCTGCTCTGCAGCAACGCTTTTCTGATTGCCAGGCTTCTGCGGGTTTATGCTCTCCCTGATTTAACCAGCAGCTCCCAGGAGGCAATGCCTTCCAGCGTCACAAGAAGGAGGGTCTGTTAGACAGTCTGCATATATCATATTTACCACCAAATTAGGGATAATTGTAAGCAAAGAAGAAAAATGATCAAATTTACAAATTATACTACTGATTATCCCAGCTACAAGTATGTTTAATATAAGCATTTTGCCTTGATTTTTGCCTCTGGTGGAGGTAATACAGGGGATGAAAACAGGACTAGCAAGCGACATTTCATTTGTTCCTTCTTACAAAGCAGAATAGAAAATGGGTCTGTAAATGCTTTGTAAATCCTAAAACATTATACGACTGTTACTGTTACTGATTTTATTATTTATTTAGCTTTACTTAAAGGAAAATAGATGTTACAGAAAGAACTGCATAAGTTAGCTTGTTTTCATCCTTGACTGGCATTCTAAATGCCTGGGAATGACCTATTTTATTTTCTAGGTATTTTAACATGTTCAGATGGATGAATGTTTTCAGTTAAAAAAGCGGTCTTCTTTCAGTCCAATTTTTTTTTTTAATGGACAAAAGACTTGAACAGGCATTTCACAAGAGATAACAAATACATCCAAAAATCTATCATTTTTCATATACTTCAGCAATGTGCTTCAAATCAATGAGCACTTACTTGGAGATATGGCGGATGTTAACATTTCTTTTCGTTTTAGAAATAGACTATCTGCTGAGAAGAATACTCTCATTAATAAATTAATTCATCCAAAGATACTTAGGTGCCTATCTTAAGTTACATAAAGCCTAAACAAGAGAATTTATCATATATCTATAAAGGATGTATTTTTTTCAATGCTGTATATTTCCTAGGGCAGCTGTAACAAAGTATGACAAACTGGGTAGCTTGAAAACAACAGAAATTTCTTGTCTTATAATTCTAGAGGCCAGAAGTCTGAAATCAGAGAATGGGCAGAACCTTGTTCTCTCCAAAGACTCTAAAGAAGAAGCCATCCTTGCCGCTTCCAGCTTCTGGGGGTTCCCAACAATCCTTGGCACTCCTTGGATTGTAGATACATCACCACGAGGGAGGAAAGGATCCAAGAAGGAGAAAGCGCATTGACGCAGAAAGGTAAGTGGGACACAGGCCGGACGGTGACTACGTACTGGATTTGGTAATGAAGCTTTTGCTGACATCGGAAGTCAGATTGCAGTGGACAGAGGAATGAACGGGAAGTGAGTAATTAGGGTAATATTATCTAAAAAGAAAATCAACTTCGTCTTCTGTCTCCACAAGACAATTCGGGCTGATAAATGATGGTGCTGACCTCCTTTCCCTTTTACTGTTTGGAGAGGTCGGGCCCTCATTCAGCCGTTCCTTTGGGAAGAGGCTGGCCTTCCAGGTCTGTCTGACGAGCCCAGCACCACGCTGATCTCTGCTTCTGAATCGCCCTTCTCCTTCAGGAGCTCAACTGCGGCCCACGGCTCGGATTCGGTTCGAACATTGTCTCTTCCTGGAAGTCTTGCCTGGTCTTCCCAACTGCAGGCGCTTTCCTCCTCTGAATTTCTGCAAGATTTATCTCTATACCTCTTAAAGTACACTCTGTTTCAAATTTCTATTCCTTTTATTATAATTATTGTTTATATACTTTTTTTTTTTTCTTCTCTACTAAACTAAAAGCTCTGGACAGGATCCATGGCTGATTCACCTTGCTTTTGCCAAGGACATCATATTTCTTCACATTTACACTAGATATTAATATTGAGTACATTGTGGCAGTTCAATAAATATTTGTTTAGTAAATTAATGAAGGGAGACTAACTGGACCCAATAGGATAACATAAAATAGACTCCAACAATCTGATACAATGAGCATATCTTTAGATTTTCGCAGATAACAGGAATTTTGAAGTCAGCAGGAACAGAGTTAAATGCCAAACATCTAACCCAATCCAAAGCATCCAAAATCCAGAAAGTAATGTAAATGTCAGCCAGGGATGGAATTGCTATAATAAATCATATGATCTGGGGTGAATTGTGTACCTCTCAAAATTCATATGTTGAAACCCTAACCCCCGGTACCACAGAATGTGACTGTATTTGGAGACAGGACTTTTAAAGAAGTGATTCTTCTTTAGAATGAGGCCGTTAGGGTGGGCTGTAATCCAGCCCGGTGTCCTTTATAAGAGGAAATTAGACACACAGAGAGACACCAGCAATGCAAGTACACAGAGGAAAGACCACGTGAGCACCAGGAGGAAACCAGCATCTGCAAGCCAAGGAGAGGCCTCAGAAGAACTCCAGCCTACTGACGCCTTGATCTTGATATATAGCCTGAAACAGAAGGAGTACTCAATAATGGAAAACTTTTGACTGTCATAGAAATGGGATGGAATATCATATAAGCATTAAAAATGAGTACTCTCATTTGTTATATATTACTATATAAAATATATTTTTACTGATTAGTTATGGTTAATATGTAATTTAAGATATTTAATGGATTAAGTATAAAAGTCTTAATATATTAAAATTAAAAATACACTACTGAATAAGAGAATGCAAAATAAAAATTATATAAAACTGCTCCTTACAGCTCTGTAAGAAATTATACATCCTTGTCAAGACTGAAGGGCAATATACAAGTAAAAATATACTTGTTTAATATTTAATCAGTTAGGACTCTGTTACAGGAGAAGAAAACTGAACTTGAAGTATTTCAGTCCAAAACTGGAATTTATTTGCTCCCAGATCCCGAGGAAGGGTGAGCACGGAGCTGCAGAGGAGCGGGAATCCAGCAGGCCCACTGGAACGTTTGCAGCCAGGAGTTTCAATGGCATCAGGAGTCTCTTTTCATCTCTAGGTCTGCCGTTGGCCTCATTCCTATTTGTTATAATTGGCTTTGTCTACGTGCAGAAAACATGGCCTCCCTGTCACACTGAACAAATTTCTGCCTCCAAGCAGGGGCTCCTTCTATTCCCTATTTTCAATCAAGGCTGCTGTTCAGCTAGCAGGCACTGGTTATGGATTTTGACAGTCATCCCTAGGATCAGGTTCAAATCCCAGAGAAGGGAGTCGCTGGTGTTATCTTTCATTCAGTCAACCGTAGGCAGGGAGCCAGGTCATTTAAGAGCAAGGCTGCACTCGCAAGAGTCTTGATTTGAAATGATGGAAGCAGCAGTTCTCGAGAATAAGGTTTGTTTCTTAGGGGGGAAATGTCAAAAAAATACACATCTGTTCTATGTATAGTTATAGGTTTTATTCTCCTGTTAACAAATAATAACTTTTAAAAAGAAAAGAAGAAAAATTTTCGTACCAAAGCCATCTTTCTTTCTCAGTTTTACTTCTACTCTCTCTTAATCAGAATGTGTTTCAGCATCTCTGTTCAATTTATTGTTCGACGTGGTCAGCATATATTGGAAGTCCTTTGCAGAAACGAGTGACTGATGTCCAGCTTAGTGTTACCTTTAGTTCTTCCCTGGTTGAGCCTCAAAATAGTTCATTTGTTCGATGTTAGAGCAGGGTCATACCTGATGTATTCAATTCGCTTCAGTTTTAGCGTTTGAGTTAAATCTCATTCACAGTTATCCCCACATTTTAATGTCCCCAAGGCACTAACCAGAAAAAAATATACATCCCCATTTGCCACACAGACACACTTAGACATCCTCATCTTTTCCCTCAGTGTATGTAGATAAAAAATTTTTTTTAATTTGCATACAACTGTAAAGAATCTATTTTAAGGTCTTGTGTAAAGTCTTTTAGAAAAAGCTTCCAAATTCTTACTCTTGAATATCTCCCAGTAGCAGCAGCTAATTTGACTGCCGAAGTTATTGTCCACTGAACAGATGAGAAAAAAATGAGTAACTTCCAGGCATGTTTAATTTCATAGAATCTTAGGCTCATGATTGAGCGCTTGATTCCCAGTTCTTCCAGATGCAACCACGGCATGGAGAAACGATTTTAACAGATGAAGATTTAGTGAGGGCTTAATAAATTTTTCAGACCAGCTCTCAAGATTCTATTTTCTATGTACTATTAAAGAACAGCACATGTCCAGCGGTTGGAACGCTCTGATAGTGCACCTGGGGACAGAAATGATTGTATAACACAGTGGGATCTGCCTAGAGTGTCCAAACAGTGAGCAAACAAAGATGGAAATGGCCAAGAGCTGAACAGAACAATCCCAGGGTAGCAGCCGTGATCTAGGCAAATATCAAAGAAACTTCCAAAGGGGCTCAGGGCTTGTGTTCCAGGAGCAACACTTGGGCTCTTTGCAGTTCGCTTCTTTCTGAGGCTCCTGGTGTTTGCAATGGGACTGCATTCCCAGGTTCAGTGGCCTTTCCCAAAATGTCCTGGCAAAGCTCTGCCAGCCAATTGTGCAAAGCATGGCAGCATGGCAGAGAGAACACCCTGTTGCATATTGCTAATATTCACTGAAGGCTATCCCAATAAACTAAGGAGCAAAAGTTAGAAGTCATGCCCAGTCCAACCTGCCGGAGAAGTGGGACCATAAATATAATAAAGAATTCTATATTGAGGTCATTTTCATAAACACTGGTTTAAAATTTCATTCATAGAGAATAAATCCTAGAGTTCATTACGGTTTCCTCCATCCCTTTTTTACACTGTACTGGCACTGAATTCTCCATGGGCAAAGGTGTCTTGATCTTCCATGAGATGAAAAGTGCTGCCAGCAGAAATTTCCTGTCAATACGCACCCCTCCACACTTTAATTCCCTAAGTGTTTGGGAATTAAAGTCATTAATCTTTCTCTTCCTTTTTTTTTTTTTTTAATCACAAGGGCCCTACTTGCATAGAGATTAGCAATTTTAGCCTTAAAAAAAAAAAAAAAAAGAAGAGAAGAAAGAAAGAAATTCTAGCACACAGGCAAGAAAACAAACAAAACAGCTGGAAAGACCTGGTCTCTTTTTGCTTTCCGTTTAGTTGGCAAAACAAAATTCCCTTTTGGAAATTCCACTTTAGTCTCTTTTTTTCCTCTGTCTTCTTATTGATGTTTTATTAATGCTGCTGTTATTACCATGGAATAATTCCTAATTTTTTCAATTATTTAATAAGACCCATGGCATGCCTGGTACAGGGGAAGTACTATGCTAGGCACTCTGGTGTCATATACAGATAAATTCATCACGAGTACTGACATGGAAAAGTTTATTATCCCAGTAGAGGCTATGACTGGGACATAAATAAGTATACTCGAAAGTAAAAGGTGGTAAGTGACAAAATAAATATAAAGTGACACAGACTCAGAGAGAGAGATTCATTCCAGCTTGGGAGTTCAGCGGAAGTTCACAGAGGAGGTGAGTGGCTACAGGGCCTTCTAAGCAGAGAAGACAGCAGGAGCAGAGGCAGGGAGGCACCACAGTCCTTTCTCAAAAACCGGGAGGGATTGAGTTTGACCAGCACAGCCGTTCTCAGGGTGTGGGCCTCAGACCTTCCGCATCAACGTTAGCCCAGAGCTTGTCAGATATGTAAATTCTCAGGCCCCACCCCAGACCTAGAAATCAAAAACTCTGTGCTGAGACTCCCACAATGTATGGTATGTAACCAGCCCTCCAGGAGAATCTGTTGCATATTCAAGTTTGAGAGCCACTGACAAAGGTATATGGCCGGGGAAGGTGGTGGGAGATGGGGGTCGGGGAGGGAGGTGGTACGCAGAGCAGGAAATCAGCTTTAAAAGAATGTACAGTAGTCCCTCTCTATATCGGGGTTCACTTATCGCGGCCTCACTGTATTGCAGGGTTTTTAAAAATATTATATTTAATTATCACGGATTTTTCACTATATCACGGGATTTTGTGGTACTGTACAGTAAATACTAAAATAAATGTAAGGTTTCTACTTTGCGGATTTTCACCTATTGCAGTTGGGGGGGGGGGTTGTCTGGAACGTAATAGCCACGATAAGTGAGGGATCACTGTGTATTCTACTGCTGTCTGGTGGGGCACTCTAACATCTGTCTACTAGTTCTAAACAGTTAATAGTGTTTTTATTCCTCTATTTCCTTTTGATCTTTTGTCAAGTAGCTCTATCTATTATTGCAAGTGGAGTATTAAAGTGTCCAACTGTATTGCTGAATTGTCTATTTCTTGCTTCATTTCTG
The DNA here is from genome assembly GCF_987537825.1 of Furipterus horrens. Classification (NCBI taxonomy): domain Eukaryota; kingdom Metazoa; phylum Chordata; class Mammalia; order Chiroptera; family Furipteridae; genus Furipterus; species Furipterus horrens. The sequence continues at coordinate 182,709,893 of NW_028327176.1, forward strand.
TATTAGTTTTTTAGGACCGTCATAACAAAATACCACAAATGGCGCAACTGAAATTTATTTTCTCACAGTTCTGGAGGCTGAAGTCCAAGATCAAGGCTCTAGGCAGGCTGGTTTCTTCCAAGGCCTCTCTCCTTGGCTTGCAGATGGCTACCCTCTTGCAACTTCTTCATGTAGTGGTCCCTCTGGGCACGCTCTCCTCTTATAAAGACACTAGTCAGACTGGATGAGGACATAGTCTACAGGCCTGTGAGAAACGCTCACAATAAAACACTGGGACACGGGACTTGAGCAGCAAAGCGAGGCGTTTATTCACGAGTCTGCAGAGTCAGGCGCACAGCTGGCCAGGGGCATGCGCGCGAAGTAGACAAAGTAAACTGGTTGTATACTAACGTGAATAGCTCCCCCTCCCTAACATAATTAGCTCCCCTTCCCCTCTCCTTCTCCCCCCATTCCTCCATGACTGGTTAATCCAGGTTCACAATCTAACATGATTAACTACTTAACTTGGTGTGATTAACTAAGGGTAATCTAGTCAGAGAAGGAAAACTCTGACTCCAAAAAACCTCCGCTGCCTTGCGGCATACCTCTTCAGGGGAAAGGCTAAGGGAGTAAACCCCGACAGAAAATCCGGAGCCGGAGTCCCTAAGGCGGTTCGACGTTGTAGTCAACACCGGCAACTCCTGCGGCGCACCTGAAGCCAAGCTGTATTGACTCCGTCTTTCCCTTGGATCCTTCAGCTGCGAAGAGAGGGGGTCTGCTGCATGGGCAACAGCAGACCCTCCATATCACCCTGCCCAGGCTCTGTAGCTTCAGCTTCACTGGAGAGGACACTCCAGCGTCATCGCAAGATGTCGATTCAACACGGGAGGAGACAGATACCGTGTCACTCCGGAGTTGGACTGCACAGCCATTCTCGGCGGTGCAGATAGACTCTTAAGAAGCTACACCATCGTCTCTCGAGACGGACGGCTGCCGACGAATCTAGTTAGAGGTCTATCTCCAACTTATTTACAAAGTTATCCAGCTCCATCTTCCCATTTCTCTGTGTTTGGTGACAACAGTCTTCCTCCTTTCCATCCCAGAGATTGTGTGAGGAGCTGCGGAATGTCATTTCCTCACCCCTTTTCCATGATTCATCTGTTCATTATTTCTTACTGGTTTGAGAGTCACTGGCTTCTTTAACCTTTACAGGCCTCATTTTGACTTAATTACCTCTTTACAGGCTCTGTCTTTGAATATATATAGTTGCAATCTGAGATACTGGGAGTTAGAGCTTCAAAATATAAAATTTGTTTGGAGGCAGAAGCAGATTTAACGGCGGGTGCACCGGGCACACACCCTGGGCCCTGACTTGTGAAGGGCCCCGCAAGTTTACAACTTGTACGTAATTAAAATTGCACATATGAAACCAAACTTGGTGTCATTAGAAAAAGGTATAACGTTGGGGTTTTGTGGGGCCCTTCCAAAGTCGGGGCCCAGGGTGCACGCCCAGCCTGCCCAACGTTAAATCCACCTCTGTTTAGAGGGGGACACAATTCAGTCTATAGCAATTTATAATTGCTATATCTTCTTGATGGTTGTCTCTCTGGTCACTAGTAACATGTTTTTGTTTTAAAGACTCTTGGTCTGATATTAATATAGCCAGTTAGGCTCTCGTTCGGCTATTATGTGCATGGTTCATCTTTTTTCAGACTTTCAATTTCAACTTATTTGTGTCTCAATCTGAAGTGTGTCCCCTGTGGAAGACAAATAGTTGGATCATGTTTTGTTTTGTTTTTTAAATCCATTCTGTCAATATCTACCTTTTAATTCAGTTATTTTATTAGTGGCTTGCCCTGGAGATTAAAATTAACATTTTAAGCCCTGGCTGGATTGCTCAGTTGGTTAGAGTGTTGTTCCCATACACCGAGGCTGTGGGTTCAATCCTTGGTCAGGACACATACAAGAAGAAAACAATGAATGTATATAAAAGAGGAACAACAAATCGATGTTTCTCTGTGTGAGTGTGTGTGTATACATATGTATAGGCATATATATATCTCCCTCCCCCTCTCTAAAATCAATAACTAAAAAATTTCAATTATCTTAATTTGTAACAACCTAGTTTAGATGAACACCAGCTTAATATCAATCGTGTACAAAACCATTACTCCTAAGAACCTGTTTCTTCTCCATCCTTTATGCTGTTATTCATATTCAAGTTACATTTTTCATACGCCATGTGCTCATGGACACAGAGTAATAATTATTGTTGTATGTAGTTCTCCTTTAAATCAAGTAAGAGAAAAAGAGTGTTGCCACCAAAAATAACATTATGCTGTATTTTATATTTACCTATGTAATTACATTTACCAATGTTCTTTATTTCTTCACTTGGATTTGTGTTACTGTCTAGTATCATTCATTCCAAGCTGCCATTAGAATTTTTTAAAGGACTCCCTTTAGGATTGTCCTAGGGAATTGAAATGGTACACTAGAAAGCAGACCAGCTTTCTCATTACCTTTATGGAAGAGAGAATTTTCAGAGGTCCTTTCTCCGTCATTTTGGGCAACATCCTTCTGCTCACATTTGGAAGCAAGGTAGGAGCTTTGCCCCCTCTGCTCAATGTTGTCCTCGTGGCCTCGGGCCAGGCCCCTGGCTTCTTTCTCTGAGCTTCACCCTTCTCTGCAGATGCAGAAAATAAGGCCCAGGACAATGCTTGTGAAGCATACAATGCAATGCTGACATCGGTTACTGAAATCTGAAAGGATTAACCCTGAAAGCAATAGATGAGCTTTCCCTGGCTTTGTACTGAGGGCCGGACCAGAGATTTGCCCCCTGTTTCTCTCTCCTCCTTTCCCTTTTCCTTTACCCTGTCTTTAAGATAAGGCAGGGTTAGAGCCCCCCTGAGTTGATTTGGTCATCCCTTAGTCTGAACCAATCCAAGACCATAGTTCCAGCTGATACCAGGGCAAGAGCATCAATTTTAGGGTCAAAGATAACTTGGTCTAAATCCAGTTTTGCCACTTGCTAGATTACCCCCAGACAGTCCCTTATACCATTGAGCCCAGTTTACTTATCCCTAAAAAGTGAGTGGTAATATTCACCTCATGAGTTCCTAAAAAGATAAACTAGTGAATATATTTGAAGTGCTCGGTATACTGCCATGCATATAGTTGGTTCTTGATAATAATTATGAGAATTATAACTGCATGTCAGGCATATAATAGGCACTTGAGAATAATTCTTAGACCTCAACACTATCCAGGAAAGGCTACTTATATAGTCTGGTCTATAATCTTTTCCTTTATTAAACACACCTTACTCCCTGAAAGTTCTTTATATCTAACCTAAATGCCGGACGACATTTAACTCCTTTATTTTGGCCCTATATTGGGGATGGAAGGAGTGTCTGTGATCTTGCTATATATACCATGACCCTCTGCAGCCTATTTTAAAGTGTCATTATCAACCCAGATTCCTTTGGTCAGCCTGCTTGGCTCCCAGTCCCTTATTCCTTTGACAATTCTTTGCCTCTTCTGTGCTTCTCTTTCTTCCATCTCTTCCTGTGTGTATTAATTGATGTATTTTGTAGGTCAATGTGCTATGAAGGTCAGGGTCTGTTGTCCTGGACTTGGATTCAGCTCTCAGCTCTCAGCCTCTAAGACAATTCAAGGCACAGTGAAGTTACACGTGGAGGCAGAGAGGCTGCAAGGGAAACAAAGGCCGCATTTGATGGGCAACTGGGACAATCAGTGACAATAGAAGCCGCCTCTTTAGACCTATTTTCCTGAGGTCAAAAAACTCAGGAAGTAAGGTAGGTAGAGTGTTCAGGAAAGGCTACAAATACCAGGCTCGCACACACATGACACATGGGTCAGGAAGTGCTGAGCCTATTTAATTGTCTTTCCTAAATGATTCCCTCAAACTTTTCAGTCTCCTTGGCTAATAGATGCTTGTCCTAAATTCTATTCATTCGCTCTTCCTTCATTTGTTTATTTTTTATTATCTCCCCTACTCGATTTATTATGCACTTAATTGCCGTATTTTCTTGCTGATCCCCTTAGCATTTTTCTGACTGGTCTCTTATCCTCATTGCAGATCCTGCAAGGTCGTTTATTTGATATAATGGACCTACAACCTTGAACCATGGGCCTATTTCCAATTACCTCCCCAAGTTGTTAGAAAGATGAGATATTTTTATGTGTGTGCAACATTGGGACCAGCACTCAAAAAATATATAGCTATTATTGCTGTTTTATAAAACTCATGCATTTAAATTCATTTATGTTTTTGTGTTGGGTGCAGTGGGGTTGATTGGCTATAAGTAAGGACAAGGAGCCCCTAGTCAGAGGGGCCTATTCTTGGAGGTAGCTTTTCAAGGATAAGGGTGAGCTGGACTGAGTCATTCACATGCTGTATTTCCCTCATGACCAATGTCCAGCATTTGTGAGGGTGAAGATTTCAACCATGTCTGTGGCAGAAATTGAGGTAGGTAACTCAATTTCCCCAGGCTCTGCTGGGTTTTTTAAAAAATGATTTAAAAAAATTTTAACTTAATTTGAGAAAGAGAGAGAGAACATTGATTTGTTGTTCCACTTATTTATGTATTCTTTGCTTGCTTCTCGTGTGTGCCCTGGCCAGAGATCAAATCCCCAACCTTGGTGTATCCGACTGACATTAACCAACTGAGCTACCCAGCCAGAGCTCTCTGGTTGTTGTTGTTGTTTTCATATCTCATTCTCAGTGTCCATGACTTTGGTCTGTGGTAAGGCTCAGTTATCTGGATTTTTTTAAAGGCTCCTGGGTCTAGTTGCTTAGTCAGCTTTACCAAATTAGACCACTCAGCAACCCTTGTTCTCAGATGGTAGGCTGTCATTCCATCCTCCGTGCAAACTTTTCCAGTAATCCTAGCTTTAGAAAAACTGGTTATCTAATCACACTAGCGGCCTGCTGATGCCAGAGAGATAAACTGTTGTTTCTTCCAGTTAATATTTGCATTAACTTGCCTTTATATTTGCAAAAATCTCCATTTTCCCTCAAAGGAAAAGTTTTGCATTCAGTCTTAAGCCACTTCCCTCTCCAGAAAGCCATCTTGGATAGCCCAGGTTAGCTAAGGCCCTTCCTGTGTCCTTTGGAAACACCCAGTGCATAGCTGCAGCTTAGCACTTCTCACAGGTATATTAAAATGACCTGCTTACAGGCCTGGCCAGGTAGCTCAGTTGATTAGAGTGTTGTCCCCAATACCCCAAGGTCGAGGGTTTCATCCCACGTCAGGCCACATACAAGAAGCAACCAGTGAGAGCATCAATAAGCGAAACAACAAATCGATGTTTCACTCTCTTCTTTCCCCTCTCTCTCTCTCAAATCAATTTAAAAAAATTTTAATGACCTGCTTATAGACCTGACTCTTCAGGACAGGTGACTATATCTTTTTGATCCTTGTTTGTAACACTAGCCCAGCGCCTGGGACACACTAGGTTCCTGATGAGCTGTCCTTTATTGAGCCTCTGCTATGGGACAGGGGCTTTACATATTTTCATCCTTCCATGAAGGGCTTTCATAGTGAGGTAAGCTCTGGGCCTTTGACGAGACTGCTCTCAGCTCCTCTTTCTGAATGCCAGACCGGAAACCTGAGCTTCATCCCAGACTTTCTTTTCTCCCTCCAGCTCATATCCAATCAGTTATTCATGTCCTGCCTATTCTCCCTCATGGCCACCCTCTCAGTTTCATGAAATTGATGTCCAACTGGTTTCCCCTTACTCTTCAGTCCAGCTCTCTCTCTTCCCATCTCTTCTTCTAACAACTAAAAAACCCTTCAATGAAATGTCCTTCTGTGGGGAATGAATAAACTGTGGTATGTCCATACAATGAAATACTACCCAGGAATAAACAGGAGAAAGTTCTGATACATACCACAGCTTGGAGGACTCTCAAAGATACTGGGTTGAAAAAAGAAACCAGAATCAAAAGTTTATATATTTTATAATTTCATTTGTAGGATATTCTCAAAAAAAAAAAAAAATAAAACCCCAAACTAAGGTGATGGAGAACAGATCAGTTGTTGCGGTGGTTGGAGTGGGGGAAGGGTGTGACTACAAAGGGGCAGTGGAAGGGATTTTATTTGGCGGGGGGGGTGATAGAACTGTTCTGTATCCTGACCGTAGTGGTCATTACACCAAACTACACATGTGCTGAAATTTGTAGAACCATACAAATTGTCAATTTTGGATATAAGACCTTAAAAAAATTAAACTAAACAAATATAGTAAAAATCCTAATTTTTCTAAATGTATTTCATGAAATTATGCATTAATGAACATTATAGATAAGAAACCAAAACCCTTAAAGGACTCCCTAAAGGCCCTCTGAAAGTGTCCAGGCCTTAGGACACCCCTTGTGACTGAGCCCTAGTTGGCCTCTCCCGGGCCCCACGTCCCCAGAGCACACACTGTGCGCGTTCTTGTCCAGCCGAACGGTGCAAAGCTCCAGGATCCGTCAGGCTCCCTCCCCTCCCTGGTGTCTTTGACATGCTCTTCTCTCTGCAGATGCCTTTCATTTTCTTATTTTTCCTGTCACTGTAAGAAATTCCTAACCTGGAGAGAATTTTTTTAAGCGTTTATTTGAGCTAAAACTGATGACAATTGCCAGGAAGCAAGATCTCAAATGCTCTAGGGAATAAGAGTTCTGCATTTGAAATGAAGGAAGATTATGTGAAGGTGGGCAGGGTGTGTTAACCTCGCTGCACAAGAACAATGACCAAGGCTTGCGTAAAAACCGTAAAAACCGTTCCCTGAGGAAGTTCCAGGCCTGCGGTGTGACTCCCCACCACGACCTGCCCAGTTAGGAATTTACGATTTACTAGAGTACTCCTTTTTCATTCATATCCCTCATGTCCAAATGACAAGTCAGTGCCTCATCCTTATCTTAGGTTCAGTAAGAGCCTCAAAAACCCCCACCCAATAAGTTGATTAGCAGGAAGTAAAAACCACAAACAATGACTATTGAGCAGTCCAGTGAAAAGTTCCTCAAATCTTGCAAAGCACCAGTAGGAGGTAGAAAAATTTTACTCCCTTATTCTATTCTTCTCCCCAGCAACATGCCCAATAAATCACCAAGTACCTTCTCCCAAACAACATACCCAACAGAACACCAAGTGCCTCCTTGTTCCCACCATCGTTCACGCCGTTACCCCCAGACTCAACCCATTGTTCCTGCCGTTACCCCCAGGCCCAACCAATCACTAGGCGCCCCGATACCCTGTTCCGGTCATCCTCTATCCCTCCCTTTAAAACCTTGTCGGCCTGTACACCAGCTGCTGTTCTCTCCTGTGAGACAGCCTGGCAGGTTCCTCTTAATAAATATTGCATCTCAGCTTCCTTGGTTTCGGTTTTTACTATTTCTAACACCTTCATCCCATTATCTTTCTAGATTCAGCCTGTAACCTGCTCTGGCCGCCCTTCCCTGACCCACCAGGCCCATGTGAAAGGCCCTTCCTCAGAAACCCGGGTATCCCAGCCCATGTGCACCTCTCTGTAGCCGTCCCCTGCTCATTCTGTATTTCCCCACAGATTGTAGACGCCCAGAGGGCAGAGCTGCTTCCTTTCTCTATGCTCCAGTGTTTCACACAGGGCCTGAGAGTAGACTTACAGTTTGAGGAATGAATGAATAAATGACATTCTCACCTCATACGTATCACCAAAATGAATAAGAAAGTGGTGTTTTAACTTATTCCACGGCCAGGGCTTCAATGGGACTCCAAATACAATGGCTGCCTATGTAAACAATTAGTAGGCAGATTTCTGCCTAATTCTGAGCCCATAAAACGGTAGGGGGGCAGGAAGGGGCACTAAGATTGACCGCATGTGATGTACTGCACACACGCCACTCTGTTCTTTTGTTCTCAGGGTAGTCCTATCAAGTAGACGTGAACAGCTGTATTTTACAGAACGGTGAACCGGATTCCTGAAACCTTGCCCAGCCTTCTGGAATCCGTAAGTGCTGAGCTGGTGTTGGCAACACCCAGTGTTTATTTACTAGGCTTAAGGCCTTGCATCTTCTATCTCATGGAACCCTTTAACAGTCTTGTGTAAACTGAGTTTTACATACACACACACACACACACACATGGAAACAGGAAAGGAAGATTTCAAGGCAGTCAGCAATTCCTCCAAGGTCACGTTGGGGTCTGTCTGACAGCAAAGGCAGTGGTCCCAACCATAATATGACACCTCCATATCTCTTCCTCTACAGAGTCTACACTCATTGCAAACACTGACCAACTCCTAAGATGCAGGTGCCTTCTGTCACATTTGCAATTCCTCCTTTGGCCCTCCTCCTCATGGTAGTGAGACAGATCCACCCTGGCAAGGAGGATCCCAGACAATCTCATGAATTCTCTTCTCCGCCTTTGGAAAACCCAGACACTGTCACTGAGGAAGACAGAGTCTCTTCCACAGATGAGAGCACAGAGGTGTGGGCACCACAGTTACCTCAGCTGAGGATGAACATTCTGGTTGCTTTCAGAACATTTGATTTAGAAATTACGCTGATTTAAAGGGAGCGTGTATAGTCACTGAAACGACACAGTGAGTCCCAGTGACCATATATGTTTTAAATGTATAAAGCTTTACCCAGTTTGAATTTCTGAGAAACACTCACAATGAAACACCAGGACACAGGACTTCAGCGGCAAAGCAAGGCGTTGATTCATGAGTCTGCAAAGTCGGGCGCACCACCAGCCAGGGGCGTGTGCGTGTGAAGTAGACAAAGTAAACTGGTTTTATACTAATGCGATTAGCTCCCCCTCCCTAACGTGAATAGCCCCCCTCCCCTCTCCTTCTCCCCCATTTCTCCATGACTGGTTAATTCGGGTTCACAATCTAACCGGATTAACTACTTAACTCAGAGTGTGATTAACAAAAGGTAATCTCGTCGGCAGCCGTCCGAGAGACGATGGTGTAGCTTCTTAAGAGTCTATCTGCACCACCGAGAATGGCTGTGCAGTCCGACTCGGGAGTGACACGGTATCTGTCTCCTCCCGTGTTGAATCGACATCTTGCGATGACGCTGAAGTGTCCTCTCCAGTGGAGCTGAAGCTACAGAGCCTGGGCAGGGTGATATGGAGGGTCTGCTGTTGCCCATGCAGCAGACCCCCCCTCTCTTCGCAGCTGAAGGGTCCAAGGGAAAGACGGAGTCAATACAGCTTGGCTTCAGGTGCGCCGCAGGAGTTGCCAGTGTTGACTACAACGTCAAACCGCCTTAGGGACTCCGGCTCCGGATTTTCTGTCGGGGTTTACTCCCTTAGCCTTTCCCCTGAAGAGGTATGCCGCAAGGCAGCGGAGGTTTTTTGGAGTCAGAGTTTTCCTTCTCTGATGTACCCTGACTGGAAGATCGAACCAGCGACACTTAGCTCGCAGGCCAACGCTCAATCCACTGAGCCAAACCAGCCAAGGGCCAACAAAAGGTAATCTAGTTAGAGGTTTATCTCCAACTTATTTACAAAGTTATCTAGCTACATCTTCCTATCTCTCTGTTTGGTGATGACAGTCTTCCTCCTTTTGATCCCAGAGATTTGTGTGAGGAGCTGTGGAATGCCATTTCCTCATCCCTTTTCCACGATTCATCTTTTCATTATCTCCTGCTGGTTTGAGAGTCACTGGCTTCTTTATCCCTTACAAATTCAAGAGGCTTAAAACAGAAACCTCATAACAAACTAGGATAGTCAGTAAGAAAAGAAGGAGTCAGGACTTTCTCAAAGTAGGAAACCCAGTTTTGACCTCTGTTTACCCTCTGCTGGCTTTATTAAATTGCAATGCTTGGCCAATTTGCCACAAGCTTTTGCTCGCATGAATTAGCCATATTTTATTGTGTCTAGAACACACATAGCAGAGACTGCAGAGCTAAAAGGACAAATAAAGGGGGAAAAGATAGCCCTTGCTATAGGTGGGAGTCTCTTAACTTCCATTCCAGACCAGGCTGTGAAAAACCATGACTAAGAAGAGCTACCCAGTGGGGCTTGACCCTAAGGGCCTGCAAACATCAGCAGACAAGGTGGCTGCCTTCTGTTTTAAGTCGCTTTCCGGTGGCTAATATTTAACTGCAATTGAGGCTGAGTTCAGATTTATTTTTTTCCTCATTCCCTGCATCCTGCTCTTATTCTCAATAAGCTTTACCCCTGCCTGGTGCCCACTCCACCCACCTTTCCCAGAGCGCCCAGCTAGCCCAGCAATCTGACAAGGTGCCAGCCCACACTTCCGCTCGGCGCTTCTCTGTCATTGGTAAGTCAGCTTGCTGGCCGCAGGTGGGGTTTCCGGAGGATCAGCTGAGGATGCCCTGACTCAGCACAGTTGGGGGATGTTCATCAGATAAGACACCTCTTGTTCGCCCAGGCAACTTTATAGGAGGAAAAAGTCCCTCAGGTTTTCATTGGAAATCAGCTATCCTGTGAGAATATTAGTACTGATGTCTTCAGAAGTCTATTCTGGATCTTTCTCCTGTTATTAAATCAAAAACCCAAAGTGTAGCCTACTCACACTTCCAGTTTATCCTAGACTCCTAGGACATCTCCAGCCATCTCTGTTTCTCTCTGCTGTGTCTGTTTCATCTTTCTCTTGAGGCATCTTGGGTACTTTCTTTGTGCTGAAGGTATCACAAGAAACGATTAAGTTCAAGGGGGCGATATTGTCATTCTAGGCCAGGACTTGGTGCACCTGAATCCAGCTGTGCTCCCTGAAGCAAAGGCCAGAGTGTAGCTGGAGGAAGAGCTTTGGGGGCCGCCTAGAAGGCATGTGCGGAAGCATGAAGGTGACAAAGACAAGCCAGTGTGCTGGGGTCAGAGTCTGGCTTGATGGTGTGAGGAGTGAGGGTCGAGAGGAGAAGGGACAGATCTGAGAGGCCTGTGTGCTGGCCGGGAGTCAGGATTTCACTCGGCTAGTAGGGGTTGGGGCAAAGGAAGGAATCACTGGAGAACTTTGATTCAGAAATTGGCATGACTTGTAGTTTAGACGGAGTCCTGGAGACATTCAGCCACCTGCGAGGGTTAGAGGCAGCTGGAGCTTTGGCCTCTTCCCACAAGTCCCTTCCGGTTGGACGTTAGAGTGGAAGCTGCCTGGGCCAGGCTCTACAGCAGGCACAGGTATTTAGGAGCAAGCACGCGGGGAAACGGTCACACATGTGTATGTGAGCACCAAGTCCTGGCTCTCTGCACATTGGGGCTGAGCCGCCTTGCAGGGACAGTGTTCTGGGGGCAGGGTGGCAGCAGTCCTGTCGGGATGTGGGGTGGGGGCGGGGGGTGCTGCACCAACACATTTCCAAGATTTCAGGGCCTAAGGAGCCATTCTGAAGGTGCAAGGTTGATTTCTCACCCACGCACTCAAGAGGGGAAGTGCCTGTGTGACTCTTCTTAGCAACCACGTGTCCCGATCACCCCATTTGCCAATTAAAAATTACCTTTAACATCCCTTATTCTGATCAATAAATCCTCTATAGTGCAGATTAAGTGAGATATTTCAAATGCCTACTCGGAGTTGACTTCTGATTAGGGTCTTTCTTCTTTTCACTTTTAAAAATCGTGTTAAAATATATTATTCTAACCATTTTTAACTATTCAGTGGCAGTATATTCATTCACAGAGTTGTGCGACCATCACAGTATCCGTCCCAGAATGTTTTCATCAGCCCAAACAGAAGCTGTACCCACTTTACATAACATGCCATCCTCTCACCCCACAGACCCCTGCCCCTGGCCCCTGACACCCACCATTCTACTTTCTGCCCCTATGAATTTGATTGTTTGGGTACTTCATGGAAGGGGAATCATACAGTGTGTGTTCCTTGGTGTCTGGCTTATTTCACTTAGCACAGTGTTTTCAAGGTTCATTCATGTTCCAGCATGTGTCAGAATTTCATTCTTTTTTAAAGCTGAATAATATTATGATCAGGATCTTCAAAAGGTCAACAAACCACTCCTAGCATGTAGATGAAAATTAACTTGCACAAACATACACATGTCAAACTGTGTCTGTGCTAAAGATGTAAACTAGGACAGGCTAACGAGGGAGAGTCAGGAGCCCTGAGTGATAAGGACTATAGCAGGGAACATGGGGGGAGGCGAGCAAGTCCCAAAAACTTGCAGGAGAAAGATTTAATCAAATTTGTCTACTGGATGATGAGGGACATGGTGGAATTTTGCATGACTATGACATACAAGAGAGGGTTGCTGGTTTGATTCCCAGTCAGGGCACATGCCTGGGTTGTGGGCCAGGTCCCCAGTCGAGGGCATACAAGAGGCATTCACACATCGATGTTTCTCTCCCTCTCTCTCTAAAAATAAATAAATAAAAAGTCTTTAAAAACAAAAAAAGACAGGCAAGTAAAGGGACAGGAGAGGACCTGGGGTTGGGTCATGAGGACCAGCCACCATGAAGGGAAGAAGTGTGCCTGCCACAGGCCAAAGGCCGGTGGCCAGAGAAGAGTTAGAGCTGGGGAGCCTCAGAAGAGGTTTTCCTAGGCCAGTGGTCCACAGTGTCAAATTGCAGGATGGGAACGAAGACAGTGGCAGAGACATGTTCCCTGGTCATAGCAACCAGGACAAGCAGACAGCAGCCCACAGAGGGGAGTGGTGGGGACAGATGCCAGATGGCAGGGATTGGAGGAATGACAGAGCATAAGGTGAAGACCAATGTGCTTTGTAGTCTGTTTTTCCAAGAAACTTGATTGTGAAAGGAAGGCGGCCTCTAGGAGCGTTGAGCAAAGTTTAGTGATTGTTTATTTTTAAACCTAAAATAGATTTAAACATGCCTATGGAAGGAAAAATCAACAGAGGAAGAGAATTAAGATGTGCTGTGAGCCAGGGGAGGGGTGTCATTCATGGAGCCCATGGAGTGGTATCAGGCCGGGGTTCAAATAGCAGCCAGTGTCTGCCAGCGAGGCTGCTGGAGTAGGTGAAGGGGTCCCTCAAACCAAGAGCGGGAAAATTAATGAGATCTCAGTGGCAAGGGAGGGCAGGAGATGCTCTGTTTAAGGCCAAAAATTTTTGGAAAACCCCAAGTGATTATTTTCCAGTATACTAGGTCTTCATTTCGGAAAATGCTACCTGAACACACACACAGCGGCAGGAGTTCCCTTCAGTGGATGTGACCAAGGTGGTCTACATGCAGTGCAGAGAGGACAGTGGGGACAGTGGCCTTTTTGCCACAGCTCTCTACTGTGGAGGACACAATACTGAAACATGAGACAAAATGCAGGGCCCAATGTTTACAAATTGAAATAACAGTTCAACATCAAAGAGCTACCTACTATTGCATCTTGCTGTGAGAATTTAAAAGATGGGGCCACCTATTAGAGAGTGCAGTGCCCAAAGGTCACACCCTGAAGTGTGCTAAACTGGAGCTCAAAATGATTGAAACCGCACTTGTTAAAACAGCAATGAAAGCACTCCCTTCAGTGAAAAGATGGGGCTGTGAAATTTGAAAACGTGGCTCCTCAAATTCTTAGCATGTCGCAAATTTCCACATTGATCTGAGACGTCGCTCTTCCCACAGTGGGCTGTTTACCTTCCCAGTTGCTGTTCCAAATGTCTTCTGCGCCTCCCGAATTCTTTCCAGATCCGAAGACTACTCCACATGAAAATCCAGTATTTAAATTTACATACATTTGCACTCCATTATTAGGTCTAAAAATAGGTATCGTTTTAGTGTCACCTTATAAAATTCGGGAGCCTCTCGAAGAGAACCCAAGTGTAAGGAAAAGACCATTATCCCTGCAGGCCCGTTCACGTGGCTTTGAACCGAGCCCCGCCTGAGTTTTCATTTGCACCTGCGATTATCATAGCTGATGCTGCCTCTGTGGTCAGTGCACGGGTCCCCTTGGCAGCAACGTCTTGATCGTAAGATTGTTCTGTGGCCCTGCCTACTGTTAAATGAGTTCATTTCCTAGTCATACATCTGCATCTGAGCGCTCCGTCCAGATCTCATTTGGGAACTAAACCATGCAGCAGCCTGGCAGAGCGTGGCTGTTGCCAAGCTGTGACATGAGGAACACTCAGTCCTTAGCTCAGATAGGTCTAGTGACACTGAAAATATGCATCCCCTAAAAATTAGAAGAATCCACTACCTTCCTCTTTTACAAACATCTGAAAATCCTTGGGCTTACAAATCCCAGTGTCATTTATTTGTCCTTTCAAGAAACACGAAGCATTTTTAAACACCTCAAAACAACAAATATTTGTTATTACACGCAATTTCTGAGGATCAGGGCCCTGGAAATGGCTTAGCTGAGTGGCACTGGCTCAGCATGTGTCCCGAGGTGGCATCACACTGTGGGACAGGTTTGCAGGCACGTCTAGGCTCATGTGGAGCTGAGAAGCCACTTCCCAGCTCACTCTTGCCATTAGTGGTAGATCCCAGTTCTTAGCTGGCTCTTGGCAGAAGGCTTTAGTCCCTCATGACAGGGGCCTCCCCATCTGGTTGCTCACAAGATGGCAGCCTGTTTTTCTCAAGAAAGAGGGAGAGGGGGGCAGAGACAGAGAGAGGGGGGAGAATATGAACAAGAGAGTGAGCACGTGTTTATCCAAGATGGAAGCCGAGGTCTTTTTATAAACTAATCTCAGAAGCGATGCCAGCATTTCTATATGCTATCAGGCATGAAATACAATCTTGATAAAATAATACATAGCATTTTGCTTTGTAGTACTAATGCTCAAAGGTGTGGATTCATAGAAAGAATATATAAGTAAGAATATATAAATAAATAAGATATACAAATGTTGAAGCTAAAGCCTCTTTTTAAAAAATATTTTGGTGACATAGAATCAAAAAGTCGGAGACCAGGGCCCTGGAGGAGGAGAAATCCTGCTTCGGAAAGATTTCCTTTGTGCCAGACACTGTTCTCGGCCCTTTAAATGTCTCCGCATAATTAATTACTCTCCACTACCTTGTGAGGAAGGTATTAACATTATATTAACGTTGTGTAGTTGAGCAAACCAAAGCAGAGAGAGGTTAAGTAACTTGCCCAAAGCCACACAGCTACTGAGTAGCTGAGCAAGACTCAAATCCAAGTAAACAGACCTAAATCACAGCTCCTCTGCTTTCCTCTCCCCTCCCTTTCACAAGCCAGTTTACCCTCATTAACAGTTTTCTTACACTCTCAGGTCTGTGCTAGGTCACGGGGAAACAAAATTGTATCAGATGGGTCACATCCTTGAGGAGCTGAGTGATGTGTAAAAGAGTTGACAGTAAACCCCTAAAGCCAGTCCTAAATTTCTGGTTACAAAGCACAAGTCGGTTTTCATGGTCTTGATTGAAGAAAGATTTCCTTTGCCTTTACAAAGTGGTCTCTAGGCTTTTGGATTGCATACTCCATCTTTTTTTTTTTTTTTTTAATTGAGCTTTCAGACCCAATGTGCATATTTATATTTATAGTATTTATACTTATAAATCCTATACTTGTATTCCTGTAGCATTTATATGTTAGGTATTCATACTCAGATTAATCATTTAGATAGAATGAGATTACACACATCTAAACAGGAGTTTTTCTGTTTCCTTCCTTCACCTTAAGAGTTCTCTGAGAACCTGCCCCCTAGGGCGCCTTGGTGGCCACTCAGAATAGTTGCTTGAGGGAAATTCCTAGAGACTCAGTCTCAGAGGTTTTATGATAGTGTGATAGCAGGGACTTGTGATAGAATCCGAAATAAAGATGCTTTAATGATCATAGCCAAATGATGATTTTTAAATTAAATAGATCTGATTTTCTTAATCTAAGGCCAGATTAAATGGATTGTAACTACAATTGTTTCCACCAAGACTTCCTCTAGAAAATAAGTTCCCCACATGGCTAAGTTTGCAATTTGGGTCAATCTCACCTCTTATTTTCAGCTATTGCTCCACAGACAAAATATCTCACCTACAAGGGGTGAAGACATCATGTTTTGACCCAACAACGGCTGGTGAAATAAAACACATTTAAAATTTTCCTATTTCGACTTTTGACTTCCCATCAAGATGGAGGCATACGTAAACATGCTTCACTTCCTTATGCAACCACAGAAAGAATGACAACCAGATCTCAAAACAAATAACACCCAGAACTGTCAGAAAACTGAGCTGTATGGGAATCTGACAACCAAGGACTTAAAGAAGCCACATTCATCCAGACGGGCAGTAGGGGAGGAGAGGTGGAGATGGGTGGACAGGCACGGGGATGTGATGTAGCGCAGAGAGGTAGTGGCGGTGGAATGGCGGTCCCAAGGTCACGTGTGGTAGATAAAAACCAGGAGGGATACCTTGGGAGCAAGCAATCCCAGCCTCAGGCCAGACCACACAGCCCAGGGTTCCAGCACCAGGAAGATAAATCCCCATAACTTCTAGCTGTAAAAACCAGCGGGGATTGGGATGGCGGAAGAGACTGCCGGATTTTCAGGAGATGGCTTAAAGGGCCTGCAGGGACTTAAAAAGTGTGCAGGCCTGAGAGAGACTCTGGGTCCCTCGGAGTGGATGAAGAAACTACTCAGACACTCTCCATCTCAGGAAGGAAGGAAGGGGGTTTTCTCTAGTGGAGAATCGCCCCTGTTTCTTTATTAGCCAGCGTTTTTATCCACTTTCCACATGCGAAAATACTTAAGGAAAATATGCAGCCCTTCCCCAAATAGTAGGGAGTGAAAGGGAAATGCAGATCAATACAGGGTTGAAACATCCAGGTATTTTACACAAGGTCAAAAGCACTTCCTCTTACTTAATCATTCTGTTCTTCACATTTTACTGACAAGGATTTGAGGCTATACAGAGAAAAACAGAGCAGGGTCCCTTTTCCTTAAAAGCCACTTCGTATTTCTATTCTATCTTTAAAATCCCCCAGAGGGTGGGATTCAGAGCAGGCCTGGGAGACAACCTGCCGGCTAAGGGCCCAGCTGGGGGCAGCTCCGCACAGTGGTCAGAGTCTTAAACCAAGCCTGTCTGCTTCCCACATCTCCCCATGCCTGTCCGTCCCCTACACAGACCCATCCCCCTGGGATTCAGCACCAGAGCAACAGCTGGAAGGGTGCCAGTCACACAGGGTGAGTGCCAGGCAAATCTCCAGAAGCCGGGCAGTGGCATAGTCTCCTCTCTAAGCCCTCCCTGCACACAAAGCCAGCAAGGTGAAACGGGTTGCCCTGCCCTGGCGATAACCTAAGGCTCTGCCCTACACAATTTACAGGTGCATTTTCTATAATAGGCCACGCTCCTAAGTCAGGAAGTCAAAGCAGCTCTACCTAATAAACAGAAACAAACACAGGGAAGCTGCCAAATTGAGGAGACAATGAAACATGGCCCAAACGAAAGAACAGACCAAAACCCCAGAAAAAGAACTAAAGGAAATGGAGACAAGCAGCCTGTCAGATGCAGAGTTTAAAACACTGGTGATTAGGATGCTCAAAGAACTCACTCAGTATAGCAACAAACTAAAATATAAAAGACTCAGGAAGAAATGAAGGTTACACTAACTGAAATAATGAAAAATCTATAGGGAACCATCAGTGGAAGGGATGAAGCTAGGATTCAAATCAATGATTTGGAGCATAAGGAATAAATAAGCATTCAACCAGAACAGCAAGAATAAAAAATAACTCAAAAAAATGATGATAGTATAAGGAGCCTCTGGGGTATCTTCAAACATTCCGACACCTGAATCATAGGGGTGCCAGAAAGAGAAGAGGAAGAGAAAGAGCAAGAGCAAGAAATTGAAAACTTATTTGAAAAAGTAATGAAAGAAAACTTTCTTAATTTGGTGAAGGAAATAAACATACAAGTCCAGGAAACACAGAGAGTCCCAAACAAGTTGGACCCATAGAAAAACACACCAAGACACATTGTTACAGGGTGGGGATCTCCAAAAATCCCTAGAGTACATACAGGCGGGTTGGGGGATGGGGAAAAGGGAACAGCTTTTAAGATGCTTTTGCATGACTCTGGCTAGTACTAGTAGCTAGCTAGTTATGCAAATGGCTTTGGTTCTTTCAAGGCCCCAAGGGGATGGGACAGGTTTTGACCATGAAATGGTGTAGAAAAAGCATACAGGGCCTGCGCAAGATTCTGTGAATGGTCAGAACTGGTTACCGTGCCCATTGCATCACAGGACGCAGTCAGGGATTTAGAAATAGGTGGCAACCATTTTAGAGAAGAATAGAGGAGATCCATGTGGTCTGCAAGGAGAGCAGAGGAGAACTCCATGCGGCTTGGAAAGGGAGAGAATACCATGTGGCTTTGAAAGTGCAAAGCACATGTTTTCCTGGATTCTTATACGGAGGCTGATGACATTGTACCCCAGATCCTGAAGGAGACAGCTGACAGATAAGGGATGGGGAACTTCTGGGCATGTTTTTGGCTTCTAGCCTTTTGGGGAGCAAGGAAAGTGCTGGGTCCCATGGGAGAACAGGGCTCTGAGCTAAAGTGCTCACTGTCCTCCCCAGGTTGGAATATTGTAAATAAAGACCTGTTTTCCTCAACACTAGTTGTTGGGTTTTACACCAAGGTGCCACGGGAAAGAACCCCCTTTCTCTCTGTAACAACATCATCATTAAAATGCCAAAGATGAAAGATAAAGAGAATCTTAAAAGCAACAAGAGGAAAGAAGAGAGTTACCTGCAAAGGAGTTCCCACAAGACTGTCAGCTGATTTTTCAAGAGAAACTTCGCAGGCAAAAAGGGGTTAGCAGGAAGTATTAATGTGATGAAAAGCAAGGGCCTACAACCTTGATTACTCTATCCAGAAAAGCTATCATTTAGAATGGAAGGGCAGATAAAGTGCTTCCCAGACAAGGTGAAGCTAAAGGAGTTCATCATCACCAAGCCATTGTTATATGAAATGTTAAAGGGACTTATTTAAGAAAAAGAAGATCAAAGCTATGAACATTAAAATGGTAACAAACTCACAACCATCAACAACTGAATCTAAAAAAACAAACTAAGAGAACAACCAGAACAGAAACAGAATCATAGATATGGAGATCCTCTGGAGGATTAGCAGCTGGGAGGGAGAAGGGGGAGAATGGGGAAAAAGGTGCACTGATTCAGAAGCATAATTGGTAGGTACAAAATAGGGGGTGTTAAGGATAGCATAGGGAACCAAAGAACTTATATGTGTGACCCATGAACTAAAGCGGGGGATTACTGGAGGGAATGGGGATACTAGGCAGAGGGGGGCAAAGGGAAAAAATTTGGGACAACTGTAGTAGCATAATCAATAAAATATATTTAATATTTTTCTATTTCATAGTAATAAAGAAAATAAACAAAAGTAAACACAAAGAAAAGGTAAATGTACCAGTCTAAAATGTGTCGGGATCCTAGCCCTGGCTGCTGAAGCTCAGTGGATTGAGCTTCGGCCTGCGAACCAAGTGTCGGTGGTTCGATTCCCAGTCAGGGCACATGACTAGGTTGCATGTCAGGTCCCCAGTTGGGGCCGCGAGTGAGAGGCAACCACACAGTGATGTTTCTCTTTCTCTCTTTCTCCTTTCCCCTCTCTCTAAAAATAAATAAGTAAATAAACAAATAAATAAGTAATTTAAATAAATAAATAAATAAATAAAATGTGTCAGGATCCTTAACAGAGTAATTCCCTTGTCTTGGGTCCTGCCCAAGATGAGACCACTTCCTCTCTCACACTTCTGCGCCACACACACACACACACACACACACACACACATCCGTGCCCCCCTCCCATCCACCCACCAAGAGAATCATTATTGTGTTCCCTTCTCCAAGAGTCCAGGGGTTTCAGGACACTGCACTCAGGCTGCTCAAGGAAGCCCAGGGTGAGTTTCCCCGCTGCAAGCTCCCTCCGTTATGCCGGGACTCCCAGGGCTGGGAGAGGAATGCAGAAGAATACAGGAGAGGGAAGTGGGAGTGGGTGAGTGGGGTAGGATGGGCACCGATGAGGGACTTCTAGCAGAACATACCACAGTAAAGGTATGAACCAGAACAAAATAAATAAAGAGGCTGTAACCAAAGGTAAACTGGAGCTTTGTAGCCTTAGGGAAAAACTCAAATGAGGGCCAAACCAACCCTTTTTACGAGCTCCGAACACTGTCCTGAACCTTAAATGTGGCTTGGGTGGGAGGGAAGGAACGTCCATGTAATTATCTACATTGTTTTGAGTTCGGGGGTGATAATATATTTAAAGGAAGCTGCTTTTGCAACTTGTGCTGAGAAAAAACAGTGCCAGTAAGGGGAAAGTTATTCAATAATAAAAACAGTCATTCTTCAACTCATTTGCAGACCAAGCCCATCTCTAGGATATCAAAGAAACCTCGGTCTATTCAAATCTCTAAAAGTCCTCTCAGCTCTTGTCTGGGTCACCAGTTAGGCATACCGTTATATAGCTGAGAGGCTAAGATGGAATTTTTCTCTGCCTGTCTCTAAAGTGTCTAGAAACCATTTAACTTGAATACAGTGAAATGCGGGAAATAAAAATTTCTTTCATGTGGACATTGTTGGGGTAAGTAGATCCACCGCCAGAACCTGAGTCTTTCTTACTGGGCTCAAAAATCAGCTTCTAATATCAGTGGTGTGAGAAACACGCTCACAATAAAACACCGGGACATGGGACTTCAGCAGCAAAGCGAGGCATTTACTCACGAATCTGCAGAGTCAGGCACACAGCTGGCCAGGGGCATGCACATGCCAAGTAGACAAAGAAAATGGGTTTTATTCTAACGCAAATAGCTCCCCGTCCCTGATGCAAATAGCTCCCCCTCCCTTCTCCTTCTCCCCCATTTCTCCATGACGGGTTAATCTGGGTTACAATCTAACGAAATTAATTACTTAACTCAGTGTGTTATTAACAAAGGGGAATCTAGTTAGAGGTCTGTCTCCAACTTAGTTGCAAAGTTATCCAGCTCCATCTTCCTGTTTCTCTATTTGGTGATGACAATCTTCCTCCTTTTGATCCCAGAGATATGTGTGAGGAGCTTTGGAATGTCATTTCCTTACCCCTTTTCCATGATTCATCTGTTCATTATCTGCTACTGGTTTGAGAGTCACTGGCTTCTTTACTCCTTACAGTGGCCAGTGTGTGCTGACCAAGAGCTTTATTGTTATTGGATCTTTTAAAAAATATGATTATAGAAATGTATTAATTTGTTAACTTGAGGAATGCCTTGCTGCATTGCCTTGAATGTCATAAATGTTATTATACAAAGCAAATATGTAATAGTTATTAAACATAGGCCAAAGAAGGATATGGATTTTTTTAATCCAGAAAATATAAACCATGCTCAATTTTGTTCCTTAACTTTACCCTAGTTAATTAGCATTTTAAAACACCAAAACACCCCTCCAATCTCTATCTGATATTTTTATCTTTCTTTATCTTTCTGATATGATAGTGCTAGATTCCTCTAGGTATTTCGCTAACTAACGCCATGCTAAATGTTGGTGATTAGAGAAGCAGAAAAGGGAGGGACATTTGCAGAAACTGTTCTTGAGTTAAGGTGGTCCTCTTAGCCGATCTCACTGTGACTGTCCCCCAGGCTTCATTTCTTGCTCCTTCTGGTGATTCCTTTGAAACATTCCCCAAGCAAAAGAATTTGGAGGTGATGTTGGCCAGGATGATTACAGGTGGGTCCTCTCCTTCACTGGCAGAGGAAGCCAAGAGTTAAAACAATGTTATTTACACAGCAGGGTGGAGTCAGGAAACCTATTGTTTCTGTATTTTATCAAGTTTAATAATTTCAATGTTAACAAGCTTAGAAGCAAAACAAAATACCAACCTATTAACTCTGTATCGACATACAATTTGGCTTAATTTTTATCTTAAAGGGTATTTCCAGGACTCTGGAAAGTTGAAGAGCTGGTAAATTGAGTAGAAACTGGTGGGATCTTGGATCTTTATTTTAGCCCATCTGAAAATATACATTGTTCTTTTTAATAAAAATTAAACCTTTTTATTTTTTCAGTTAATCGTAGGCTCACAAGCAGTTGTAAGAAATAATACAGTGGGAGCGCACACCCTTCACCCAGTTTCCGTCTGGTAACATCTTACAGAGTTGCAGTGTACATATCAGTCAGGATACTGACAGCGATACAGCCTCTGTACAGAGTGTTCTCACCCCACAAGTATCCCTATTGCTGCCACTTCTCTACCGTACCCACTGCCTCCTCCCTACACCCTTTCTTAACCCTTTGCGACCACTAATCTTTCTTTCTAGAATTTTGTCATTTCAAGAATGCTACTTAAGTGGAATCATACAATATATAACTTCTGGGGATTGTTAGGGATAAAGAAGCCAGTGACTCTCAAACCAGCAGGAGATAATGAACAGATGAATCATGGAAAAGGGGCGAGGAAATGACATTCCACAGCTCCTCACACATATCTCTGGGATCAAAAGGAGGAAGATTGTCATCACCAAATAGAGAAACGGGAAGATGGAGCTGGATAACTTTGCAACTAAGTTGGAGATAGACCTCTAACTAGATTCCCCTTTGTTAATCACACCCTGAGTTTTGTAGTTAATCCAGTTAGATTGTGAACCCAAATTAACCAGTCAAGGAGAAATTGGGGGAGAAGGAAAGGGGAGGAGGAGCCAATCGCATTAGGGAGGGGAGCTGATCACATTAGTATAAAACCAGTTTACTTTGTCTACTTCGCGCACACATGCCCCTGGCCGGCTGTGCGCCCGACTCTGCAGACTTGTAAATAAACTGCCTCACTTTGCTGCTCAAATTCTGTGTCCTGGTTTTTATTGTGAGCATTTCTCACAGGACTGGCATTTTTCTTTCAGCGGCATAATTCTCTGGAGAGTCATTCAGGTTGTTGCATGGATCAATAGTTTGTTTCTTTTTATTGTTGGATAGGATGTCAGGGTACAAACACACCATAGCTCGTTTAACCATTCAACAAGTTGAGGGGTATCTGGGTTGTTTCCCCTTTAAAGCTAATACAAATAAAGCTGCTATAAACACTGTACAGGTTGTTAACAGAGTCTGTAAAGGTCCTAGAGTGTAATTGCTCAGTCACATGGTAGTTGCATCTATAGTTTTTTTTTTTTCAATTGATTTGAGAGAGAGAGAGAGAGAGAGAGAGAGAGAGAGAGAGAGAGAGAGAGAGAACTATTGATTTGTTGCTCCATTTATCCAATGCATTCATTGGTGGATTCTTGTATGTGTCCTGACAGGGCATCAAACCCAGAACCTTGGCTTATTGAGACAATGCTCCGACCAACTGAACTACCTGGCCAGAGGTGTAGTTTTCTTATTTATTTTTTAAAAGAGAGCTGTAGTTTTAATATACTTCTCCCCAATTGCACACCTTTTTATGCATTTATTTGTTATCTATATATCCTCTTTGGTGAAATGTCTCACCTCTTTTGCCCATTGTCTAACTAGATTTTTTTTTCACTGTTGAGTTTTGAGAATTCCTTATTTATCTAGATACTGGTCCTTTATTGAATGTGTGGTTTGTAAATATTTTCTCTCAATTTGTAGCTTTCCTTTTTATTCTCTTAACTAGGTCTTATGCAGAGCAAAAGTTTTTTAATTTTGATGAGACATGATTTATCAGTTTTTCCTCTTATGGACATAAGAGGAACTTTTTGCCTAGGCCTAGGTCCCTAAGATTTTCTCCTATGTTTATTATCTACAAGTTTTATAGTTTTATATTTTATAATTAAATTCATGCTCCATTTTGAGTTAATGTTTTAATAAGGTGTGAGATTTAGGTCAAGGTTAATTGTTTTGCCTATGAGGGTGTCTAATTATTCCAGTGCCATTTGTTAAAAGGCTATCTTCCTTCCATTGAATTGCTTTTGAACCTTTATGAATAAGTTGTGTATATTTATATAGGTTTATTGAAATTGTTATAAAATTATTTTACATTTATGTTGAAAGACTTTAGCAAGTCAACTTAAAGCAATGGAAAAGAAATGTTAGAACAACTATCTGCCTTTCTTCAATATATTCCTAGTTAAGATGTTTATCAGTTCACACTGATTATTTTCATGGCTGAGGCATGTGGGTTTAGGCTGATCCAATAGTTTCTATAGTGATTAAATTCTATACTTAGCAAATATTCAATATTTCACAACCTAGTAATTTTCTGACAATATAATAAATCGTCGTCGTCGGCAGCCATCCGTCTCGAGAGACGATGGTGTAGCTTCTTAAGAGTCTATCTGCACCGCCAAGAATGGCTGTGCAGTCCGACTCGGGAGTGACACGGTATCTGTCTCCTCCCGTGTTGAATCGACATCATACGATGATGCTGGAGTGTCCTCTCCAGTGAAGCTGAAGCTACAGAGCCTGGGCAGGGTGATATGGAGGGTCTGCTGTTGCCCATGCAGCAAACCCCCCCTCTCTTCGCAGCTGAAGGGTCCAAGGGAAAGACGGAGTCAATACAGCTTGGCTTCAGGTGCGCCGCAGGAGTTGCCGGTGTTGACTACAACGTCAAACCGCCTTAGGGACTCCGGCTCCAGATTTTCTGTCGGGGTTTACTCCCTTAGCCTTTCCCCTGAAGAGGTATGCCGCAAGGCAGCGGAGGTTTTTTGGAGTCAGAGTTCTCCTTCTCTGATGTGCCCTGACTGGAAGATCGAACCAGCGACACTTAGCTCGCAGGCCGACGCTCAATCCACTGAGCCAAACCAGCCAGGGGAATATAATAAATAGTATATAATTAAATATATAATTTTATATTTATCTGTAAGTATAGACTGAAATAACCATTTTCTTTGGCATGATTTAAAGAAAATAAGCACTGGCTGAGTAGCTGAGTTGATTAGAGCATCAGCCCAATATGCCAAGGTTATGGATTCAATCCCCTGTCAGGGCGCATACAGGAATCAACCAAGGAATGTATAAATAAGTAGAACAACAAATCAGTGTTTCTCCTTCTTGCCTTCCCCCTCTCTTTCTCTAAAATAAAAAAAATAAAAATAGTCTCACAATAAGACATTCCCATTGTAAAAAAAACTTCATCATGCCATTGGGCCTTATGTTGGACCGCTTCCAGGTAGATTGATTTACTCAGAAGGACCAGATTGAATATACGTAATGATGATGATTCCAGAACATAGAATTCCCCCTCCCCTAATATCATTTAAAAGCTGTTCTAAAAGGAAATTGCTTTTCTTCCATATCCTTGCTTAGTTGACTGTTAATTCCCACCAGGAAGCCAGGCAGCATCAGGAAACTCAGTTCAATCTCATGGCCCTTGGACGGTGGTTCTTCCCCTGAGCCACACGTTTAGCATCACCTAGGGAGCTTTTTACAACCCCAATACCCCAGCTTCCCCAAAGACCGATTAAGTCAGAATCTCTGGGGTTGGGACGCAGGCATTAGATTTTGTTAAAATTCTCAGGTTATTTCAATATGCAGCCAAGTTTGAGAACTGCTGTTCAGAGTTGACGTCTCCTGTCTTGTTTACTTTCTTATGAAATATGTTGTTTCTATAATTTCTCACTCCATACTGTGACTCCAATGTACTGGATTGTCATAACGTAGTATATACACATATCTTTCAGGTTAAAACCTGGATATCTTCCTTGGATAATTAAAACATATCTACTATTCTTTTTCTTCTTTTGGCAAGAGTTACACATGTTGAATGTAGAAAACTTGGGGGAAAAAACAGGCAGGCATAATGAAGGGAAAAAAGTCATTTTAAATTCTATCATCCAGAAAGAATTATTATAACATTCTAATCCTTTTTATAGGCATATACATATATATACAAATACATATGTTTTTTAGTTGATTGGCTGCCTCTCACATGTGCCTTGACTAGGGACCAAACCTACAACCTAGGCGTGTGCCCTGACCAGAAATCATACCCAGGACCTTTTGGTTTAGGGGATGACGCTCCAACCAATTGACCACACCAGCCAGGGGTAAAATTATTTTTTTCTAAGTTCTTCTATTACTCTGACTAGAATAAAGATAAGAACCAGGAAAAACACATAAGAATACAGGCTTATTAATGTATTTATTTTTAGAAAGAGCAGAAGGGAGGAAGGAAGAGAGGGAGAGAAACATCTATGTGAGAGAGAACAGGGATTGGTTGCCTCTTACACGTCCCCAACCAGGCACCTGGCCCACAACCCAGACATGTGCCCTGACTGGTAACTGAACCAGTGACCTTTTGGCTTGAGGATGGCACCCATCCACAGAGCCACACCAGTCAGGGAAGAATACAGATGTACTAAATACAGAATGGAACTGTCTTCCTCTCTAATTCAGACACAAAGCCCAGGTGACTTTTTATTCTCTGGGTTTCAATGGACTGACATCTATACATATATACACACATATCATGCAAGTATGCCTAAATCTTTTCATTCCAGTGGAAAAAATCCAAAACATTATTCACTATTGAAAATTTAGGAAAGTAAATTTAAAAATAAAAATCACCTATAACTGTTGTTAAATCCAACAACACAGATGCATCTAAATATGAGAATGCTGAATGAAAGGAGCCAAAGAGAAGTATATACTAGATGATTTCATTTCTATGACTATCTGTAAAATTCTAGAAAATGCAGACTAATCTAGAGTGACAGATAGCAGATGAGTGGTTGGGAAGGCAGGGTGTGGTGAGGAGGGACTGGATAGAGATGACAAACGTGTACTAAGAGATTTTGGGGTAAATCATTAGCCCAATCTCTTATTGTGGTAATGGTTTCAAGGATGCTTATGTTTCTCAAAACACATCAAGTAGTACATTTTAAATGTATGTAGTGCCTCCTGTGCCAATTGTACTTCAACAGCACTGTCAAAAATACATTCTAAGGGGCTGTTGGCAGCCGCCAACCATGGAATTTGTTCTGTAAAGTTTTGCTTGAAATACTGGATATTGCAGGCGCTCACTGGATATTATTTTCACGAACCCATCATTTTTAACTCAGGAAAAGACTCCATAATTTCATACTCTGAAATAATCAGTGTTTCAAATTCTCCCGTAGAAAGTAAAATTCAAATATTTCATCTGTAATATCATCCATAGAATTCTCAAGAGCACAATGACATTCAAAACAACATCCAGATGATTATTTCACTTTTCAGAATTTTCATTGATTTAGCAGCAGGAGCAGCTGGAGATTTGGGAATCTTTTCTCATGTAATTAATTTTGATCCCAATGAAGTTGTAATGAAGTAACACGTTGGGAGGAGGGAAGGAAGGTGAAGTAGATCTAGTTTCACTGTTGATTTTCTATCTTGGGAGTGACAAGAAGTCATTAAAAAAATTAAAAAGCAGCAGATAAAATTGAGATAATTCCTTGGAAATAGAGAATCACACCAGGACATCAACTGAGATTTGGATGGGAGCTCTATAAAACGGGAGAAAATACTCAACCTCCCTTTTTGTACAATTCTAATAATTCTTTTTCAGGTCAAACATTGATTGGTCTTTTTATTGGGTTCTTAATCACATGTAAAGACTAATCGAAGTATATTATGATGTCATAGACAACATTATAGCAAATCCGAGATTAAAAATTCACAAAAGGCTTCAAGTTAATAAAGAGACATTAAAACCTCTCAAGTTTATAATGTACCGGTACATCTCTTTAATGTCTCTCTCTTTTTTTTTTAAGTAAGCAGTGTTGATTAATGAAACCAAAGTTTCCAGCTTTAAAAAGTCCCAAGCATTTTGGCTGACTCCTAACTCAACAAAAGGTTGAATTAATGTTAAATATATATATATATAATTTTATTTTATTTTATTTATTTATTTTTAAAAATATCTGTTTTTTTAAAATAATTTATTTATTTATTTATTTGTTTATTTATTTTTAGACGGTTGTCTCTCACTTGCGCCCCCAACTGGGGAGCTGGCGTGCAACCTAGTCGTGTGCCCTGCCTGGGAATCGAACCAGCGACACTTGGCTCACAGGCCGACGCTCAATCCACTGAGCTACACCAGCCAGGGCGTTTAAAAATATATATATATTTTAAATGTTGGATACTTATGGGACTCCTTTAGAATCTGTGAAAGGACTTAAAATCTGAGGATTACTTTAACTTGATCTCCTTGGAGTGTAGAAACCTTCCAGGTACCTTCAGCTACCCTCTAAAAATGTGTCCTGAGAAATGCTCACTTCATATTGGGCAAATCATTTGCCATGTCTTGGTTCCAGTCATAAGCGGGTTTAGAGCAGCCCAACTCTAGAAAAATGAGGAGCCACAGCAATACTGCCTTATTGGTGAATACATTTCAATTACGTTCATTCATTCGTTTATATTTAGACAATCTTGAACAAGTCACAGCAGTTATGCCAAATTAGTTCTCTGTAAATAATTGCTTCGGCAAAGGCTTCCACAGTGGCTGAAAATATATAAATGAGGTAAATATATATACACAAATGAAAGAATTAACTCCGTCGTAATCTTAGACTTGAGTCAGTAGTCTATTTTAAATCTTGAGAAATGAAATTGATACACAAATGGCTGGCTATATACACTTAACCCCAAAGCAATAGAGTCTTTAAAAGTTATAAGAATAGCACTTGCCTATACTTGTATATATGATGTATATCTACAGATGGTTGGCCTTGGACTTCATCTGTATAGTGAATTTTTCTATAGCGTCTATGAGAATTTAGATTATTAGTTATACATGAATTGAATAAAATTGCTAATTCTTCTAGTTCACTTTCTTTATAATTAGTAAATGCAAGAGAGGTGAGTAGGAGTTGGATTATTAGATGACAGATATCTTGAGGTAAGTAATTGGTTCAAAAAAAGTGGGCCTTTTAATCAGAGAAAGACTAATACAGAGAAAGACATTATGATTTCACTTATATGTGGAATCTAATGAACAAAAAATCCCAAACAAGCAAAATAGAAACAGATTCATAGATACAGAGAGCAGACTGACAGCTGTCAGAGGGGAGGAGATGGGGGGCTGGGTGAGAAAGGTGAACAATTGAACAAAACAAACAAACAAACAAAACAACAAGCCTCAGAGACACAGGATGGTGATTACCAGAGGGAAAGGGGGGTGGGGGGAAGTGGGAAGGGGGTAAAGGGGGGATAAATGGTGATGGAGGGAAACTTAACTTGGGGTGGTGAACACATAATACAATATACAGATGATGTATTATAGAATTGTACCCCTGAAACCTACATAATTTTATTAACCCATGTCACCCCAATAAATTCAGTTAAAATAAATATATTGCTCTTTTCTTTTTTTTTTTTTTTTTTAAGGGAAAACAAAGGAGTGATAAGTGGTATTAGTTTCAAGAGTGAAGAGTTGACAGGTCTAAGTGAAATTGCCTGAAGGCTTTGTAGCTAGAGAAAGAATCTGCGGGGTAGAGTTAAGTGTTGGTTTGAAACTCTGTTTTAATAATTGTAATTACTATTGGCCTTTCAAGAGGCTGTATTAACTCAGTTGTAAAATGCTTTACATTTATGAAGTCATTTAAAACATTTTAATATGTTTTGCGTATGCACAAGATGTCTAGCTACAACTCTAAATTTTATTGGTAAATCTTGTGTGACCTGTCTTTCTGGAGAAGCTAGCATAAAACGTACAAGTTCAGCCTGCTCTGTGGGCAACGTGTGTTTGTTTTTGAGAAATCTCAAGTTGTTTTTTATGAGAACATTAACTCTCACAGGGAAACAACTCTACCACCAACTGCCCCATGGGAGAAGACGTGTGGGAGCACCTGCGTCCTGCTGTTGCGAGGAGCAGGGGCTGCTGGGGAGAAAGCGAGGTAACTGTCAGCGTGGGTTGAGAAGTGGGAAATACAGAACACCTGCCTTCCTCTCCATCATTGACACAAATGCAAGCAATTCTGAAGGAGTCTTCAAGGCCCTAACAAAGAAAACCTGGGTCACTGGATTTCGAGCCTGGAGTGGGAAGAAAGTAACTGTGCTTGGTACCTCAGAGGCGCTCAATAAATATGTGTTGAAAGAATGAATGAACGAGTGAATGATTGAACAAACTTTGTAACATTCTGAAGAGCTAATAGCATATCCAAGAAGGTTGGGATGTCTTACTGCTGGGGTAGTAAATAACATAACCACTCCTCTTAGCAAGAATAGGAGTATTTCCCATCTACAAGTGAGATGGGAAAGATCCTTTGGTCAGTCTAGGAACCAAAGGCGGTCATGTGTGTGCTTGTGTGAATCTACAAAGGAGCCCGTTATTCTTAACACCTTCTTCTCATGGAGCCGTTTCAGGCAGAAAAGGGAGTAGTAGAATGTGCATATTTTTAAAAGTAAGATTTTGC
The DNA here is from genome assembly GCF_987537825.1 of Furipterus horrens. Taxonomy (NCBI): domain Eukaryota; kingdom Metazoa; phylum Chordata; class Mammalia; order Chiroptera; family Furipteridae; genus Furipterus; species Furipterus horrens. Next base: position 182,740,079 of record NW_028327176.1, read on the forward strand.
TTAAAAAAAAAAAAAGAACATGAAGCCTGGCTGGTGTGGCTCAGTGGGTTGGGTGCCATCCTGCGAACCAGAGGGTCACTGGTTCGATTCCCAGTCAGGACACATGCCCGGGTTGCTGGCCAGGTCCCCAGTTGGGGGTGTGCAAGAGGCAACCACACATTGATGTTTCTCTCCCTTTTTCTCCCTCCCTTCTCCTTTCTCTAAAAATAAATAAATTAAATATTTACAAAAAAAAGAACACAAGCATTTTCACAGCCTGCAAACTCAACATGATGCAAGTAGTTGCTAATCTAAGCAGATATTGGTGATGTCTTCCTCAGCATGTGGATTGTATACTGTCGGTGTGAAATCTTTGACCTTGCAATCTGTAAAGGCTAGGAGATGTGAGAAGCTTTGTTAAGAGTTTCCCAAGAACTGAATAAATGTAATCTTACAGAATGGGAACTCTTGATAATATTTGTACCACTTACTGATACATTCTCGAATGTGCTGAGTTCATTGTTCTCACAAGGGCTTCAACAGTGTGGTTAGCTCTCAATATCCTAGCTGAGGCCTAAACGCGACTTTTCTCTGACAATCCTGAGAAGAGAGAATCCTCCCGGAGCTTCCTACAGGAGAATGAAGTGTTGAGCCACCCAGCGTCAGATGGTTGGGCTCCTCACAATTCCATCTGCCAGCTGCGGAACCTTGAGCACGTGGTTTAATTTCTCAGAGCCTACTTTCTCCCAGCACGTGGATAAAATGAGAATAATAGGACCTATTTCCTAGGGTGGTTGTTGTAAGGATTAAATGTGATTGTGGGCACAAAGTGCTTTGAACAGTGCCTGGTACAGAGTAAGTAATGTTTCCTAAATAGTCAAATTTTAAGTTGAAGTGGGTGAAGTGCTTAAAAATGCTGAAAGCCAACCTTTGGCAAATATATTGCTTCTTAAGGGGTAAAATTCCAGAGAAAGTGGTCCTTGTGTACCTTCAAATAAAAATGATAAATTCAGAAAAATTTATTCCAGATAAGTAACAATTAATTAGGCACAAAATATTCTAACGCTGAACCACTGTTTACATCAACTCTCTACTAAATTGTATTAAATCTGGGTATGGGATATTTCTCTGGCATCTAATGTCAATATTCCAATTATATGTGAAAACTAAGGCACCTAATATGCCAGTTAAAACTGGGATAATTCTTCCTGCAGCCCCACCACCTTCGCGTTTATGTGCCATATAATCCAGCTAAAAATTTAATGTCGTTCAAATATGTATAGATCGCCTGCTTTATTCATATAACAAACACTACACTCAAGAGCATGAAGGAAAAGAAAGCAAGCCGCTTAGGCTGATACTATTTAGAGCCCTTATCTGTGGAGAAATACTGATGCAAACGAACAGATCTATCCCATCCCGGTCCAGCATGGCGCACGAAGTGGCCTGGACCTCCGGCACCAGGCCCTCATTTCCAGTAACTCGTCTCATTTCTCCAAATCCCCCAGGGCAAGGAGGGCGGCCAGTGCTGCTGATGACATCGCCTGACATCACGGTTCCGGAAGACAGGAGAGCGTGGGGCCGCTCGGCCCACCTCGTCCGTGGCCTGACTGCATTAACCTCTCAGTCCCCCGCTGCTGCCACGTGAGGTGTCCTAATATGGTCCGACAACGGAGGAGCCGAGGCGCGCTGGCCTTTCTCTTGCTAGTGGGGAGGAGGCAGGAACAAGCGTTCAGAGGCACACAATCTGAAGCAAAGCAAATAGGGCTTTGGGGGTCGCTTCTGGGCGACCTGAAAGTCAACCGCAGCAGAAGCTCCTGCCTCAGGGTATCTATTATTTAAGAAACCCCAGCTAATGCAGTCTCCCCGGAGGCTCGCTGCCCTCCCGCCCCTCACCATCGACAACCCTGGGTCGTCCCCGGGCTCTGGTCCCCATTTCTGAACGGGGGGCGCCCTGGGGGCTGCTCGCCCCGACCTCGGCTCGCCACTCTCGCTGCGCTTTGGGTCCCGGCGGCCTGGGGATAGATGCTGCTGAAAGGCGTGTCTGGGCTGTGCTCATGTGATAAAGCGAGGGAAAAACAAGGGGGAGGAGGAGGAGGCAAAGAGGTGGCTTTTTTTTTTTTTTTTTTTCTTTTAAGGAGTTTGCCGCGAGCGCGTCTCTAGCATTCGCAGTCTGGGCGCGTTCCGAGGAGGAGTGGGGGACGAGAGCGCTCCTGGGACCTCGCGGGCGCACGGCTTCTGGCTCTGCCCGGCGTCCCTGTGATTTGCACAAGGCGTAACCCGGCGGCTGGGCGCGGGAGAACTGCGGAGAAGCCATGGGTGCTGGGAGCTCCACCGAGCAGCGGAGCCCGGAGCAGCCGGAGGCGGGGAGCCGGCCGACGGCCGAGCCCGAGCCCAGCGGCGGTGGCCCCGCGGCGGAGGCGGCCCCTCTTGGAGCTCCGGGGCACCCGGCCATCGCGGCCGCGGACCCAGCCACCAAGGTACGGGAGCGCCGGGCCACCTGACGCGGGGAGGCGGGGGTAGGGGAATCCCTCCGATTTCTGCCTGTAAGAAGTTCCCGGACCGTCCAACCCCTCTGCAAACTCTTTTCAGGTTTTTTTGTTGTTGTTGCGCCGAGGCGAGACCAGAGCAGCAGCGAGTGTGTGTGTGTGTGGGGGGGGGGGTGCTCGTATCTTCGTCGCGGGTCTCCAGGGGAGGCGACTGCGCCATCCGCAGTCATAAAACCCTGCCCTTGCGCGCCGCTAACCGAGCCTTTCTCCACACTCTTCCGGTGGCAGCGACCCAGCCCGCGATGCCTGGGCTGCGTGGGGAATCCGTGGAGAACTGATCCCCGGGCCGGTCCCTGAGCCCCCGGCTCCGCTTTCTCCCAGGTGCGGAAAGTCAGCTGCATGGCCAGGACCCGCGCTGTAGCCTGGCGAACGGGTCACCCGTGGGATCCCCGCCCCGTACAGTTCTTGTTACCAGCTGTGCCTGGAGCGACCTGGTTTTGGTACCCAGTCCTCCTGCGGCGGCTGGAGCAGGCGCCGCCTTCCTGATGCAGAGAAAGCCTGGGGTGTAGCTCGCTGGGAGCCAGAGAAAACCTGGGCAGACGCTGCATTTCCTAAAGCAATGACAGGTCTCTCAAACAAGGCAGCGTCTTCCTTTTCGCTCAGTGCATTGCCTGTGGACTCAGTTGGATAAACAAATACTGGAGTAGTTAGAAGTCCTTCAAGGATGCGGTCTGGCATACGTGAGCATTCCCTGTATTCTGGTCTATAGAGGTAGTGCTGAACCTGCTAGGAAATGTGCATTTTATAGTCTCAAGCCTTAAAGGCTGAAATATAGCTGCTTGGCCACTACAGCAGCCAAGTTTCTACTTGTTCCCATCATTGGATTTTAGATCTATTTTCCAGCATGTGCGTTCATTAGCAAAGCTTCGTCCAGTTTGCTTTGTGATACCCTTAATAGAAAGATGTGGACAGTTGTACTTCATGTTTTTTTTTAAACAATCCATGTGTCGAATTTGAAGATAGAGATTATATGAGGACTTTTACGAGTTATCTCATGATGTATAGATGGGTAACACATATTAATGCACAGGCAAATATATAGGGTGGGAAAAAACCAAGCTGAAATCTAGGTAAATTTTATAAAACTATGACCTCATTGTCTTACCTCTTTAGCTGCCCCATTCTAGTTTGGGCTGAGACTGTTCTTAATAATTAGATTACCTTTAGTCTTTAACTTATAACTACTTGTAAAACCTATGGCCCTTCCAGCTGTAGGTACTATCAAGTACACGTACTAACTACCCAGTATATCTAGATTTTCTAACAGGTGCCTAAGCCTTGGGCCTAAGGAATGTATTGTTCTTTTGAGGTCTGAATCACATTTTAATAGTTATTGTACATCCCTTTTTAATGCCAACTACTGTCAAGTGGTGGTATAACCAGTATTTAGAGTCCGGTAATGAAAATAACTTTAAATGTGTAACTGCTAATAGCTTACTGTCAGGTGCATTTTTTCCTGAGCTTTTACTACTCAGATTTTCTTATTAACAGTTCACAGTGAAATATGGTGCTCCCATCCCAATAAACTCTTAATTTCTTCATTTAAAAATATTCCTTCCATTAAAAAAAATTTATTGATTTTGAATTAAAAGAGAGAGAGAGAGAAACATCAATTTGTTCCACTTATTTATGCATTGATTGGTTGATTCTTGTATGTGTTTTGACCAGGGATCAAACCCACAGCCTTGGCATATCGGGATGACGTTCTGACCAATTTGAATTACCCACCAGGGCTCCATTTTCTAATCCTCTTCTCTTTATGTCCTTCTTCTATAATCTCCCTCTTTTCTGGCCACCACCATCTTGAATCGGCCATGGTAGAAACGGCTGTACCATGTCCTTTAAAAAATGACTTAAATGACATCCAGAATATCACTGAACTTTTTGGCATTCTGCCCAGTTATCAATTTGGAGGCAATCAATACACTTACATGTATCCTTGGAAGATGTGTAGTTTTTCATTTCAATTAGCAAAATTTATCTCTCAGGTTTTGAGGACTTAAGTGTTTTCAGAAGAACTCTCTCATTAAGAATGACTCAGCACATGGCTCCTGCCTCCCCTCTCATCCAGTTAAGCTCCCATTCCTGACCCCTGAGTAGTTCCATCTGCCATTCTAGGCTCTCACACCACCATGGGCTCTTCTTCCCAGCAGTTTCCACATTTGTCAGTTTGGTGACTTGACTAGAAAGTGTTTTTCTAGCTATTCTGAATATTTCACAAGGGCAGGAACCATATCTGTTTTGGTTATAGCAGGAGTTCTCCCAGATGTTGCATGCTGCCTGGCAGGTAGCAGGCTCTCAGGAAGGGGTGTAATGGCTCCCTGGTTTTGATTGGAGACTATCAAGTTCGAGAATACCCTTAGCCCATCTCATTTTTCTACAGTTTAACCTTTGACCTTCTATCATAATCCATCTTAAGTAACAGACAGTGATTACATCAAGTCATTCTCTTTAGTTGTTAATAGATCTAGTGAGTACTTTGGGAGAAATTCAGATTTGGGGATTTTGGTTTCCATTTCCCTAGAAAGAGTGGCATCCTGGGCAATTTCGAATTGCCTGTAATCTCAAATAGACAAATATATTGGCCACCAATATGCAAGTGGCTCAAATGAAACCACTTCAATGCATTGAATTAGTTATGAATTACATCTTGAGCTTTCTTGTTTAGGTCTATGGACATTTGAGGAGGTTTAGACTAATCCATCATTCCCTTTCCACTAGTAGAATGCTGATCATTAACCCAAGGCTGTTAGCAGATTTTTTCCCCCATCTAAATGATACTCATATCATATGCCTACTGCCTATTTAGCAATCCAGCTGACTTTCCCTTTTTCTGCCAATTTCAGTTACCAGCTACTCACTGAATAAGTGCTCACACGGCAAAAGATGTTACAATGAGTTATTACTTCTATCAGGTCAAACTTGATTACTCAAGCCTAACATTTAGATGAAGAAGTCTTGTTTTTGATCTGTGGTATTCTTCAGTAAATTGGGAGGAGTCTTATCTTCCTGTCAATCTTTTACAGTCTTAATATGTAAATTCTGGAAGAAAGTGGCTTGATCAGTTATTTTCCAGGTTTAATTTTGAGACTTGGCTATTTTGGCCACTGCAGGGAGCAGGAATATTAGACTGCCAAACACAAGCGGCAAATAGAGCCACGTTCATCTTCAGTCATCTGTTTTAAATTTTGTCTTCCAAAGAGTTTTAAATCAGGTGGCAATACAGAGTGGAGTATATTGGATATAATTGACAAATTTACCTCCATGATTCTAGCACATCTTGATTCTGGAGACAAGCTCCAGGCCGTCTGGACAGTCATAATTTTCTAAATTAGCCCTTCTGTATTTTCTGTTCAGTCAGTGACTTCAGAGCTAGAAATGGAACAGTGGTCATTTGCAACAGTGTGAGGCCAATGTCCCTGGCACGTGGGAGGATGGGACCTCCGGTCAGTCCATCAGGCTGTGGTTCCATTTGATTATACAAGAGCTGAATCACCAAAATGTAAACATGTACTCAAATGGAAGAATCCATTATCTGATTAGTAGCTTGAAGGATGTCTTTGCCTTTCGTGCATTAAAACGGACAATTGAGTTGACTGAATGTATCTCATAATTCCTCTTCCAGCCTGAAATAGGATGCTTTCTTCTCTTACTTGCTCTCTGTTTACGGGATGGGAATGGAGCCTGAAGGTGGCTTTGATGTGATTATGTCACTAGTTTTACACCAAAAGGACCGGAATTTAAGATGATTAGGTGAGAATTACATGTTTGTTAATGGAGTGGTATTCTTATGTGTGTGGCTACCTGTATTCTTATGGATTTTCCCCAGATTATAAGAAGTGCTGCTATCTGACTGGAATACAGTCCCAAAATTGGAGATGTAGGTGTGAGGATGGCCATTTAGGACAGCCATGGCCTGTGAGGACTGCAGGGCCTTCTCTTGAATCTGTTACAGTCTTTTAGGCCAATAGCTCTATGAAATCAGTGGAGATTTCCACTTGAAATATGTCCCTCTGTAAGGCACAGACCTCAGGTGCACATCCTTTTGAATTAATTTTGGGTCAGCTGAGCTCTGTGACTGGACAGCTTTAAACTGATGTTATAAAGATCATTCTAGTTTGGTATCTTATGGGATGATTAATAAAATGGAAATAAAATGTCTTATTTTAAAATATGATGGAATTTGTTTTTCCTTCATCAGCTTTAACACATATTCAGTGTTGTAGAACATCAAAGAAAGGAAAATCTAACTACGTGGAGCTTGTCCTTGGCCTCTGTATGCTGTAGTCATTCATGAAGTGAGAAATGAGAATTTGTAGTACTCTTATGTTCTGAGAAAAATATAGTCAGTGCTTTTAGCTCGTGAAAAAATCCTGAATATCCTTGAACTCAATTCTTATTCTCTTATAACCAAAAAATGTTTACAATTTAGAATGTTTAATTTAAGAATAATACAATGGAAAAAAAGCAGGATTTGGAAGGGAGAAGCTCTATATGTAAGCATATTTTCAATACATTCTTGAAAAAATCTATAATTATAATTGATCAACCTGTCTATTTTGTTTTGGAGCCATTTTCCTGCAAATCAGCACCATGTTAGAGAATGTAAGTAGGGGTAGGATTTTGTACCCATGATCATCCTTTCGTGTCCTACTCATTAGTACATAAAGGATTGGGGTGAAGATATCAATAACCAATAGTTTCAATCATATATGCCTTTCTATTTGTTATCATGAATAATTAAGTTTTCATAAAGCTGACTGTAGATCTGATACCATTTTTGAATTGTAAAGATTTTGCAAGATGATCAAAAGCATTTGTTTACTCTTATTAAAATAATTTTTATTTAAAGGTATTGCATAACAGGATTCATTTAACATTTGTTTTTCTAAAAATGTTAGTGGCTGAGAACCTCAATTTGTAGAGTGTGGTAAAAAGTGAAAATTACCTATTCTTTCTGACCCTCAAGTACCCACTGTTGACAATAGTTTGAAATCGGTGTTTGTGGTTTCTTGCTTAGTCTTTCAAAAACTATACATGGGCAAGGATATAAATAAAAATAGTTCCATCTTTAACAGATAAGATTATATTATATATATTCAGCTACTTCAGGTTTTGGATATCTTTTCGTATCAGGACTTAAAGGTCTACTCCTATTCTTATTAATGGCTACATACATAAATTTCTCCTTTATGGGTTGAAGTACCATAATGATGTAGCCAATCCCCTATGTTTATATATATATTTCCCTAGTCTTTTGCTATATAAAATTGACACAGGGAATAATATCCTAGTTCAGATATCTTTCTATGTGTGCAAATGTATCTTTAGGGTAGATTTCTGAAGTAGAATTGCTGGATCAAAAGATTTATACTTATTTACAATTCTGAGAGCCCTCTCTAAATCTCTTTTTTGAAGAGATTCCACCACTTTGCCTCCCTCCTGTGTAGGTCAACATTTGCTTCCCAGTGCCTTCGCCTCAGTGGACAGCAGATTGTTGAATACTGGCCAATCTGCACCCCATTTGGCACCTGGATTTCCTTGGTGCAGTTTTATTTATGAGGCTGAGTACCTTGCCCTGTATGTTGGGCTACCCAATCAGGAGCTGGACTGGCTTTCAGAGCATTTAAGGTGATGGTTTATTTTACAGCTGATCCATTTTTAAGGACTTTTTCTCCCCCCAGAAATTATTCAAAATAGGGGAAAAGCAAGTTTAAGAACAAAAAGGCGCCTGAGAGACTGTTCTTTTTTACTCCCTTTTTCCCCCCAAATTAGTAAACTGTCCTTAAATTTATTTGCCTAGACAATGACCTACTTTTTCGGCCATCAATTTAGAGTTTTTCCCTCTGGGAGCAATCTAAAATCTAGTTGCCAGAAATTTCTTCATACTTCCTGATCCATGAAATGTTGGAAAAACGGATTGGGGGCTGCAGAAATCCACTTCCCCTGGGCTTTGTCCTTTCTCATTCTCTTAACAAATGATAGCCTGGCTCGGTTAACTGGAATAAATGTGTTTTCCCAGAAAAACGTAGGTGTTCAACACTCTGGAAACTTCAGGATCTTTCCCAGACACTGCTAGTCTTCTCTTAATTCAAGTATTCATTCAAGTTCAAATGTTTTTGTCTTTCCTAAAGCTTCTCCATGATGTTAAAAAAAAATTAGGAGAAACCCTGTAATTTCATTCTGTCTAACCTTAACCAGTTATAATAAAATGTCATTGTTATGTTTGGTTAGAAAATGAGACAAGCCACAACTTAAGCAGAGGAGGTTACTACAACTGTTTGTTATATGCCGACATTGCCATTCGTGGGAGTGTTGAGAGATTGTATTTTCCCTGGTTCCCAAACCTGGTTGTGCAATTCCATCACCTGGGGATCTTTTGAAAGACGCCCTTGGATCTGTCCTGGGTGCACTGAATCAGAAAGTGTGTCAGTTGTAGGTCTGAGCTTCAGTAGCCTCAGCGCTCTCTAGTATTCTGATTTGCCCGTTGGCTTAAGGAGGGAGATAGGATGTAGGAGCTGATGGAGGGCCAGGGCCAGGCAGTCCAGGCTGTGGTGACTACAGCACAGACTGATTGAGGTTGGAGCTAGTGTGGGTAGGAGAGTGGGTTTCAGATGATGTTGGAAGACTTCTTAGGTATTTTCCGTTTCACATCTGCAGGAGAAAATAAAGGAAAATATTTTCCCTGCATAGTTTCAGTCCTTTATGCTCCTGTTTTGAGACCGTGTGCTGTGAGAAGAGATTTTCCTAAAAAGAACGTGCTGTTCAGAGTGAATAGGTGTTGAACCAAATGCTTTCATATTTCCTGAGCAAGGAGCAGCCACGTGTCCACGTTCACTGTTTTCATTTCCACCTGATTGCCTCTTAAACCTTTTCCCTCATTGATCAGTTTTAAACTGCCTTTGTGCTAGGGAAGTAGGCAGCAGCCAAGGGCTGACTTTATGGCATCTGGCTGCTCCAAAACCTGTGACGACGTCTTAAAACCAGCCTTTCCCCGCTGCTTATCACTATTCAGTTGTGATTCCATAACCATTTCTTTACTGCTTTCTGGGCTGTAGGAACCCATGCTAGGAACCACGGAGATGCAGAGAGAATTCCAGAGCTCAGTCCTAAAAAAGATTGATGTTCTCCCTTTCATATATTTTGCTCTTTAATTCACTAGAAAGTTGATGATTTATGTCTAGAGGGAGAGATCTCAATTCATTTTCCATACAGTTCCCTATTGTTCCAGCACCACTGATTAAATAGTCTGGCCTGTTAAAACTCAAGTTTCCATATATGGGTTAATCTGTTTATTGATTTTGTTTTATTTTTAAAAATTTGCTACTGTGTTTTTGTACACTAAGTTAAAAGCATTAAGGGACCCTGGCTGGTGTGGCTCAGTGGATTGAGCACCGGCCTGCGAATCAAAATGTCGCGGGTTTGATTCCCAGTCAGGGCACATGCAGGCCAGGTCCCCAGTTGGGGGCGCATGAGAGGCAACCACATAGTGATGTTTCTCTCCCTCTCTTTCTATCTCCCTTCCCCTCTCTCTAAAGATAAATAATTTTAAAAAAAGAGGGAATATCAGTTAAAAATTTAAAAAAAGCATTAAGGGAGTGGCTGAAAATCTAGTCAATTATAATAGCAAGTCCATGGGTTGAAGTACTTTTATCTTCTACATCTGAGGTGTTGCCCTCGTTGCTCATGGTGGTGTATATATACAAGGTGTAAGAAAGTGGGAAGCAGGTGTTACAAACTTAGTTTGCCTTCTTGGCATGTAGTAACATTATGCAATAAAAAGTTAATTTAGTATCTCCTAACCACTTACCATATGAAAGGCACAGGTCTAGATGCTTTGGGAGATAAAGAAATAAGACAACATAGCATTACCCTTTCGAACCCAGGTGAGTCGATAGGGTCCGGCTAGAGGAAGCGGACGGTGACAAAAATTGAAGTAAGTTGGAGGGACAGTAGAACAATTGCCATTAGCTGGTCTGTGTCTGTTCAGTGCATTGCTCAGATAACTGCTGTAGAAAGTAGAACATTTCAGAAAGTGTTCAGGCAGATAAAAGGTCATTAGTTGGGAGGGCAGAGTGTACGTGGCATATTAAGGACTAAACAATTGTAAGGGCATGGCAGGAAGAGGATGATAAATAGAGTTTCAGCCAGTCATCACAAGAGCCGTACAGGCAACAGAGAACCAGGGAAGGTTTGTGATAGAAAGCCACGCAAAGACACAGAAGTGCACGCATGGCTGATGCACTGCTGGGAGACCATCTCACATGCCACCATGCAGTGGGGGCGGTGGGTGTGAGACTGGAGTGGCTGGCTTGGGGAGATTCTGTTGGCAAACACTTCCACAATATGGTAGGTGTGTGTATCAGATACTAGTAGGGGACAGGGAATAAGGACTCAGCTTGGGAGCAGTCAGAAATAACTGAGGTTTCCAAAGTTGGAAAACAGTACCTCAGTTTCTCCAGTAGTCAGACAAGAACGTCTCCCTCATGAGGTTGGCCTCAGTCACCCTCTGCTGTGTACCCCGCCGCTCCGACACTGATTTCTCTTTAGAAGGGAGAGCATCACTCCCTAGTAAGAACTTTGAAAAGAGAAGAGGTTTGCAGCGGACTCTGTAGGTGATGAGACCCGTGCCATTTCTCTTAACAGAGGTCTGCGTCGGAGCAGAGACCACAGGCATCGGGGCGATCCAGGCTTGTGGGGCGGTGGGTGTTGGATCACAGCGCAAGGTCAGGTAGCACAGAATAAGAGATGGTAGTACTGAAGGAGCTGTTGGTGGTGTCAATGGAGAATGTGGAACCAAAAGTGAATATTAATTAAAGGCGATACAACAGATGGCACTGGACTGCACAGCTGCGGGATCACCGCTTCATCAGGCAGCAGTGACCATGAACCCCAGCACACTGCGTCCACCTGAATATGAAAGAGCCTCATGGCTGACTCTGTTCCTTCCATTTGTAGGCAGAGAAACTAGGTAGCTTGGGGAGTTTTATCTTTATTTATCATCTTTCTTCTTTGTAATTCTTTCCATCTCCACTGTCTGTCCTTGAGGCCGTTGTTCAGGGGACGATTTAGGGTTTGTTGTTTTTCATTATGTCAGAGCACATGATTTCTTGCTGAATCGAGCCATTCCAGGCTCTGGGTTTTGTCTGCTGCACTGTTCCGTTTCTATTGTCGCTCCCTGACATTGACCAGCCTTATTGGAGACACGCTCCGTTTCATCCTCGATAAGTTTTCCTTACTCCCGCAAATACGTATTGTTGTGATGCATTAAATAAGAGTGTTGATGGATGGGATGGTTTTTAAGCCTTTCATAAAAATTTTCATTCTGCGTGATAATTTTTCACTAAATCAACACACTCTTGTAGAATGCCTCGTAAGAAACTTTTGTTTGAAATTATCCTTCACTTGGGTATATATATAAAATAGTCTTATCCACACCAGTAACATATTGAATGCTATGCAAAACTCAATCATAGGTTTGGTCTATCTACTTTAAATTTATAATTGGTATACAGTGCTGTATGAATTGAGGTGGGGGATAGGATTATAATCTACAGGAAATTTCTAAGAATTAGCCAGTCTCTGATGAATTTTTCTTAATTATTTCAGAAGTGAGACATTTAACCAATATTTAGACATGAGTTCCTGACTCCTATAGTGTTAACGTAATTTGTTTTAAGGATTTTATTTATTTTTAGAGAGATGGGGAGGGAGGGAGAAAGAGAGGGAGAGAAACATCAATGTGTGGTTGCCTCCTGTGCACCCACAACTGGGGACCTGGCCCGCAACCCAGGCATGTGCCCTGACTGGGAATTGCTCTGGCGAGCCTTTGGTTTGAAGGCCAGTGCTCAATCCACTGAGTCACACCAGCCAGGGCTAACATAGATAATTAAATGGAAAATTTTGTTCTTGTTCTGCTCCTTTTTATATGAATTAAGTTACTAAAAAGCAGTGAAAAATGTCACCATTAGGGTTTACTAAATCCAGTCCTGATTATTAAGATCTTTTCTCCAATCCTGATGAAACCTACTATATAAAATTTAAACAAAAAATAGTTGACAGAAAGTAATAGGGGCCAAAATTCAGTTGATTGGTCTTAATATCTAATTGTTTTTTTCCTTGTGAAGCCTTCAGGAGTTTAAAATCAATATGATGTCAGTTTTAGATCTGTGTTTTGTTTTGTTTACATTATAGAAAATTTGTTTTACTTTGATTAAAACGAAGATTGGTTACTCTTTTGGTACTCATTAAAGACACATTCGTTTTTTTGTCCTGTAATGGGAGCTTCTGTGGTGACTAACGACGACCTGCAATATTATCTAGAGTCAAAGCAGTGATGAGAGATTTCAAGTCACTTCTGGAACTGCGCCTGTTAAGAGTCCTCTGTGACAGAGAGGAATGCAAAGAATGCTGAAGTATTCAGGGAAGTAGGTCATGGTTGAAAGTACTACATTTGTCAGAGAAAGTTTCCCAAGCGGTGGCTGTGGTCTGATCCCTACTCCTTACCCAGGGTGCTTTGGTCATAGGCAAACTAGGTGACTGAAGGGACTTGCAGCCTCTGGGAAGGCTGGGCTAAAGGGCAGATTCCCCACGTGTGCCTGCACTCCCTGTACCAAAAATAAAAGTGAGGGCAGTAGATTGGAGACTAGAAAATCATAGACGTGATTTTTTTCTTAATTGCATGGCTTTGAGATAATTATTTAAAGAGTAGATAGGCAGACAATGTATAAGTGTATTTTGGAAGAAAAAGGAAAATTAGAGCCTTCTTTTTTCTGCCAGTTATCAGGCACTGCAGGGTACCCACTGAATTACCTGTAATTACCTTGGACCTTAGTACTCACAGTCTATTGTGGATTTAACAAACTTGTGGAAACCATAACTTGGCGTTAAGTTTCAGTTAAGTGCTGAACAAGAGGTACAAAAATGACAGATCCCAAAGGCGAAAGAGAGAGCACATACTGGTACACTAGGAAAGGTGGCATGGGGGATATGGTAAGCCGAATGTTGGTGTCCCACCCCCCCACCCCCACCCCCAAATCCGTGTGTTGAAATTAACCCTCCATGTGCTGGTACTAGGAGATGGGGTCTCAGGAAGGTGAGTAGGTCATGAAGGTGGGCCCCCATCATGGGATTAGTGCCCTTAGAAGGAAAGACACCAAAGAGCTTTTCTTATAATCAGAGACCGCCTTCAGCAAACCAGAAAGAGAGCTCTCACCAGGAACCAAGTCAGTCCTGGAAATGTGGGACTTTCAGCTTCCCTAACTGTGAGAAAGAAATGTGGTCTAAGTCACCCAGTGCATGGTAGTTTTTCATCATCGCCTGAGCTAAGACTGGGAATGGAATTGATGGTGAATTTTTGAAGGATGAGATACTTGAGAGGAAGCAAGAAAATAATATTTCAAATAATTTTTTAAAAGTGAGCCTCATCTTACTGGGAGAGATATGGAGTGAAAAATAGCCTAGGAAAAATTTTAACTGCAGGACTCTTCAGAAACTTTTAAATATTGGTATTAATTATGTCTCTGCAAAGGGGACAGGTAGTGTGCATTTCACCCAAATACAATTAGGAAATGCCAGGCCAGAGAGGAGAGAACAATTAGAATTGTGACTGAGAAGCTCGGGGAGGTGGCTTGTTTGTGGCTGTGCTGTGGACAGTTCTGAATACTTGGGTGTGGTTTCTGCATTTGCTGTGATTGGCAGTGGGAAACCCATAATTAATTGGAACCTACATATCTACATCTATTAGGATGTAGGTGGGGAGTTGAAACTTAACTCTCTATTTCCAGTCTGAGATTGAGAATAATTCTGAGATATTAAGGAAATATTTTTAGGGGGGTGGGGGGGACAAGGAGGTTGGAATTTTTTTATTTAAATTTTTTTTTAGTTTAATTTTTTTTTAAACAAGGTTACTTTATTTTATTATTTTATTTTATTTATCTTTTTAGAGAGGGGGAAAGGAGAAAGAGAGGGAGAGGAACATCAGTGTGGGGTTGCCTCTCACGCCCCCAAATGGGGACCTGGCGTGCAACCTAGTCATGTGCCCTGACTGGGAATCGAACCAGCGACACTTGGTTTGCAGGCCGACGCTCAATCCACTGAGCCACAGCAGCCAGGGCGTAAGGAGGTTGGATTTTTATTTCATATAAAAATGATTATATTTTTTTATACACCTACTTTTTAAATTAACAACTTGTAGAAAGTTTCTTACTCTCTGCGTAAAATGGAAAAAGAAGGAATATGTCCCAGTTTCTAAATGTACATTATTTGAGAAATGCCTCACATCGCCCCGGAATGAAATATTTCATTTACATCTAAACTTGATGATACCTCTGGGGGGGGTGGGGGTGAGAGAAAGAAATAGAAAATGGAGGCAACAATAAGGCTCGTTAAAATTTTGTGGATAGAGTGCACTCTGGATCAATTTCATTGTTCAAATAATCCCAATAATTGTACCAGGTTGAGTTTGTATTTTCAGTCTGCGGTAAGTCTAATAACTGTTTATAGACTCAATTTCTGTGGCACTTATTAAGTGCTCTGAGGGCCAAACATCCCGGTGCAAGCAGCATTATGCCTTAAACTTCTCCTTAACCATGTTTTCTGGGGCCAAAGACAATTAGACTACAGTGGAGTTAAATGCTGTAAATTATTGTGTTCCTCAGACCCTTTCCAGCTCCTGCAGTGAATACTAGAGGTATTGTCACTGCATATGAACTTGAACGAAGATCGGGGAAGGTCGAAACAGAGCCTTCTTGAATGGAGTTGCAAATCCTTCCTCTGGCAAATGAGAGTAAAGGAAAATGTCACCCGTTTGTTGCTTTTTATGGTCATGAAGAAGGAAAAATCCCCAAAGCTTATGATTCCTTTGCTATGAGCTGACCAGCTGGCTTATTTCGGCTTCGGATAAGAAGTTGAGAGAGACACTGATGTATTTTTTTCCTTGAGCCTGATCAAAGCAAATAACTGTATTCTGGGATTGCAACTAAGCTTCGTTTTTAAGAAAGCTGCTCCTTTGTAAAACCTAAAAATCAGTGCAGGGCTTTTCTTTTAAGATTGCATTGGGCCCTATAAGCAGAAGCAACTTAATCTAGGCATGAAGTACAGATTCTTCCTTCATAATAAATACTAAAACTGTTTATTTTTAAAATTGGTATATATGCACCTAAAGTTTAATAGACCCACTTATTGACCCCTGTCGTCACTGTAACTTCTCAGGCTCCTTCTCACCCGAAGCGCTAACTGGACACGAGGGCGGGGCGGGAGGCATGTGTCAGTATTGTGTGTGTATAGAAATCCGCAGAGAATGAACTCATCAATGCTAAGTCTTAAGCGTCAGGTGCATATAGGAAGAGACAACGTAGAGCTCCTTCTCTCCGTGACTGTCAAGTTACCAACTGGTATCCCGGATTTGAGAAACTCTCAGGGACCAGGCTATCTTGGGGGAACTTGTACACCCTTTTCCCTGTCTTACCAGTTGCTCGTCGCTTCTGCGAGGTCAGTGGCATCATCCCCATGCTAAAAATGAGCCAAGTCAGTGAACATTGAACTCAGATGCCAATGCCCTCTGCCTTTATAGGTATTATAGGGTGTATTACTATATCTTCTGTCAAATCAATGGCAAACAATTCTTCTTTATCAGCCAGCCAGTTATTTCAGATGCTGTCCTCACTCTTTCTACCCTGTCACAGCCTGGAGACAGCTGATGCCAGGTTGTAGGCACTCTTTGGGTGGGAGACAGGATACTCACCTCAATCCATACCTCCTATTCTTTTCCCTGAGTCCAGCCTGGGACAGGCGGAGAGGAGACTATTCTAGGAGGAAAGCTCATGGGACACTGCAGGGATTGGACGACAGAGAGGAAGGGAATGGAGACATCAGCTTGGAGATGGCCCAACAGCCATGTGAGCCAAGGTGACAGCTGGAGCAGGGTGTGGCCTTTAACAGAGGTGGGACTAGACAGCTGACGCTTGAGGATTAGAGGCAAAAGCCTATTAGCTCTCTAGTGTTGATGTTTAAAGCAGTTTACTAGTTTTGTCTGCTAACAGTATAAAAGATGTGTGTTTACTGCAAAATCCCAGGCAGTTCTTTTGCCTGTAAATGCTACATGAAGAGAGTATGCTATACTAATACATGTAAAGATGCATTTTTTTCATACTATAAACATGTATGTAATACTTCTGGTTAAAAAGTTAACTTAGCTTCAAAAATCCTGTTTATGTAGATGATGTAGACTGAATTTAAATATGTAGGAAAATAGAATTTGTCTAAAAGCTTATATTTTAGGGAAAAAGTCAAATTTATGCCTGTAAATCAAAGCAGTCTTTTCTTTTATGAAACAGTTTTATTGATAGATAATGCACATAACATACAGTTCACGTGTTTAAAATGTATAATTCGGTGTTGTTGTTTTTTAGTAATAATACATTCTTAACTGAAAAACAGGAGGCAGGTGATATTTTTTAAATTGATCTGAGTTAGATTCTTTTTATTTATTTATTTATTTATTTATTTTTATTTTTTTGGTTTTTCAATTACAGTTGTCCCCTTTTCCCCCCTGAGTTAGACTCTTATGGCTGCTTAAAACTTTTCCTTCATAAGAATTCAGTTGGCTGCTTCTAAAAATTTTTTGAAAATTGAAGTCTAAAAAGGAAACTCCTATTGCTGTTTGAACTTTAAATAGTCACCAAGGGATTTCATGACCAATTAAATCAGTTAGCTAAACTAACTTTAATCCGGTAGACTTAAAATATAGCAGGAGAAAACTCAAAAAAAAAAAAAAAAAAAAAAAAAAACAGAAGAAACTGAACTTGAATATTAACACTCTGGAAGGAAAAACCACTTAGTTTAAAATTCAAGAATAATAATACTTGTTAAAAATCATAACAGTACATGCATCAGTGTAGAAAGCAATTCTTTCTCCTTACCTCTCCATCCCTCATCAGTCTCTCTCATCAAAAGGAAACACATTATCATCAACATCATCGTTGTTATCATCATCATCATCACCATCATCCTTTCTGGCTTAGAATGGATTATTCAACACATGTATGAGGAAAAAATATTGGTGATCCCTAGGAATCAGCTTGGGTTCACTAAGAATAAACTCAGCATTCATATTTATTTAATTTTCTTTTATGTTCTTTTTATTGTTCTTTCTTCCTTTCTTGGTCTTTTTTGTTGTTAACTGATGGTGATTTGTATTTCACCAAAGAGATTTTTGACAAAAAGAACCCCAAATTTCCCCCTCCCCTTAGTCCCTGGTAACCACTGATCTCTGAAGTGGCCTAATGGAAAGCGGGAGAACCTGTACTGTGAGCCAGAGAGCATCTGTCAGGGCACAAAGGACAGACTGGGAGCCCCTCAGGAGGCCCAGCTCCCCTGCCCTGCATGTGTCTCTTGATCACCTATATTCACAAACTTCAATACAGGCAAGATCTCTACTTCATGTAAATATGATTACATCTGATCCTTCTTCTTAGCTCCACAAATATCAAGTATTATTTTATTTTATTTATTTGTTTTTAGAGAGAGGGGAAAGGAGAAAGAGAGGGAGAGAAACATCAATGTGTGGTTGCCTCTCATGTGCCCCCAACTGGGGACCTGGCGTGCATCCTAGGCATGTGCCGTGACTGGAAATCAAACCAGTGACACTTGGTTCACAGGCCGACGCTCAATCCACTGAGCCACAGCAGCCAAGTCTGATCACTTTCTATATTTCTAAAGATTTGCCTACTCTGGGCATTTCATATAGATGAAATTATATAGTATGTGGCCTTTTGTGTCTGGCTTGTTTCATTTGGTGTAATGTTTGCAAGACTCATCCATGTCGTAGCATGTATCAGTACTTCATTTCTTTTTCTTGTCAAATAGTGTTGCATTGTATGCATATGCCCCACATTTTAGTCATGTGTGCATCAGTTCATGGACATCCGGGTTCTTTCCACGTTCTGGGTATTGTGAATAATTCTGCTCCAAGCGTTAGTGTACAAGCTTTCGCATGGGCACGCGTTTTCATTTCTCTTGGGTACTTAGCTAGGCGTAGAATGGCTGGGGTACGCGTTGACTCTATATTTAACCTTTGGGGAGCTGGCAGACTGTTCTCCAGAGCAGCCACACCATTTCACTTTCTCACCAGCAGTGCACCAGGGTTCCAGTTTCTCCACCTCCTCCCCAACACTTGTTACCTGCCTTTTTGATGCGGGGGCGGGGGCGTGGGGTGGGATTAGGCGGGGTGTGAAGTGGTCTCTCTCTGTGGTTTTGACTTCCATTGCCCTGATGGGTAATGAGGTTGCTCCTGTTGGTTTTTAGTGAACTAAATTTCTGGCGTTCTTCTTATAGGCCAAGTAAAGCTAAAAAATTAAAGATGCCTTCTGAAATGACTGTGTGACAGACACCACAATGAGCCCAAGTGGATATTATGCATTGTGCAGTCTTGACTATTCAAGCCTGTGCCTTTCTGCCTTCTGAAAAATGGTTCTTACAGCCCTGACCTAATGGATATGAAGTATTGTTTCTAGATGGGAGAGTTGCTCAAGTAATACAATGTTCGATGGTGGGAGTGAGCGAAAGTGGTGAGAATTTCTGTTGGTTAAATGCCTCGCACCAGAGGCAATTTCTTCTGGAAGATTCGTCAGTCATCAACATTTTGCCAGATTTACTTTCTTTCTATTATTTATAACTTGTTGTTGTTGAAACTTTTAGACATCAAAATACTTCATTCCTAAAGAGTTTAGCAATGTCTCCTAAGAATAAATTCCTGCATTCCTCTGCTTAACCGTGGTACCATGATCATACTTGGGAAACTGAATATTAATTTAATGACCTGTCTAATATAGACTCCATATTCAAACTTCCCCTGTTATTCCTTAAATACATTTTATACCGGCGTTAAAAAAAAAAAAAATTGGGTCCAGGAGTTAATCAAGGTTCCGAAACTGCATTCAATTATGTTTCTTTTTAAAGTCTCTTAAACTAGAACGCTTTTCCTGCCTTCCTGTTTTCCATGGGATTTACTTTTGTGAAGCGCTCAGGCCAGTTTCTTGCCCAGTGGATTTGTCAGACCAGCTTTTCTATTATTATATCCGGGCTGCACATTCTCAGCCAGAACCCACCTACCTGATGTGGCGTCCTATTACATCACACCAGGAGCCTGATTGCCTCATAAAGGTAACGGCGAGCTTGGTGATAGAAAGGTCTGCTTTTCCCCATGGGGTCATATGGTCGTTGGATGCCCCGTATTCTGTTGGCAATGTTTCCGCATCCATCAATGGTTGCCTGAATCACATCGGGGGTTGCAAAATGGTTCTCATCCATCATTCTTTCTACATTTCTATATCTTGCATTCTTCTGAAGCGCCTTTCATTTTTACCTTTCTCTCTCCTTTTTTTCCCCTTAAAGTTAAAAATTTTTTGCCCTGGTCAGTGTGGCTCAGTGGGTTGGGCATTGTCCCACAAACCAAAAGGTTGAGAGTTCGATTCCTGGTCAGGGCACATGCCTAGGTTGTGAGCCTGGTCCCCAGTTGGGGTACATACGACAGGCAGCCAGTCAATGCATCTCTCCCTCTCTCCCTCCCTTCCCCTCTCTCTAAAAGTGAATTAATCAATTAATTAAGGTTATGAGCATATTTCCAATTTTTATTTATTTCAAACTTATAGCATGGAAAGAAACCTGTATGCCAATTCAAAGACTTCCCTTGGTAGGGACATTTAATAAAATAAGAGAATGATTAGCTTATTATTGTTAGACTGGTTAAAAGAATGGGATCGAGATGGTCATCCTGAAGATCACCTGGTGTCGGTGGTGATGGTTGAGGAGGCGGGTGCGGGGGGGTGGGGGGGATGGCAGGGAAGTAGTTCACTGGAATAACAGATCCTTTAAATTTTTTAATCCTTACCTGTGGACATTTTTTCATTGCTTTGAGAGAGAGGGAGAGAGAGGCAAAGGGCGGGGGGGAGAGAGAGAGAGAGAACGAGAGAGAACCCGTGACCCTTTGGTCTGTGGGTCAACGCTCCAACCAACTGAACCACACTACCACACTGGCCAGGGCAGGAATAATAATTGGCAGAAAGGTTGATCTTTTTTTCCCCCTGAAGGAAGTTATGAATTATATGATGAAACAGAACAAACAAAAATTCTGTTCCAGACCAGGTAGGGGTCTTTAAGCATTGTAAATATGGAAATTAGAAGCTGTAGAAAGAGTTAAAAAGTACCAAAAAAAAAAAAAAAAAAATAGAAGTTCCAATTTAGCACAACCATTATCTCTTTTTATATATTCTTAGAAAAAAGGAATGTTTGTGACTTGGTGTCAGTTCACAATTTTATAGATCGTTTCTAGCTTCGAAAGCATTAAAAACCAACTCAGGTTGTAGAAACAATGGCATGAAAACAGAGGTATGAACTCTAAGCCAGTTTTCACAAACCTGTTTGACCCGTATGTGGGGACCCTGATGCCGATTGTATTACCCTCCTGTCCCTCCACTGGAGCCCTTGGTCAGCCTTGAAGAGTGCACGCACATTTTCCATCTAGAAAAGGAAAAAAGCCTGTGGACAAACAGATTTTTGAAAAACAAATTTACCCTCCAAGAAGGTGATAAACAAAACAGCCTGACTGAGACCTTCCCTGAGAAATCCCCATTATAGGAGTCATTACATTTCTAAAATTCACATTTTGTAGTAGAAGACATTTGAATGAATGAATCGTTAAGCATTAAAAAAAAAAAATCAGAATACTGTACATATTTTATATTGATTTAGTAATTTAAATATTAACAACAAAGCATATACACTGTACTATGCCTGGAAGGAGCAAGCTTTTTTATAGAATGGCTTTCCTGCCATCTGTCTCATGAGGACCTCCTGCATTTCATTTTCTGCGCCAAGTTGGGCTTTTGTAATTTTCACTCCAGTGTGGGATTGCAGAAGAGCTGGTTTGCCTTCTTATTTGTGTCAGATGATTTTATGCAGATTAAACCAATAGAATACTGCATTGACTTGGGAAACTGTTCTAATTATCTAAACATCTAAGATGACTGGTCTTGTTTAATGTTTAGCATTCATCCTTGCAGGAGGCAGATAGCTAGTAAATAATAAAAATTAGATTGAACATAGTTATTAATTGATGACATCACTGACCGTTTGTCTTGGTCTAATAATGGTTGGTTAAAAAATTGGTCAGACTGAAATTTTGTGTGAACATTATTATGATTGACCCTAAAGATTATGTTGAGTCTGAATGGACCTTGAAATACAGTGATTGGTGTAGCACAATAAATCTTGTCTTCCTTTTATCCTTCCCTGTTCCTGGTCATTTGTTTTTTTAATCTTGAACAAAATTTGAATGTAGCAAAGGTAAAATACTGTAGAAGTTAATGTGAATAGCATGGTGTTCCGGCGGTTGGAGTGATTGTAGCAAGCTCCAGAGGAGAGCCAGGAAGGAACTGAAAATGTGGATTCCTACCTCCAAGCTGTTTGCTTCACGTTACAAGTGATTAAGACATTTTCCCAGGTGCCAGTACATTCAGTTGCACGTTTCTGTTTCTGCTTAGGGCTTTAGTGGAACTGAGAAAAGGCGGCCAATGAAACTGAGTTAGCTTTGTCAGCGTTTCGGGGGTGGGTAGGAGCTGTGCTGTTCGCTCCCACCTCTGAACGTGTCACCTCAGTGAGCCTCCCTTTGGACAGAACGTCCCCAAGCCTCACACAAAGGGAAGCCAGCAGGGTTGGGAGTGGCTCCAGGAGCACAATGCACCAGGAGATCCAAGATTTGAAGGAACTTACTTATCATTTATTTTGCCTTTCCCACCCCGCCCCCACAAGCCACAGTGTTTTATCACAATCATATGCTTTTATGAAAGATATAGCTGGCCCATTGATGTCATTGTCCCTTTATTGATTTATCTATTTAATAAGATGAATACCGAGACTTGGGTTTTAAAAGATTATCCCGTATGGAATGATAGGGGAAGATTGCATTTTTCTTGGCAGTTTTGAGGGGGGGAATTCTTTGTGTGTGCGTTTCCACAGGCACATACTCAGTTTCAGCTACGTATTTAAAGCAAATCTTGCTCTTGGACATTTAGTTAACAAGCAAACACACCAACCTAAAAACAAATAGAGCACCTCATAAAATCCTGAAAGCCCAAAAGAAAATGAATCCGTCCTTCCCCAGGGGTGATGACTTCTGCAGCTGTTTAAAGGTGGGTTCTGCATGTTGGGGCTCCCGATCTCCATAGGAGCAGATGGAGAGGCCGAGCAAACGTCTGAGTGTGGTTATTAATCAATGTGGTTGCAAGAAATGTTTGTCAGTTATAAATGGTACATAGACTGGAATGCTATACTAAGCAAAATGCATGTTCATAATGTAAAAGAAAGCCTGGAATTTGTATCTTTTTTGGGGGTGGAGACCTCTTATGATGATCACACCAATACAGATAAAACTCACTTTCTGTAC
Source organism: Furipterus horrens (assembly GCF_987537825.1). Taxonomy (NCBI): domain Eukaryota; kingdom Metazoa; phylum Chordata; class Mammalia; order Chiroptera; family Furipteridae; genus Furipterus; species Furipterus horrens. The sequence continues at coordinate 182,763,050 of NW_028327176.1, forward strand.
CTACCTGCTCCTTTAAAAAGTGTTTTTAAGATGCAAAATGAATGGAAGGAGGGCCCGTGGTATATATATTATTTCTTAACGTTGAGATGTTTACAACAGGAGAACTTTATAGAAATGAAATAATTTGAAATGATACCTGTTGAATTCCTTTACCTTAAAATTTGATGCTTAATAAATAATAGATGCTCAATAAATACGTATTGAATGAGTTAACTCATGGATCTTAAAAGTAACCAGTTTCCTTAACAAAACAGGAAGACTTAAACCCACAAGTAGACTGTTGCATCCTACTTAACCATTTTCTTTGGTGTGCTATATTTAAACAGGGCTGGAAATCCAACTTACTTAACTTTGTTCTTTTTGAACAAACATAAAAAGGCATTTTAAATGATAATGAAAATATACATAGGAACAAATTTTAGGAGTGATGTGTGGATTTTGTAAGAATTTATTCTCCAACTGTATTGGTTCTCCTGGCACTGGTGTTTTTCCTAATACTAAATAAAGCATTAACCATTGAAATATATGAGACCTGTTAAGCCTGCCTTTAAGGAATAGCTAACAGGCACGCGTGAGCGTGTGCATGCGTGTGTGTGTATTTTTTTTAGGGAAGAAACATTTCTGTTACTACTATGGAAGAGGGATAGTGGAATTTGCCCATATTCTCCTCTGTATTTTATTTCAAATCTACAATAATGAAAATGTAGATTTTCATCACTTAAGATAGTATTTGAAAAATTCATGAATTAATTTAATGTTAATTTCTGTGCAGAAGATAATCTTTGGGATGCTAATGTATGAATGTGGGTAGAATCACAATGAAGCAGAATCCAAGTGTAGTTTATTGCTATTAAAAAAGAATAAGAATTCTAAATCCGGTTTGACTCAGTGTTTTGGAAAAGTCCTTTCTTTGAACCCAGTTTTGTTAGAGCTCACGTTCTCTCTGCAATGGTGTTTCTGGTGTTACAATTATTAAAAGATAGTGTCTAGTTCATGACTTAACTTAGAACAGTGAGTTTAAAACTGTTCTTCATGAAAACTTACCTCATTCTTTCTAAAATTCCTTGACTAAATGTTTAAAGTTATAGTGGATTTAAAATTGAGAACAACAACCCTTGAGTGTTAGTGGTACCTGTATTCCCTCAGTGGCCTGGAGTGCTCACACCCGGAACCTTATTCTAACTCTTGGGAAAACAGACAGTATTGTAGTAAAAGATTGTATTCCTTGGTATTATCTTATTAAAGTGTTATCTTTTTCTTTTCTTATTTTTTAAGGAGAGGGGTGGGGGCAGGGAGAAGGAGACAGGAACAGTGGCCTGGAAGCTGAGCATTTTTAGCATGGCTTCTATTCCTAATAAGGTCTTTGACCTTGGACAAGGGACATTCTTTCAGGGCTTGGTTCTCAGCAGGATAATGAAGGACTGTTGTAGATGATCTTGAGGATGAACACTTCAAACTCTAATGTTCCTTTCCTTTTAAAAAATATCATAGTATTAGATACTTTATTTAATACTCACAACCCCCCATTTTGGCATTGGGTTTTTAATTTGTTTGTTTAGTTCTTAATTTATGAATTGTAAGCCTGTGAATCTTGGGGTTGCCGTCAGGTTGGAATATTTCCATTTCGCTTTCACTTATAGAATAACCATTCCTTATGCTTCCATGTCACTTAAAAAATATATTACAGTAAACTGAGCCAGTCTCTATATTTGCCAGTGAACACATGACAGCTTATTTCTGTGCCCTCCTCTTGTTATTTCCTTGGGGTAAACTTCCAGGCTTTTGGGCTAAGTAGAAAGCCTGTGTTTTGCAGTCAAGATGTAGATTTGAATCCCCAGTCTGCCACTTCCCTAAGACCAGTGGCTTGACTAGTGAGCGTCCTTCTACAGACTGGATGGAAGCTTGTTAAAGGGTGTGTGTTCACAACTGATGCTAATTTTGATGCCACTGGGAACAAATGAGATGTCACTGCCTCATCCCTGATATTGGTAGACTTGACTTAGACAGGTGATGGATGGCATGTGTCTTAGCCTTGCTTTGGTTTTTGCACGCCTTTAGTTTATGAGAGCTGATAAATATATGTCTATGCGTTGATTCATGGATTTAATTTCATGTTATAAACAGTACTTATTGCCCGCTTTATCTACTGGAGTCATAACTATGTGCTTCAAAACTCATGGTTCATGCTTCCACATCTGCAGGCATTCCCTCAGCTAATATTTTATTTTCCAAATTTTTTTTTTTAGTGAGTTGAGTTGCTGAAAGTATCTTCCCTTAGAGCAGTGGTTCTCAACCTGTGGGTCGCGACCCCTTTGGGAGTCGAATGACCCTTTCACAGGGGTCGCCTAAGACCATCGGAAAACAGATATAATTACATATTGTTTTTGTGATTGATCACTATGCTTTAGTTATGTTCAATTTGTAACAATGAAAATACATCCTGCATATCAGATATTTACATTACAATTCATAACAGTAGCAGAATTACAGTTATGAAGTAGCAACAAAAATAATTTTATGGTCAGGGGTCACCACAACATGAGGAACTGTATTAAAGGGTCACGGCATCAGGAAGGTTGAGAACCACTGCCTTAGTAGTTTCATAGGGTTTGGGTTTCCAGGCAAAGCCCCAGTCCTGGCTTAACCCATTGTATCCTGATGATACCACAGAATGTTAAGTCATTAACTCCTGTAGTCCTCTCAACCTTTGAGGTATCTGTACTATTAAATGAAATGTTGCATCCTCTTATCTCGGCAAGTAAACCTTTGTAATGACCTGGAAGGCCTGAGTTTAGAATTCTAGATCCCAGACCTTCTATGTTAGAAGGTGGTAATGCGGGGACCATGACCTCTGGTCTGTCCACTTCCTGACCCCGGCTGCTCCCCACACCTTGAGGGGCCTCCAGCATGAGCAGGTGACTGTCCAGCCCACTGTCCATGCTCTGTCCCAACCCCCATCCTACTCCATAGCAAGTGCCCTTTGGGTGGCACCCTGGCCTAGGGATGCTCTGGGAACTCCACAGTCTTGGGTCCCAGTGCATGTAGGGTGTTGATTTCAGGTAGGTCTGTCCTCTTGGTTCTTGAAGGTGAGGGAAGGGCCAGAGGAGGGCCAGAATGCGACTCTCTGAAGTGGGGGTGTTACAGAAACAGGGGAGTCCAAAAATCCCCAGAGTTTGCGGCTGGGGGATGGGGAGAAGGAAGCAGCTTTCAGAATGCCTCCACATGCCTGAGGCTGGTGGCTAGTGTCTTTCTTATGCAAAATGGCTTTAATGCATCCAAAGCCTCAGGTAGATGGGAGGAGTCTTGAACCAGGGGACTGTATGGAAAGCACACAGAGCCTATGTGGGGTTCTGCCAATGGTCAGAACTGTTTGCAAGGCCCACTGCGTCAGAGGACGCAGTCAGGGATATATAAGCAGCTGCGGACATTTTAGTTCTCGCTCTCTCTCGCTCTCTCTCTCTTGCTCTCTCTCTCGCTCTCTCGCCCCCTCCATGTGGCTTGGTGAAGGGGCCTTCTCCATGCGGAATAAAGAAGCTAAGTTCTCCATGTGGCTTGGAGAAGGGGTCTCCAGACTGCTTTAAGAGGCTCTGGCTCTCGTGTGCTCCCTCCATGTGGCTTGGAGAAGGGGTCTCCAGGCTGCTTTAAGAGGCTCTCGCCATGCGGTTTTGAGGAGAGGAGATCCACGTGGTTTGCAGGAAGAAGGCAGTTTACAAGGAGGCTGAGAATCCAGGCGGTCCTGCATTGAGAGCTGGAGGGCATCACAGCACAGAAAGGACCTCCCCAATCAGCACTGAGTGATTGGCAGCTACTGGTAAAGCTGAACTGTGTTAGGAAAGTAGGGAAAGGGTTTCTCTAACTTTTCTAAAACTAGCCTGGTTTGGTAGGGGGGAGGCAAGGATATGTGTTTGTGGGTATTTTAAAGAGCATAAGACTTAACAGCAGAAATCCGCAAATAACTAAATCTATATGACTGTTAAATAAACAGTTCTTTTTCTTTTCACTGAACTCTGGTATTGAGAGTTATAAATCTGGCGGCGGGCAATCGGGCCCCTAACTAAAGAGCCCGTGGGTTTGTTTTCAATTGGAGCAGCCCAGGGTTCTGTAACAGGGGGCCCTTTGGCTGTGGTCTCAGGGTGTTGCTACCGTGTTTCTTTGAAGCAACAGCTTTCCCCCTGAACCCTCTTGTCTGTTTACTTGATCCATTAATCCTGGGCTAGTCAGAAAGAAATCCTCAACCTTCCCCAGTCACCTGTGAATTTTTTAAAAATATTTTTAGATTTTTAAATTTATTTTTAGGGAGAGGGGAAGGGAGGGAGAAAGAGAAGGAGAGAAACATCGGTGTGCGGTTGCCTCCCCAACTGGGGACCTGGCTAGAAACCTAGGCATGAGCCCTGACTGGGAATTGAACCAGCGACCCTTTGGTTCACAGGTTGTCACTCAGTGCACTGAGCCACAGCAGCCAGAGCCACGTGTGAATTTTTATCCAACATGATTGCATACCATGTTCTGGAAAGCAAGAGCTAAACCAGGATGAAAACTCAGCTCCGTGAGGGTGGGGCAGCATCTCCCTTACATACCCAGCACATAACACATAATGTGCATTAAGTAAGTAATTACTGAATTTAAGCTTGACCAGTGTTAGGGATAAAGAAGCCAGTGACTTTCAAACCAGTAGGAGATAATGAACAGAAGCATCATGGAAAAGGGGCGAGGAAATGACATTCCGCAGCTCCTCACACAATCTCTGGGATCAAAAGGAGGAAGACTGTCCTCACCAAACACAGAGAAATGGAAAGATGGAGCTGGATAACTTTGCAAATAAGTCGGAGATAGACCTCTAACTAGATTCCCCTTTGTTAATCACACCCTGAGTTAAGTAGTTAATCGAGTTAGATTGTAAACCAGGATTAACCAGTCAAGGAGAAATGGGGGAGAAGGGGGGGGCTCATTGCGTTAGTATAAAACCAATTTTCTTTGTCTGCTTTGCACACGCATGCCCCTGGCTGGCGGTGCGCCCGACTCTGCAGACTCGTGAATCAACGCCTGGCTTTGCTGCTGAAGTCCTGTGTCCTGGTGTTTTATTGTGAGCGCTTCTCACGCCAACACCCCCCTCCACACATACAGTAGTACAGCAGCCCCTCCTAGCCTAGGGAGCAAGCTCCAGGTGCTGGTTTGGGGGGCGGGGGGGCGGTTGGAGAGAAGGCCGCCCCCTCCAAAGCGTGATCCCACCAGCCTCCTTCCCTGGCAACCCCCCTCCCCCACCCAGCAACTGGTGCACAGGGGCTGGGCTGGCAATCTCCAGTGCGCCCTGGGAGGTCCTGCTATCAAGGTTGGGAGTTTCCAGGCGCCACGCAGTGATGAGGCACAGGGGTCAGCAGTGATGTGGCCGCCCACCCCACCCTTCTTGAACATGGACCGAGGAGTCTGACAAGTGCACGAGTCAGGGGCTCCCCAGAAAGCTGCTCTTGGGACGCGGCAATGAAAGTGACTGGGGCAGCACTGCTTGCTGCGAGGTGGAGTCCTGAGGCCTCTGCAGCGGGCCTGGGGCGCAGCACTGGCCGCCCTAGCGCAGTGCGCCCGGGCAGCTGGGCGTGAGCCGAGCACCGGATGGGACCGGACGGATCGTGAGCTGTGCCTGGGCAGAGCGAAGCCGGAGGAAACTCTGGTGGGGGTCCATCGTGGTCTTGACATGCAAATCAGTGGTCCGACCTGGGCATTGGCGCAAAAGACTGATCCAATCATCTAGTAGCTGGTTCCCTCCCAAGATTCCCTCGGATAGCTTGGCGCTGTGGCCTTCGAACCCATGAAGTTTTATCCGGTAAAGTGAATGATTAGAGGTACTGGGACCAAACGATCTCAACGTGTTCTCAGACTTTGGAAGAGTAAGAAGCCCGGCCAGCTGGCTGGAGCCGGGGTTGGAATGTGAGCACCTAGTGGGACACTTGGTAACCAGAACGGGATGAATCCAACGCCTGGTTAAGGCACGCGACGGCAAGGCTCATCAGACCTCAGAAAAAGTGATTATCCCAACAGCAATCTGAAACTAGAGGTAGACAGCAGGGAATGGATTAAGAGATTGAGGAACCCTGCTCCTATCCCTGGGGCCTTGTCAGGACTAGGCATTCTGGCGGAGGTGGGGCTGAAGCTGGGGGGACGGTGGTGAGAGAACAGTATAAAGACAGAAAGCCCAGTCGGCCTGCGAGCCAAGTGTCGCTGGTTTGATTCCCAGTCAGGGCACGTGACTAGGTTGCACACCAGGTCCCCAGTTGGGGGCACGAGTGAGAGGCAACCACACAGTGATGTTTCTCTCCCTCTCTTTCTCCTTTCCCCTCTCTCTAAAAATAAAATAAACAAACAATTAAAAAAAAAAAGAAAGAAAGCCCAGAATTAAAAGCGGTGAACACGGATGGATTTCTTCAAAGCTCAGCAACTGTCCCTCACATAACTCAGCCTCAGAGTTGTTATTTCCCATCGGCTCGTCTCCAAAATACATATTTCAGGTTGATACTTCCTATCCAGGGTCTCCACCCTGGTTCCAGCTCTGAACAGGATGCAGTAGCAGCCTCCCCGCCTCCTCTTGGCCCCCAGATTGATGGTTTGGGGGATTTTTAGGATTGTTTGCTTATGGGCATCTTACATCCAGTAAAGCACATGATCTTAAGGCTATAGCTTGATGGATTCTTACAGAATGAACACATGTATAAAGAGCTCCCAGATCAGTTTCTAGAATATTTATTACCAGTGCTCCAGAAGCCTCCCTTGCGGGCGCTCCCAATGATTACTCCCTACTGTGGTCCCCAAAGTCTGCATGTTGAAGCCCTAACCCCTAGTGTAGCTGTATTTGGAGATAGGGCCTATGAGGAGGTCATTAGATTCAATGAGGCCCTACAGTGGGGCCCAGATTAAAAGTATCTGTATCCTTATAAGGAGAGACACCAATGAGAGCTCCGGGTCACTCTGGTTTTCTCTCCCCCACCCCCCCCCTTCGCCCTGTGAGCACACAGTGGGAAAGCAGTCATCTCCAAGCTCAGAATCAGGCCCTTACCAGAAACCACATTGGCTGGCCCCTTGATCTTGAACTTCCCCATCCTCCAGAATTGAGAGAGAAATGTCTGTTGTTTAACTACCCAGGCTATGGCATTTTTGTTTCAGCAGCTCAAGCAGACTAATACGGAGACTTTGGAGACTGGTCTGAGAAGGTCCATAAAGAGAATAAAAAGCAAGGTGCAGAATGCGTGCGCAATGGCCTGGCTTGCAAGATTCTGTGACTTCAAGACTAGATAGTACGAAGGCCATCATTTATGAAGCAAAAGAGTAAGGATACTTGAGCTCAAGTAAGACTAATGCCATTATAAAAACTTACACGTGAAAGCAAAATGCTGTCCCCTACTCCTCAGAGGCAATAAATGGAAACACTTTTATAGGACATTTGCTAACCTAATTGATGTAAAAACTTTTCAGTCTCAAAAGTATTTTCTGTTATGTGAATGGATACCAAATCATGTTTTTCTGTCTTGGCAGTGACTCACATTTCTGAGTTTGCCATTGAACTGTTTTTTCCTCGCCAGGAGGTGATCTTACACATCAGAGAACTGCTTTTCCCTCAGTGGAGAGTTTATGGAAAAGATGAAAAGAGGATGTTTTCTAGCAGAAGAATGCACAAGTTTAAGACAGATGTATAGTAAAAGAATCAAAGTTCTTTTTTGAAGTAACTTCTGCAGTCATAGGTCACTCTTGTTTCGGGGAAAAAATCAGCCTCGTGAAAAAAAGGAGGGGGGGCCTAGATTGTGTAAAGAAAACAGAAAAATATTCATTGTATTGCAGTTTCCCATTTGGATGAGTAGTAGTGGGAGAGAAAATCATTTGTACAGTCTGCATGATGAAGGAAGCCGATACATTTTTCAGTTTCTGTGAATTTGAAGCAAATCATTTCCTGTAAGATAACGATTGATCCCAAAGGGACAGAGGCCTTGTGATCATTCACAGCTATAATGTGGTATCTGCTGGAGGTGATAAGTTACAAAAAGATGAAGATAACAATTTTGAGAGCGGGTCATTGATCAGGATGCTTGTTTAGGAACAGCCATTTTTCCTGCAGAAGCAAACTTCCTGTAGGAATTGCATTAAGTTGAAAGGATTTTTGTTCCTATTTCAAATCAAGTCAGCAGGAAAAGCTGGCATGCGTCTTCCCAGCTCTGTGTTCTGATATCCAAATAATTTCTCCCTGGCTTGCTCTCAAAGAAAGTTCAAGATCAATAGCAGCCCACACTGCTTCATGAGGAACCACCACCCCGAGTTAGGCCAGGTGTTGCCTTGCATTCTTCAAAAACCAAAACAAAGAAGCTTCCTTTTTGACTCATTGAAATGAGACTATTGGAGACTATTTTGCCACCAGTTTAAAGTCTTTGCTTCTGGAAATCATTTAACTTGCTTACAAGTCTTTTGCCAAGTGGTTGAAGAATCAGCCATTTCCACTTATTATTTATTGAAGCACTTTGTGGGTGAAACAAGCCACTTTCTAGTCTTTGTCTATCCAGGTGTCAAAGCAGAGTAACTTGCTGTACTTGACTGAGAGTCTTGGATACGATCTGATACAAAGAAGGTTAGCACTCAGAGCTCAGGAGCTCAGGGCTTAAAGTTTATAAAACAAAACAATCAAACAAGAACCAGAGCTGACGCTGTTGACTGATCAAGATCCCACAGTTGTTGGGGTGGCCAAGCCAGCTGAGATGGTGGTAAATGTATTTTATTGGGTTAAAGACACACAGGCACATCACTCAAACGGACTTTTCAAACGATAGGCGCTACAAGACAGTGCTATTGGAAAGTTGGTAGTTAAACCTCCGGGTTACAGAGATCTCCTAAAATAGTCATATTTTGGGGTAGGGTCTGGGATACGTCTGGTTATCACACACTCCTCTCACCCCCAAGCCACCCCGCCTCAGGAGTAAATGCCTCCTGCCTCCTGAATCAGGACGGGACTCCTTGAGGGTGCTGATGTGGGGAACAAGGCCTGCTCTGTGCATCCCTGTGTTACTGATGAAGCTAAAAATTAAGGCATTAATGGCATTACTGAATGTTCTCTGTAATAGCTGGCAGCTCTAAAAGCTATTTTGACAGGGATAACATATGATTTATAAATTAGGTTAATGGAGTCCCTTTTTAATGGAAAATGCACTTATGGAAGATCACTTATGTTCATGTAATAATTAAGCACCTACTGCAAGTGCTTTCCTCTCTTAGGGTTGTGTATTTCTGGAGGATCTTTTTTTTTTACTAGACATTATAGGACACTTTTTCTTTTTTTCTGTGACCAGGCAAATTTTGTAGGAGAGGGTGGTGAGGCTGTCCAGATGTCGCTTCCCTTGTGAGGTTGTAATAGACTTGACTCTTAGCTCGTCCAGAGTCAAGGCTGAGCGATGCTTACCTTGCAAAGGTTTCTGCTGTGTAACCTGGATTGTGATCCTTTGCTCCATAGGTAACACGGTGATGAGCATGTTTGGGGTTTGGGCCAGTTTTGTTTTTGTTTTGCTTTGTTTTGTGTTAATACACATTCATTGTCCGGAAAACATATTAAGTATCTTAGAATAGTCACCATATTTTTTTTAAACAAAAAAATTATTTTAGCACCTATTAATGCTTATAAGAGCTAGTATTTGGAGTTCCTTCTCCACTGAGTTCAGGTAGCCTGACGGGACCATTTGGGTGACACGAACCCTGGGTAGTGTCTCAAGAAGCCAAAGCGCCATCTTTGCTGAGCACTTGAAAGGAGAGTGGGGTAGGAGACCCCTCCGTCTCGCTGCATCAGCTGGGCTCCGGGATGAGCCAAGGCCCAGCAGGGACTGGCAGGATGTAATACAGAAGCGGTGCTCACCGCTGTCCCTCACCCAGCCCTCGAACCCCTACTGTTGAGTGGTCCCAGAGGAAGCTCTCAAGCGAAGCCCATGGGTCCCTGGCCCTGAGATCTCCAAGCTCAGTTAGGACCCCACTGTCGTTTCACCAAATGCTGCCTTCCTCTCCCCTGCCCCGCAGCGGGGACTCCCAACCTTCACCAGTCTCTTTGTTTTTACCTCTCCCCCTCCCCCAGCCAGTAACCTCCCCTCCCCTCCTTAGAAGTTATTCCTGCGAGGTCCCGCTCATAAAACTACCTGCATGGAAACAGCCTCCCTGGGCATGGAAACTTACCTCTTGCAAACTCACCTGCATGCTGATTTGATTTTTTTTTTTTTTTTTTTTTTGAGAGTTGGTTTCCAGTTACAAATAACCAAATCCAGGGTCCCCACTCACCAATTGTCAGATTCCTTTAGTCCCGTATCATGCCACTGGGACAGTGCCTGCCCTGGAATCTCCTGGGGAGCTTTAGAAATGACTAAATGAGAGATTCTGATTTAATTCGGTTGGGCTTTGGCCACAACATCAACTCTGCAAGGCTTTAGCCAGCCTATAGGTGAAGAAACAGGCTCAGAGCCTGAGAAATGGGCTCAAACGCCTCCGCTGAGCTGGGGTTCTCTCCCTGCCTATGTAATTTAAAGCATGTGTTTCCATTCATTACATGATGCTCTGCTGGGTCCACAGAAGCACGGGAGCATTTTTACCAGTTAAGGGAAAGGTCCTGCCACGACCTGCCTTTTATGAAGCAAGGGGCCTAGACAAAGTCCTCGTTTTACTCACAGACTAACTGAAAAACACTGGCTGTGCCCCGGGAGCTGCAGGGCTGGGTGTACGTCACTTTGATTCGGCCGTTTGCATTCCAGGGAGTGCTGAGCTAAGTGCACACGTCAGAGAAACCCATTTCAGTTCGTCATTTTAATTCTGCTATTAACCATCCTGAAGCCCCAAATGGAATCTCCAAAATGGCCTCTGCAAGTCCATTATTAGAGCTGAATGTTTAATAACTTTCTTAAGTAATTCCTGCCATGGTGCATTGGAAACTGTCTTTAGGTTTTTTTGTTTTGGTGTTTTGATTTGTTTTTTACATAGAAGGAGGCTTTTCTGGAAGCCCCTCAGGATGGCTTAATAGAGCTCTCGCTGGCCCCTCCCCTTCCTTCCTTGTCCCCCGCCTACCATTCTACCAGCTGTGGGTGGGAGAGGTTGTGGCAGTGGGACCCCGACTTAGCAGGTGTCAGAAAGCAGCAGGTGTAAGGCAGACACTTAATCAATTGAGAAGCAGCTTGGAATTCAGTCTTGGAAGCATGGATGTGCTTTATTAGCAAACAGAGCACAGCTCTTTGTGGATTAGCAATTTGCTGCTTTTCGATTCCGTTTCTGAAGTGTTTCAGTGATTGTGCTAGAAATATTTGGAGTACAACATTAGAGGATCACAGGTGTTATTCTCGGTTAAATCACATTAACTTAGATGGGCCATCTTTGCAAATTAAGTTCATTCTATTGAAAATAAGGCAGACGATGGCGCTTGCTCGTTTTTGTTTTCGATGGAATGGAGCACAGACTTGGAAGGGAAGGGGCAACAGGGTGATGGAGAAGTTCTAGCGATTTAAAAAAATCAGCAGTCATTTTAAGCCATGTGGGTCAAAGGCAGTACAGCCACTAACTTTAGATGCTGATAATGTATGTTATTTAACTTTGACAGTTATCTCAATTATCCTTCTAATTAAATAGTATGTTGCCTGTGTTGGGCGATATTTGGAGTTGCTTCTGTTCCCATCTCCGTGTATCACGCCCATCACCAGGGTGGAGCACCTGCCGGGGGCAGCGGGATGCTTAACCAACCAACCGACAACCAACCAATCAACAAACGAGCAAATAAACATACTTCTTGGGATGGGAGAAGAGCTTCTTATCAGAGATCTTCTTGTGCCTCCTCCTTTCCTGTGTCTGCCTTCTCTCCTCTAAATAGGTGATGGGCTTCCAGTGTTGGACCCTCACTCAAGCCCAGATGTACATCCTCTTTTGGATAGTGGAGTGTGATGTGCACTGTGTGTTTCTCATTACTGATTCTCTCCATGGTGAGGTTTCTCATATCGTATCTTGGGGGCATGCCTTTGATTAGAAGAAGTAACATTAGCATCCAAAATTTTTTGAACCTTAAAATGTAAAGTTTACTTGAGATAATGATGCTGGTTTCCAACTTTTGTCAAAATTATTTCTCTGCCAGACTAAGAAACTATTTAGCCTTTCTGTGGCATGCTGTGGATTTCAAAACATTTTATATTATCAAATTCCTAAGCAGGGATGTGTATTTCACTACCAAATGCAGATCCGTTTGAGAAAAGCAGCCACTTAACGAGAGAGTTTACTTGAAGGTGACGTGGTGTGCAGGAAATATGTGGGATCTTGACTTCTGTGTTGACCATGGGTGGGACTAGTATGAACTTGCTGGTGCAGGGACTCGAAAGGAACTAGGCATGACAATTGTCAGAAATGTCTCAGAACACAAACCGGTGCTTTTAGGCTACGTGTTTTCATTGTTGTCTTCCCAGGAATATTTTGCATTTGGGGTCTGTGGGGGCCTTGTGAAGTCAAGATGGACACTGATTTGTCCTTTACATCGTGGAGGTGCAACAACTTGGAAGGGGGGAAATACCTTGTCTTAGACATTCGTGGTCTGTATTATAACACTAGAATATAAGCTTTAGGGGTCTGTATCCTGAGGTGTCTAACTTGGCAAGATTTGTGTACAAGATCTTGATAAGATATGGGCCCCACCCCTTAGGGCCCAATGTCAAATAATTAACTAATAAATGTTAAGTGTTCACTTTTCTGTTGAGTATGGAATGTGAACATTGTTCTGTAGTTTAAGAAGAGTTTAAGTAACGTGAGAAAGGGACTTGTTTCCTGTCCTTAAGACAAAAAACCATTTGAATTGTTGGTTGCTTAGTCTGTTTCCCCAAGTGGACACTCTAGTTCAACCATGAGTAAGATCTATGCTAAATGGCTTGTATTGTTGATTCCTATAACTAGGAATGATTTTCTTGGTTTAAGGCAAGGTGGGGATGGGGGGAAGAATACAGTTCTTCAAGTTCAGTGCATCCATCCCTTAGAGTTCTTTTTTTGATTCTGTGAAGGTGAGTAGTGATTCTTCCCCAGGAGCATTAGGTGGCACATTTGGGTTTGGGAACAAGGATGCCTCATGTCCTGCAATTCCTTCATGCAGTTTCCACCTAGAGGATGATGCTGATGGTGTCAGAGGCTCAGTCTAGGATTCACGGGGTTCTTCAGTCGTATTTCTCCAGCATCTCTCTGTCCTAAGTGCGATACAGACCTAAATGTGGGTGCTCCCAACATTCCAAGGTAGGCATTTCACAGACTTCTGGTTGACCATCTTCACACAGTGAATTGCTGTCAGTGGTGGGTGGTGCCTTTTATTTTCCTCATCTCAAGCAGAGATCTTATAAATTCCCTTTGCCTGAAATCAGCACAGTTGATCTCTCACCTCCCCAGATTTAGAGAGCTCTTTGTTTTCTTTTGCATACTTTCCCAGAGAATCCAGGAGTTTTAATACTTTTAAAAACAACCATAACTTTTTACAGTAGGGTAATATTTGACTGAAGTGTTGTATGTTAAAATATACTGCATTTATCCTGGTGACTTTAGTTTTGGGGAATGTTAGTAGCTGTGGCTCAAAAAGGGTCCTGTAAGTCATTTTAGAAAATGCTACAATGATCTCCTCCTTAGAGGTTCAGAATGCACATTGAAAAAGTCTCCAAAGTCTGAGTAAATCTGCTTAACTTTGTCTAGATCAGTTTCCCAAGCCAATTTGAGCGCAGAACACTTCCGAGATAACACCTGGTATAATGATATTGGTACACCTGGTAAAGTACCAATATTCTTATATACTATTTTGGAAAAAAGCTGATCTATGAAATTTAGGGGCCTAATTTGTAGACAATATTCTCTCTCTCTCTTTAAAGATTTTATTTCTTTTTAATGACAGGGGAAGGGAAGGAGAAAGAGAGAGAGAGAAATATGATGTGGGAGAGAAACATTGATTGGTTGCCTCTCATACACATCCCAGCTGGGGACCAGGCCTGCGTCCCAGGCAGGTACCCTGACCGGGAATCAGACTGGCGACCACCCCACTGAGCCACACTGGTCCGGGCTGTAGACAACATTCTTAATAAAATGAGTTCACTTGTAGTGGCCAATATCCTTTGGGATTTGACTATTAAAATGTGATATTATTTTCTAAGACACTCAACAATTTGAATATTTGAATATTATTCATTTGAATTGCAAATCAGTTTTGCACACTAACAGCAAACTAGTGATTTCGGTGCCTCTCTTAGTTTTCATTCTTCGTCTCATGTCTGGAGGAATGAGTCTGAGTTTTTCATGAATTCTCCTGTAAACTATGAGACATCAGGGATCCATACAGTGACCAGAGACTCTCTGGTGTATATATATATACCCTGCGCCCAGTGGCATTTAAGGACCTGCAAGCTCATGTGCTGTGCTGATACTAGTCCAGAAACTTCCCTTATATAGTGAGCCTTGCAATTTCAAAGGCAAAATAAGATTTATGTTTGCATTCTGAACATTTAGAATTGCCTCCACTAGGATTTAATGAAATTTATGGAGCACAGCAAAAGCGGTCTAAGCCAGTCAAGTATGAACTTGGTTACACGTTGCTTTTTGGTGAGTATTTTTAACTCCTGGCAGTTGGTTGGGGACTGCGAGTCAGACCTCAGAAGTGAAAAGCTGCAAGATAAAATGGTAGCACCCGCAGGGTCCAGGCAGCTGGACCATGTGTTTTCATTGTACGGGGCTGGGAACCACAGTGACTGGAGACGGCGAGGGGTGCCCACCCCCTCTGCTGGGCCCTTCAGACTCACGCAGGCCTGTTAGAAACAATGTCACCAGTCAGGACTTTTTATTTTTATTTTTGTTAGTTTCCTGTGCATCCCTCTGGAATTTCTTTATTTCTTTTTTTATGTTTCCTCTATGGATTTTCTTTTTTTTTTAAGTATATTTTATTGATTATGCTATTACAGTTGTCTCAATTTTTTTCCTCTTTGCCCCCTCTGCCTGCCCCCACCCTCCAGCAATGCCCCCACCCCCTACGTAGTTCATGTCCGTGGGTCACGCATACAGTCAGAATATTTTCGTTCACTGGTTTTGTTTTGTGGAATGTCTGAGTGGAAAGAAGTAGCGTGAAATTAAAAACAAGCAGAGGTTTTATTTAAAGATCACAGGCTTCGGGGCGTGAGTCTTGAAGAGGGGAAAGCTGCCACACATACAGGAGGGTCTCTCGTCTCCTTTAGGAGGACAATGGGGATCTGAAAGAGATCTCTAAAGGTCAGCTCTCGGAGAGAAGGACTTCTTGTATTCGCAGGTCACCAGCACCCCTCCCGACCTGGGGCACAAACTCGTCTCGGTTTCATGTGGTCTGAGAGAGCTTTTGGCTCCGGGGGTGGACAGTGCCTCTGAAACTGGATATGCCGTTCATATTCTGTCTCTTTGAAAAGCCTTGCAAGTTAAAAGGTCTCCTCGTATTTTTCTTTTGCAGATCGCCTTAAATCTTTTTCAAATTCACGGAATATAAATGTATCTTTCTTACTAATAAAAGGATTGCCATAGCACCACTGACTATATATCTTAAGCTAATTAGAAATTAGATCATTACCAAGGGATGAAACATTTTACTCCTTAAGACATGAAACAATTAAAAATTCTGTTGACAGTTTTGACGTCTTCTTGACATTACAGATTTTGGTGACTGTACCCCAAAGTTAAACTGTGAGAAGCTTCTCTAAAGAAAACTTATTTTTTTCTTTTAATTCTGAAAAGTTTTAAACCATATGCAAGAGTAGAGAACAATATAACACACCCGTGTATTCATCACCAGCTTCTGCTGTAATCAACATGTTACCAATCTTATTTTGTATAATTTTAATTTTCAAATTTTATTTCAGTACTTTAAAACACAAGATACGTCATCTGTAGAGCCATCATTATATATCTCTAAGAGCTGAGGATTTAATAAAATATTATAACCATGTTGTTATATCACATATGACAGACTTCACAATCATTTTTTAGAATCATAAAAGAAAGCCTTTAAAAGTACTTGGACGCTGATGTTTCTCTAAGGTTTCACGTCTGCATCTCAGAGGTGGATTGCCCTGTTGCGGAGCATGGCTGTGTCGGGGAGGCACAGAGAGAGTAAAGAGCCTCATCCAGCTTGCTCACGAAACTGACAGTCCACATTCCTTATTATATGCATTACTGATGGAGTAATTGGTTCCCACATGTAGCCTCTATTTTAGTTGCTGCCTGTTTCTAGAAATCTAAATATACATCAGATCATTTTCTGTGTCTTTGTGTTTAAATGAAAAGGGGAATGAAATATTCTTCCCATTGCCTGGGTTGTTGGTTGTTCTGACAGTTTGATCCTAGCGGTATGAATTTGACTTCTATAAAATAAGTCTTCAGCCATTAGGTGGTGAACTTTTTCAGTGATGGTGGGGCATGGGCTCACTAACAGGTACTGTGGAACTGTGTGTGTGTGTGTGTGTGTGTGTGTGTGTGCGCGTGTGTGGAGGGTCATTACAGTCCTAATCCCACAGTAACATAACCTACTTTTGCTACCTGAGGGTCAAACCAATCAGGAACCCCAGGCAGAAAAGGCCACACCGCTCCAGCCGTGGGTGCCTCTTGCTGTGACAGTCTGCTCCAAGGTCACAGCCGTGTTACTGCTCTTGAGCTGCAACGTTGAGAGCCTGTTATCAAGGCAGTGAGACATGCGTTCCCCGTACAGAGCTGTGTCTAGATGTTGGATTCCCTTGTCTCAAGTCTAATGCTGCTTCCTTCAAAGCCCTCACCACAGACATGAGGACAGTTTATAAAAGGCGACCTTGGTGTGATATCGGGGCTGGGGAAATGTTGGATTCGAGCATGTCCTTTGACCGAGTGGACTGAGACTCATAAAATGGCTGCTGAGTGCTTTGCAAGTTAGGGAGAGCATTTTCCCCAATATTCTTTCATTTGAATCCCCAAACAATCCAAAAACAGAGATGGTATTAGTACCGGTTTATAACTGGGGGGATGAGCTCAGAGATACGTTTCCACGGCTAACGCGAGCTTAGACTCAAACCCAGATCTTGCACATGCTGTCCTGTCCCCTGGCTCCCCAGACCTTTCATGCTTTAAAAAGAACGGGGAACAGCTCAGGGAGTCAGGGAGCTCTCCTCCATTTAGACCCCTGTGTAAACGACCTTGCCCCTCTCCTCCTGCCTGGACCGTGGAAAGTGAGGAGACTGAGAAGTCTCCACTCCAGCGTTCTGCTGGGTGCAGGGCGTGAGCAAAGCGGGCAGGAACTCTGGCAGCTTTTCTTCTATAGAGGTCACGTGATGCCCTTTAGCTCACAGTTGTTGGGAGCAAACGGCGCACAAAAAATAGCTGAAACTCATGTTACTAGTTGACGTTAAAAACTTATCATGTGTTAGGTGATATTCCACATATTCTTTCACGTAGAGAAAAATGAGTTCTTTCCCCAGGTTACAGAGAAAGGGACAGCGTGAGAGGCTACATAAGGTGTCCAAGGCTACAGATCAAGTAAGACCTTGCTGTCGCGGCCACCTCCTGTTTGCTGGCCTGCGACGTGGGGAAATGATTGTAAAGTACCAGATTGGAAGTACTGAGTCTTGTGCCAGAGAACCCAGCCCCCTCACCCTGCTTCTGTCTGCTCTGAGCTCATGCCACCCAGGGTTGAGTGAATAAGATTTGGTTTGCATTAAAAAAAGCTCCTGAAATATGATTTCACTGTTCAGTTTCTATCTTAAAGCCATTCTATTTTCCCATGAAAATTCATGGGACTCATAGAAGTTAGAATTAAAATGCTTCACTTTCTTAACTGTTTCCTGCCCACACTAAAAGTAATCTAAAAAGAAACAACTTGTGAAGGAAAGGCTCTCCCACCACCCAGTTATAAAAGTAATCATGTCAATTAGAGAAAGAACAGAACACAGGAAAGTAAAAAAATAAAGGGTAGCAAATAATCTTCCTTCCCTTCCCAATGATAATTTGGTATGTTGTGATATTAACAATTTTGGTAGTATAGTTGCTATTTTATAGTATGTTCTTGTATGTATTTATGATCATTCTGTATATGTAACTGTTTAGTTTGCTTTTTAAATTTAATATGATGACGTAAATTACATCTCTACACCGTTATATATGCTTTGTAGGTACCACTTTTAGTGCCTGCAAACTAGGCTGTAACCATCCCCCCAGTTTTGGGTATTCATGGTTTGAAGGGGTCTTTTTTGTTTTTTTGTTATCTTTTCTTTCCTTCTGAGTTTTTTGGAGTGACCTTAACTCTAGGAATTAGATCAATTTCGTTTCATTAACCAAAGCGTCCCCTCTTCTATCCCTTGCGCTCTGTCCTAAAGTTTTATGCCCTGTTTAGATTCGGATTTTACAAAGATTTCCGCTTAGGTTCGTTTGAAATGTAATGGTTCCTTTTAAAACAACTCTTTCAGTTACTTTTCCAACACCTTTTGGAAACCACAAAGAATTCTGTTAGTATTCTGTAAATGGTAGCCAAATGAAAGGGAAAACTTTTTAGCACAAAACATAACCTAGGATGGTAGGTATTCTCAGAATGACTTAAGACTTCCATTCTTACAGCCGGGGCCCTTTTTATGACCTGGGCGGTCTGGTTGTTTCCTAACTTAGCTACTCTGCTCCTGAGCAACTCAGCCCTGAGGCAGAGCATTTAGACCACCCGTGTTGCTCGGTTCACCTGGTTTGAGCTTCACTTCCTGGAGCTGCAGAACTTCTCAGGGCCCTGCTTCCTTGGCTGGGATCACAGCGGTAGCTTCCTTATGGCGGAGGATTGAATGAGCAAACGTATATGAACGTGTCTGTGAAATGAGGACATTACTATATGAGGAGCCTCCGAGTGGTGATATTCTCAGCTCTGTCTTGGTTGGTGTTTTTGTTAATGGCTTGGCTAAGGACATTAATATGCCAGTCACATGTGGAGAGAATATGAACAGAGGAGTTAAAGCTTCATGAGGGCACTTTGGTCCGTTGGCTCAGAAGATCTGAAAAGATTTATGTTTTCCCTTTTTTTGTAAATTAAATTTATTGGGGTGACGTTGGTTAATAAGATTATAGTTTCAAGTGTATTTTTTTTTTAATTGTTGACACTGTTACAGATGTCCTCCACTTTCCACTCCTTTGTGCCCCTCCCCCTCGTCCCAGCCCTGGGCCTGTACCACATCGATGTCTGTGCCCCTGGGCAGTGTACCTTTCTGTGACACATCTCCTGCATGTTGCATGATGTGCCCACCACCCAAGGTCAGGTCATCTTCTGTCAGCACGTATTTGACCTCTTTACCCTTTACTACCCCACCCCACTTCCTTCTGGTAACCACCACACCATTGTCTGTGTCTGAGTTTTTCATTGTTTTCTTGTTTGTTCAGTTGTTACTTTGGGTTTTATATCCCATATATGAGTGAAATCAAATGATTCTTAACTCTTTCTGACTGATTTTGCTCAGCATGATATTCTCAGGTCCATCTATGTTGTCACAACACTTATTGTTACAGAGCAGGTCCCTCCAAATCCCCAGAGCCTGCGGTGGGGGGATAGGGAAAGGGACAGCTTTCAAGAAGCCTTGGCATATCTGACTGGTAGCTGGTGTCTTAGTTATGCAAATGGCTTTGATTCTTCCAAGGCCTCCAAGGAGATGGGAGGGGTTTTGACTTTGGAATGGTGAGGAAAGAGTATACAGGGCCTGCGCAAGGTTCTGCGAATGGTCAGAACTGGTTACCATGCCCACTGCGTCACAGGTCACCGTCAGGGATTTAAAAGTAAGGCAGCAGTCATTTGGGGAGAACTCCACATGGTCTGCAAGGGAGAGTCGTCGGCAGCCGTCCGTCTCGAGAGACGATGGTGTAGCTTCTTAAGAGTCTATCTGCACCGCCGAGAATGGCTGTGCAGTCCGACTCGGGAGTGACACGGTATCTGTCTCCTCCCGTGTTGAATCGACATCTTGCGATGACGCTGGAGTGTCCTCTCCAGTGGAGCTGAAGCTACAGAGCCTGGGCAGGGTGATATGGAGGGTCTGCTGTTGCCCATGCAGCAGACCCCCCCTCTCTTCGCAGCTGAAGGGTCCAAGGGAAAGACGGAGTCAATACAGCTTGGCTTCAGGTGCGCCGCAGGAGTTGCCGGTGTTGACTACAACGTCGAACCGCCTTAGGGACTCCGGCTCCGGATTTTCTGTCGGGGTTTACTCCCCTAGCCTTTCCCCTGAAGAGGTATGCCGCAAGGCAGCGGAGGTTTTTTGGAGTCAGAGTTTTCCTTCTCTGATGTGCCCTGACTGGAAGATCGAACCAGCGACACTTAGCTTGCAGGCCGACGCTCAATCCACTGAGCCAAACCAGCCAGGGCTGCAAGGGAGAGTACCATGTGGTTTTACAAGGAAAGAGAGATCCTTGCAGCTTTGAAGGCAAAGGCAGGAAAGAACCATGTGTGATCCAGTGCAACACAGCACATGTTTCCCTGGACTGTTGGACGGAGGCTGATGACATCGTACCCCAGATCCTGAAGGAGACAGCTCATGGATAAGGGATGGGGAACTTCTAGGCATGTTTTTGGCTTATAGCCTTTTGGGGAATAAGGGAAGTGCTGAGTCTGTGGGAGAACAGGGCTCTGAGCAGGAGTGCTCACAGCCCCGCCCCAGGTTGGAATGTTGTAAATAAAGACCCATTTTTCTCAACACTAATTGTTGGGTCTTACACCAAAGCACCATGTGAAAGAACCCCCTTTTGCCTAGTAAGTCAGGTTAATAGCATGCTTATAGCTTAAGAGCCCAGGGACTGTAGGGGTCAATGTATTTTTTTATGTTTATAATGATGAAGTGAATAAAGAGAACACCATGTCTCTTCCCTAATCCATCTCCGAAGGATAAAACCAAACAGCAATTCCACAGAGGAGTTAAAAATTTGGGATATGTAATCCCTGACTTTTTTTAAGGCTTCTGCAAACATCGGAGCAAGCACTCTCTCCTGCCCTCCCTGTTAGTTATTTTTATTTTATTTTAAAGGAATCATAAAGGAATCAAACATTCTCAGCAGCTTGCTTTTGTTCCACTTCAATTGGACATCAGTGTGACTAAACTTACCTCATTCCCTTCAGTGCTGTTTATTATATGGATATCTCATAATTTCATGCATAGCTGTTGCTATTATAAGTTGCTGTACATGGCATGCCTTTGTGCCAGCACTTGCATGCGTGTGTAAAGCCATATCTGGTAGAACGGGTGGTGGAGCCAATGGGTGTGCACACTTAAAATTATTCTCCAAAGATATTGTTTACTGATTTCTACTCTTGATTTCTATTTTCTTCTGTTTGGTTTTCTTAAAGGTTTATTTTCAAAACACTTTCTATTCGAATGAAGAAAACACATTGAAGAGTTTTCTTGACACATCTTGTCGTGGATTTAAAATCCCTCCCGGATCATCTTTTTTATTCTAATTGTTTATGTGTGTGTCCTTCTTCTATTCACAAGATTCTGGTTCCTACCGCCCCTTAACGGTTCTGCTTTGTGGGGGTTGCTATGGGAGTCAGGTGATTTACGTGCTCAGGGCCTCATCTATCTCCTGGACTGGAGGACCCTGGGTACCGCCCACCTCTGCTGTCACCTAGTGAGAAGGAATAGCCAGGAGCATCACTTCCGTGGGGAGCAGCGTGACCTTAGCAGGCTCACCTCCGCTTCCCCAACACCCTGACAGCTGTCAAGAGCTCATCTGTTTTGTTCACTCATTAAAGAGCTTGATGCTCCTACTGCTGACCGCTGCGCAGAAGAAAGCGGGACAGGGGACATCGGGTCCTTTTCCTGAGATGTCCGGGCGACCATTTTGGAGATTCTCAGCTCTTTTCTTACGGGAATGAGTGGAAAAAACTGTTGCTGGAAGCATTGGAGGTCTTTTTTTCAGAATTTGTTTAGTTGTAATGTGGTATTACTCTTCGGGAATAAACTCTGGCTGACCTACTCGAAGGATATAAGCTTGAAAACACTGAGGGTTTTGATTTGCTCAAAGGAGGCGCTTACCCTTTTTGAAGCACAAATCCAGTGGGAAAACAGGTTTTCTGGTGCTTGCTACGTTTAAGTGCAAGGAGCAAGGCTTTCAAGTCGAGTTCCCATCTCAGAAGACATAATTTTTCAGAGAATGGCTTATGACAGGCCGGATATGTGCTTATTGATTATTGATAAAGAAATGCATCCTCAGTGTATGAAACAATTAGGTCATGAAAAGCGTGTATTCTCCTTTTTTTTAATGTATTTTAAAGAATGCCCATGTGCATATATAGACACATAGAAAGGACAGAAAGGACTTCAAATGTTAAGTAGCTGTGGGCTAGGTTTCGTATGATTTAGGGCGACCCTAATGTATGTGTAACTCTCAGAGGCACGGGAACCGTTAGTAATAGTATGAATTATTTAAATGGTCGGGGATGGGAGAAAAGGAAAACAAAACCCCCTTTTTATGGCAAGGAGAAAAGTTAATTACCCATTCTCAAGAACACACGAGGTTTTGTACAAAGCATTTCTAAGTGAAACACAGAATGGTGAAAATGTCTGAGTGTGGCTAGGAATGAAGCCCCATTTTTGTGTGGGGTGTTGGTGTGTCTTAGACTCTGAATGCTCACTTGAGATGTCACCCATGGGGCACAGCTTGGGTACACTTGCTGGATCCAAACTATGCGTGGGCTAAAATAGGCTCCAAACTTAATGTTCACACCGTCACCATCAAAGTCAATTCATTCATGCCTTCCTGTGGTAGAGACAGTTGCCCTGTGGTCTCTGGGAATGCCTAATCCAAAATTTATTTACCACACTTCAGATACAAGGAAGGCTAGCAGGTGATCTCAGTTTATTTTTTAATTTTAATTTATTTTTAGAGAGAGGGAAAGGTAGAGAGAGAGAGAGGGAGAGAAACATTAATGTATGAGAGGAACAGTGATCGGTTGCCTCTCTCACACCCCCTCTGGGGACCTGGCTCGAAACCCAGGCATGTGCCCTGACCGGGGGTCAAACCGGCGACCTTTCAGTTTGCAGGCCGGCACTAAATCCACTGAGCCACTCCAGCCAGAGCTGATCTCAGTTTTTAAGACTCATTTTACTTACATCATCTAATATACTTCACTATATCCATGTATC
Organism: Furipterus horrens; assembly: GCF_987537825.1. Classification (NCBI taxonomy): domain Eukaryota; kingdom Metazoa; phylum Chordata; class Mammalia; order Chiroptera; family Furipteridae; genus Furipterus; species Furipterus horrens. Next base: position 182,786,182 of record NW_028327176.1, read on the forward strand.
ACTTCTAAACGTAGATGAAAGTTTGTGCCCTGTGTCCTGTAAGATCCTTCACGTTTGAAGATACTTGATCTGACTCCGGCTAAAAATATTTCAGATTTAATAATTAACAAAAAAGTATGAGAAATCTCTCAAGAATTATAGAAACTCTGTAGAATGGTAAATTCTGTAAAACTTCAGAGTTCTGTTTCCTAAACCAGGAGCACAATTGATCAACATTTCCTGAGGTATTAGAATGGCTCTCTCATGTTTCCTATTTACAGCAGTCCCTCTCTGTATCACGGTTCACTTATCACGGCCTCACTGTATCGTGGGATTTTTAAAAATATTATATTTAATTATTTATCGTGGATTTTTTGCTATGTTGCGGGATTTTGCAGTACTGTATGCATATGTTGTTAAAGTTACGAAGATTTAAGAGTGCAGAATATGTTTAAGACCATAAGCAGTGTTTATAAAAGTGTGGAAAAGGTTAATAAGGGAGTAGGAAAGGTTAATAAGGGAGCGGGAATGGTTTATAAGAGTGGGAAGGTTTATAAGGCCTTAATATATATATAAATACTAAAATAAATCGAAGGCTCCTACTTCGCGGATTTTCACCTATCATGGGGGGTCTAGAACGTAATACCCTCAGTAAGTGAGGGAACACTGTAGTTGCCATATTATGGGCTATATGTCAACATTGTTTTATTTAAGATTCATTGGGTTACCGTGTAGCCTTACAATAATATGTTTCTTGCTCCCCTTCCCTGATTCTTCACGTTGTTAATCAAATATAAGTCTAACCTGTGCACCTAGCTAGTGATATTTAGTTAAAATACTCTTAATCGCTGACATTTTTGCTGATGAGCATTGTGGAGACCCTGCCCCTCCTTTGCTTTGTCATTGGGTTTCATTTAAAAGTCCCATCTTTCATATTTCGGTAAGAGAAGACTTTAAGTGGAAATGTAATCTGAGCATTCTAAGAAATGGACTCTGCATGGGCCTGGTGAAGCCAACCGTTCCATCGGCAGAGTAAGTATTAAAGTACAGTGGGATCATTTCAGGAGGCAGCTCATGCAGTTGAAGGGCAGCTTTGCTGGGCGTGGGGAACAGCCAGGTGAAACCAGTTTAGCACAGCTGCAGCTTTTTGGATTGACTGTCTTGAACCCACTGGCCCTTCAAGGCAGTGATGGACGTTGGTGATCTGGCCAGCGCGCTCTGTTGGTCTGGAACGATGACTAATGGGGTGGTAAGCTTCGAGATTCCTTTGGAGCCGCAGGTCTGGATACTGCGGAATGCTCTTTGAGGCATTTTGTCATTGTGCGTAGGAACAGGTCCTTCATGGCTCGTCATGTGTGGAAAAACCGTGGGGGGAGGCGCGTCAGTGGTGAGCCCTGGCGCCTTCAGGCCACAGCCACCTCCATTCCTGAGCGGTGGGACCTTGTCCAGCCCATCTGATGCTCTTCAGTCACTTTGCATCTCAGCGCCCCCATCTGTAAAATGGAAGCAATAGCACCTGCTCAGGTGGTAAGACAGATGAGAAGAGCATATGAAGTATAAAACATTGTGGAGCGCTTTAGGTTCCTACAGGTTATTGTGCCATGTTTATCTGGCTTAAAGCTTTTTACCCATATTCTCATGACCTAAGGGCATGGCTTTGTGTCTACTCTTTTTGCTACTGGTGACCTCCATTGCACAAGTTACCTTATAGGGAAGATTGCAAATGACTGTTTTAGTAATACTTTTTAAGGAAAAACAATGACTGTAAAATCATGCATTACATATCTCTTTCTTGTTCACTCTGGATGGACTGGCCTTTGAAGGGCCTTTCAACTTGCCCCTCTTCTGCACCCCCTTTACCCTTTTATCAAACACCCCTTGCCTGGGAACTTAGATCTCAGTTTTACCTTTACTTCCTCTACAAAGCCCCCCACTGTGCCCCGACACCCCAGCCTAGGTTAGGGCCCTCTGTTTATTGTCATTTGTCCTATGTATTCCTCCTTCAGGACTGTTTCTGAAACTGTGAGTTACTAATTGTTTTTTTAAACTGTCTGTGCTCTACTTTGAGAAAGACACATTGTTACTTATGCATATTCTAGTCAAATATGTGTAATTTCTAATCGCAAGGAAACATTATTTTAAAGTAAAAAATATTTTTAAAAGTCTGGCTTCCATGGTAGTTTGTAAGCTCAATATGGTGGGGACCGCACCTGACTTATTCACTGTTTGTTAGGTCTCAAATAAGCCTGGAAAGGTGGGTGTGTAAATCATGCATTCACCGTGAGTGAACAGTGTATACATTTCCATGGATACAAAGCCTTGTCTGTGTGACAATAGCTCTTGGTACCTTCTGTAAGGTACCTGGATCATTCAGATGAATAAGACTTAAATCTTCATTGTCATTGACCCAACATCTCTCTGTGTTTCTCCTAAATGATCTATTTTTCTTGAAGTTGCAGTATTTCTATCTTGCCTCTGAAGACTGACATTGAGCTTTGTCTTCCCCGTAGCTCCTACAGAAGAATGGTCAGCTGTCCACTGTCAATGGCTTAGCTGAGCCAGGAGAGCTCAGCCTCCAGGAGGGAGCCCTGAATGGCAAGGAGGAGGAAGTCATTGTCGCAGAGGGTAAGCCACCTTCCAGGCTCTGGGCCAAGCCAGGGGCTGGAGGGTAAACAACACCTGCAGTGAATCCGAGGAGAATAATAAGCCCAGGTCTGGGCAGAATATACATACTGTCATCCCCCCTGGGGTTAATGATGTTGACAACAACAGCAGTGAATCGGTTACAAAAAGGAAGTATTTATCTGAACATTTGGGTAGACCCTACACTTTGTTTAGGAAGTTATACCAATCCTTGGGTATAGGAAGTGAGGTCATGTTTCCTCTTTCTTAGACATTTCTATCTGGAACTTAGTGCCTTTTGTTTCACTTTTTCACTGTGGCCTTGTCCCAACTACTTGTCTGGTGTCTAATGTGAATCCTTATCGGGAACACTGGAGTCATGGTTGCTTTGAGAGTCACTGTCTCCCACTCAAAAGAAATAGCCCACGATATGTGCCTAGATTTTCCTGGTGGTGTGCATTTCAAGGGACACACCTCTCTTTGCCTAAACTGTGATGTGCTGCATGTTTGTCGCTCTTGCACCTTGAGATCCTAGAGGGGCAGTTACTGGAATGTGTACCCTTCACCACACTACCAGTAGTTTGACTTCAGCCCGTGTGGAGTGGCAGAAACCACACCTCAGGGGCAGAATCAAGCACCATGACCAGTAGGTCTCCCAGGAAGGGCCACATGTTGAAAAAGACCCTTCCTCCATTCTTGAGGTCTATTTTCATCATTCTATTTAATCATAATTGAAGGAATCATTTAACAACCACTATCAAAGATACATGAATTGATGATCTGGCATACAGTACACTGACTTTTATGTGTAATGTTAACAGGATGACTGAATTAGAAAGTCCTTTGAAAGGAGACTGGCCATTGCCTTGGTTTGATGAGATTCTTCCAACATGTGGAGCCTGTTTTTGTCCAGCGTCCCCATAAAACCGCTTCAAGCTGTAGGGGTGGGAAATTTTTCGTCTCTTCCCATCTAGGTTCTTTGTCTGGTCAAAGAAAATGACATGGCAGATTAATAGGAGAAAAATAAATTTAATTACCAACCTACGAATTGGGGGAGGGGGCATAAAGACAGGAGACTCAAAAGGCAGCCAGGTAATTGAAGCTTACATAACCTCCTGAGCTAAAGAGAGGGGTAGGGGTCTGGAGAGGCAAGGGCGGAGAGGGCCGTTCACAGGAGGGCAGAGGAGCTGTCTGCAAAACAAAGGTTGCTCTGCTCAGTTAAGTAGGTAAGTTTCTTAGGTAAAAAGGAGTCTCTGGTAGTGGCTCTCTTATTGGTACGGGCCCCTTTCCAATGTAAATCTAGACAATGGAGGGTGGAGGTAAAGAGTTTTTCCTGAATCTGCTGAGTTTTGACTCGCCTTTAGCTCACTCAGATTAATCCTTCTGTCCAAGTGGCAGATTGGGAGACTTGTTTTGAAGCCCTTCAATACTGCTCTTTCTGTGGCACCATGGGCCCAATATAAAGTTAGAAATATGTACAGTCTTACAGAAGGAGGATTTGTATAATCTAGTGGGAGAGTTTCAAATAATTTCTACCAAAATAATTGCAATGGCCCAACTCAAATTCCAAAGTACTTTGTCCTTCTTGTGTTAACTTTCGAATCAAATGAAGCCACAGCAGTTTGGAGTCTTCCTTGGCCAAGCCAGTGTGCTGGGTGCTTCAGGGAAGACGAGGACATGGCCCACCACTTACAGCGCTTGTCATCAGGGGAGACAAGAAGCTAGGCTATGGCAGGAAACATGAGATAAAAATAAGGTTAAGACGTGGTGATCTGATGAATGTTACACGAGGTAACATTCAGAGTTCAGGTGGGGTAATCATTTGGGGTCAGAGGGTAGGTTGAGATCTGGTGGCTAAGGGGAGGTTGGGTTTAGATTTATGGTGATAGGGGATGCTGCCAAAGCGAGGAGAATAATAACAGCCAACACCTCACCAGTTTTTATTAGGGTCCTGGAACTGTGCCTTTTGTGCATTATGGCCCTAAAAAGCCACAGCAACCCTATGAGGTAGGTTGATAACATCCTCAAGATTCAGACCTACATCGGCAGATTGCCAAGGGTGAGCTCATCACCACTGTGCTGTTACTGAGCAGGGCACCTCCACAGGGTCATCTGTTGGAACCGTGGATGCAGAGCCAAGGGTGGAATGGAAACTCAAAAAGGAGAACAGCTGGGTGGTAGGTCCCTGAAGGCAGCATGGTGTTTAGAAAGTATTGAGAAGGCAATGGGGGAGCCCTGAAACGTGCCAGCAGGGTGGTGCCAGCCAGGCTTCTTACCTGACCCTGTCGTGCAGGACTGATAAGAGAACGGAGACAGGGGCAGATGCCCACGTTTTCATATAATCCTTCCTATCTGTGACATGTTTACTGCAGGTCTGCTGGCCATTTATTTTCCATTAGTCTAGTTACAATTTCATTCAGATTTCAGCCATGTGGGTCAACACTATTGTTACAGAAGATGATCTGTCCCCACGCTATGGTTATTCCATTTACCCCGAGGCTGCTGACCCTGGCCTTGGGGGTCTGAGCAGATAGTAGATGCCTCTTGCAAGAAGAGTAGTCATCCATATACTTTGTTCTTCAAAAGATCCTGCAAGGTCTTGTCATCTAGGGAAGAACTGCCCCCCTGCCACCCCCCACACACCTAGGGCATTTTCAGAGGCCCTCCCTTTGGGATGAGCTCTTGCTGTTATAGGCAGAACTGTTATTCCTTTGGGTTATTGGGTCTCTGGAACAGCTTGATACACTTGCTTTGTTTCTTCTCACCCCATTTTGTCTACCTGGTAAGGGAAATACAGACAGAGTCCTCATGTTAAATTATTGAACAAAACTTTCCGTGCTTCTTCTCTTGACATCAGTGATAATCTGTGGTTAGATTTTATAAGTATTTCCAGAAATCCATTCTACATGTAAACAAAGGCATCATTTGTTAATCTTTAATGGAGAATTTGGGGGACCTTGGTTTCTACTACCATCCACTTTAGGAGCAGATGTGACTTATCTTGGTCCTTGGCGGGGGTGGGGGGGACGACTGGCCAACAATGGGCTCTGGTCCTACCATAAGTGGGTCAGTTGTGGAAGAAGGGGCATTCCTGCTAGAGTGTTTTTAGTCCAGAGTGACTGACAATATTTAAGACAAAGGCATCAGTGAATATATTTCTGCACCTTTGTTGTTGGTGGGAACTGGGCTCTTCACGGCATCGTAAGGAAAGCATTCTAAGGACCCACGCGTGGGAGACTGTGGTGTGGCAAGATGGTTTATTTGGGAAGGCTGCCCCTGGCTTTCCAATGTTTCATCTCTGCCTGTACCAGCATGGAAAAAGTCCAGCTGTGTCCTCAGCAAGGCCAAAACACAAGCCAGTGTCCAGAGTGTCTGCCTCATATTAAAGCTTATTAGTCTTTTGGAGTCCGCGCCATTTTCTGTGGGCCATGGTAGCTGCTCAACCCACTGGTCACGTGCTCCTGGGTGAGAGAGAACATGCAAATGCATGGGATGAGAGCATTGCCTGGTGGAGGAGAGACAGACAGACAGACAGCGCTTCTTTGTTCCTCTGGGATTACATTAGCTTGGGTTTGGGACAGACCAGGTGCTTTTTCAAAAGAACCAGTAAACTTCCCAAGCTTTTGTGGGCTTTTGATAGGGCCACATCCCCTAGTTAGACTGACAGGCCTCTGATCAAGCACCCCCACCCCCACCCTGCGTCCCATACCCCTCCTGTGCCCCAACAACAGTCAGTCCTAGAGGGCGAGGATGAGGAGTGTTAATCCGCTTGGTGGAGCAAGAGCAAGGCTGTGGTCCCCTGGGGTGTTAAGTTGTAGCTTCCTGGTGAAGCAAACAGATTTATGCTCCTTGGTTTATTAAACTCAATGTCTAATTCCTTTTGCACTGCTTTCTTATTAATAATTAGCTAACTACCTACAGTAACACCTTGACTTTCTTGTTCTCTTCCTGAGACCAGAAATACTGGTAATTCAGAACCAGTCCTCTTCCTATAATGAAAATGGGATCCTCTTTCTTTATAAATGTTCTTTAAATGATAGAATCAAGGAACTGCCTAGAATGTGTTCTAAACTGTGTAGCAGGGTCATAATATGTACGTTTGGGAGGGGGCTTGAGGACGATTTAATTTCAGGGGCCATCTTTTAGAGAGTATACAGTAAGAAATATTTGTTAAAATGGAAAACAAGTTACTTCAGCGTGGGAGATTTAGTTCCTTCTGAATTCTTTTTTGGTAATTTGTCATTTATCAAAACTGCTTATATAGAAATGCAGCCCTCTCCCAACTAGAATGTTCTATCACAGCATGTCACTCCCCGTATTCATGCGGGCTGCATAAGTGCTATTGGTTTTGTGGAAAATCTGCTTCTGCTGAAAAGATTAAAACAAAAAAACAAAACAACAAAAAAAAAACCCCTCATTTCTCAACCTAAATTGTCATTTGTTCTATAGTCTTTGGCTTGTATGTTTTTCCATGAGTTAAATGGCTGAAAAAGATTTTTAAAACATTCTGTCTTGGTCTGGGTCCAATTTTAGATTTAAAACTTTTGCAGGCGTTTGTGTGAGCCAGTGAACAACAGTGGTCTTCCTGGTTGTGACGTTTTTGTTCACATGGGCTTTGTGCTATTTGCATATCCAGAGTGAGGACATTTCCACCAGCAGGTGGGTGCCAATAGCACGTGCCCCTGGGGGCCCGTGGCCTGCCACCCAGGTGCACAGGCTTTGTAACACTAACAGGGAACCCGACCAGGTTGTTCAGGTAAGGCGCCTGCCTGCGGACCACTATTGTATATCTGCTCTGAGCCCGGGGGCAATCGCCAACCCTACGGGAAATAAAAACCAAAAAGAACCTCTCAAAATGATGTTGCTTACAGCAGAGGTTTTCCTGAGGGTGTATTTCTCACATGTCCCAGGATTCCCCTTTTCTATCTCTGGATATTTCCCCACAGACACAGTAACAAATGGAGGCTTCATTGCTCAGTTATCTGGAAGCTTAGCTTGCAACGCTGCAGAGAATTTCATTTCTCAAACGGTGCTTCGTATCACAGCCTTTGCGTTTATTAAATTTGCTGTTTGAACCTGCCAGCTCCCGGTGTAAAGTGTGTCCCTGGGATACGGACGGGCCGTAAGGTTACTGCCAAGTGACCGCGGCCCTCCCTGCGGATCTTGTTACCTCACAGAAAATCCATTCTGGACTGACAAGTCGTTTTCCTTTGCTTTTGATCATTTAAGAACTTTCTGGATAGCGAGTACCCTCAGGGCTGCTCCAGGTCTATGTTCAAAGATGATTCCCCTCCCCATCCCACCCCCAAATACTTCTTTTTCTCTGAGATGGCTTTCTCCACTGGAAAGAAAGGTTTTTATGATTCAAATTTCCGTATCAGTTTGTGACATAATTGCTACCTCATTACTATGTTCATGAAGACATGCCTGTTGTCCACATTACTAGTTCCATCCTTCATTATTTCTCTCCACTTGTCAACAGCTGGCATTCCATATGTCTGTCTCTCAGCCCCCACCTCTGGGGGGGACTAAGGGGGCTGGGGGGAGGGGCCTCTATGGTTCAGTCCTGAATCCTTTGAGCCTGGAACAGTGTCTCACACGTTGTAAAGGCTCAACAAATATTTGAGTAAATAAAGATGTCGTTTTAAGTTACTTCTGTGGGAGAGGACGATCTGTTAGCTTTTTATCAATTTATTTCCTGCCTAGTTAAATATGCAGCTTTAGAGATTCACCCAAGGCGTTTTTTTGTGGCATCAGCACTAACAGGGCCGGACACTGCTGAGCACGCCAGCTGCACTCCCACAGGGGCTGACTCGTGGTTGCCCAGGTGTTACCTGGAAACGTGGAATCAGACCCTGACCTGCTTGTGATTAAATGAAGGCTGCTAGTCCTCAAATGCTATGAAGTCCAAGTGCTCAATAGCCAAAGAAAAGGATTTTTGGTTTTCCCCACTTTGGTATTTCGAGTACATTATTATAACATGACATTTTTTCGAGCTGTATCCTGTTTTGTAGTATTTGGAAAACTGGGGGAAAACACTCACCAAATAGGCCTTGAACTTAGGCAAAAGCACGCTAGTGTGCGGTTTCTGGGAACTGGTTTTCATCCATTCCCCCGCTGCGCAGCCATATTTTTAGCGTGCGTCTCTGAAATTACTTATGTCATTGACAAATTTCGGGTATAATACTCTAGAGCTTTCATCTTTAAAGAAACACAGATTTTTTTTTTCCTTTTTAGTAATTAACAGCCAAACCGCCTAGAGAAGACTTTTTTTCCTCTGAACTATATCCAAGTCTTGACAGTGTAGTAAACCTTTATTTTTCCTTCTAAGTTAAGAAATGGGGGTGGGGAAGGGAAGAAGGAGTAAGAACTTTATTTACCCTCCCTCGCTTTTATAAATCACTTCAGTCCACTGCGTAACCTTGATTTGAATACGTCCCTTTATCTCATGGAGCATCAATTTCCATCTGGAACATGAGCATCCTCATCCATCTGTGAAATCCTATGACTGAGGAACATCAGTATTGCTAGTAATATAGGTATTAGAAACCAAATGATGGATTAGCTGTTGAAGACAGCCAAGTGAGCTTGGGCAGGTGGGAATCCACTTGGTAATTTCATTATGCCTTCTTATAAAGACACTTTTATGCTTTTTCTTTTTAGTCTCATCTTTAAAAGCCATCTTCTAGAGTTGAAGTTTTAATTTAATGAACAAAAAGTTCAAGAGGGGAAAATGTATTGAAGAATGTCTCCATATGTAATCAGTTAGATACAAAAGAAAGATAAGTAGCTTCATAAATGTGTCTACAGGTAACATATCTCTCCCCCTGTACAAGAGAAGATGGGAATTATGTAATTGGGGTTTGTTATGGCCCAGGATGGGTGAAAGATGTTGATAAATGCCATATCTACTTGCCCTAAGGACTGGCCGTCAATCTTGAATTACTGCAGAGATTTGTAAGTGGTTATAGTTGGAGTCCACTTCAGTTCCTCACCAGTAGGGTCGACCCTCTGGTCCATTTGAGGAAGAGCATATGGATGGGCTTGTCCAAATAAGAATACCAAGATTCAGACCCTTATCCCCTTGGAGAGGATGAGGTGGTCCACGATGAATCATCCTCTACTGTGATTAAGCCACTAATGGATACCTTAAATTATTCTTTTTTAGCCATTTAATTTATTTAATGAAAAAAATGTAGGTGCTTTCTCAAAGACTGATGCATCCCCGGTTTCACCTAATATAGCAACCCCTGAATGGTCTTACTCTGATACGTTCTAGAGCGCAATGTCCTTATATTATGTGAAGAGATGCCTGGATAACTTCTAGAAGATATATTCTCCGGGCTTAAATTTTACAGCTTCTTAGCCCATCCATGGAGTCTTATTCCTGAGTACCATACTTGGAATTTTTTCAAACTACTTTTTAGTTAAAAGTGTCTGTGCAGTGCCAATGCCCACCTCCGACCTCCAGTGCTGACAATGCATGCATCTGTTATTTTGGTGGGCAGCAGTGTGTGCTAGATTTAATTCATTGGATGAACCAGCTTTAATACGTCTTTACGTTGGACTTGCAGTATTTAGCCTGACACCAACACAAGGCGGTTATCCTGCTATATTCGTTTGCTAGGGCTGCCAGAATAAAATATCACAGAATGGTAGCAGAAGCTACAGAAATTTATTTTCTCGCAATCTGAGGCTGGGAAGTCCAAGATCAAGGTGTCGTCACGTTCAGTTGCCCTGAGGTCTCTCTCGGGCTTGCCAATTATCACCCATTTCCATGTGGCCTTTCCATCGTGCTCACACACCCCTGGTGTCTGTGTATCCTACTATTCCTTTAAATATATATATATATATTATTTAGAGAGCTGGGAAGGGAAAGAGAAAGAAAGGGAGAGAAACAATGTGTAGCTGTGTCTCATGCGCCCCCGACCCAGGCATGTGCCCTGACTGGGAATCGAACCAGTGACCCCTTGGTTTGCAGGCTGGAACGCAATCCACTGAGGCACACCAGCCGGGGCTCCTAATATCCCTTTTTAAGAACACCAGTCAGATAGGATTCCAGCCCACCCCAGTGGCCTTATTTTAACTTAATCACCTCTTTAAAAGCCCTCTCTCCCAATACAGTTAGGTTCTGGTGTGCTGGGGTTAGGGCTTCAATATACAAATTTGGAGGGGACACAATTCAGCCCATAACACCTGCCTTCATGAGGGACCAACTGAAAAGTCAGGACAGGGACCAAGAAGCCTTAGTGGAAGGGAACTGTGAGGCTGGCTGTCTAGCCAGGCTCCTGTCCCCATGTCAGAGGCTCTTCTGCTTGAACCCTGGAAGGCTGGGGAGTCCCTCTAACAGGGAGCCCAGCTCTGTTCCCGGTGCTGCCTTCTGAAACTGCCGAGCACAAGCTCACCTCCTTTTTCCACTCGGCAGCCCTCTAAATATTTGAAAACATTTATCATGTCTTCCCTTTCATCTTTTCTTCTCAAGGCGAAACATCTCCAGAGAAAATAAGCTGTCTCACATTAAAAGAAAAATGCCGGGGCTCATATGTATATATATTTCAGATATGAATGTGCGTGATGGAAGCTGGCCAAGCATAACTGGGTTTTCGTTTCAACATTCCTGCTCCTTAAAAATAGTTTCTCCCTCAAACTGTAAACGGTGAGAACAACTTCGTTTGCTTCACGCCGAGGATTACTATGTACCAGGTAAAGAATTGGTTGGCTAGAGGCGGTAAGTACACTGAGGTAGACTATGTTAAAGAGACCCCTTACCAAGGATGTCGATAAATGAGCCAAAGCCAAAAAGAATGAAGAAAGTATCAAATGTGTTCCTATGTATTATCTTTATTTTTTAATCCTCACCCAAGAACATTTTTTTTTTTTTTTTTTGTAGCTTTTAGAGACAGGGGAAGGGAGAGAAACATCGATGTGAGAGAGAAATATCAATTGTTGCCTCTTGTTTGCGCCCCAAACGGGAATCAAACCTGCAACCTGGGTATGTATGTGCCCTGACTGGGAACCGAACACACAACCTTTCACTTTGCAGGAAAACGCTCCAAACAACTGAGCCACACCTGCTAAGGCTGTTGTTATGTATTTCTAATGCTGGAAATATCACTCTTTTCTCATCCTGATCTTTCCCATTGGGTAAGGCCTTACCCAATGCAATAGCTAGAAATAAGAATAAAATAATTCCCACTTTCCAAATCATTGTTTGTTATAAACGAAGTGGCCGAGTCACAGCCTCCAGCAGAACGGTCCCAGCAGAGCCAGGGCTGGCACCTAAGCAGCCAGCCTCCAGCAGAGTCCCCGAGATGAACCTCAAGCTCCGTGGCCTCATTGTCTAAACCCAGTGAGTGAACTTTGTACAAAAATGGAGCTTCTCCCTCCTGCTGGCCCCAAACATTCCCCGAGTTGTGTTAATTTCCCTTCAGTGTTCAAACACGGCACTCCGTCAGTGTCATCTTGATCGGTGTATTCCCACTGGAACCTGGTGCTGTTCTGAGTCTTAATGTCCAGGACGGCGTGTCTCGTTTTTTCTGTCCTCCGTCTCCCGATGATCCTGTGGCCGTGACTCCCGTGTGACTCCATGTGCTCAGCTTGCCCTTCACCTCAGGGAAGCTAGTTCTTCTCTCCCCTTTCTTCTCTTTTCAGAATTACCATTACTCAGATTTTAGACTTTGTAGCATGGTCCTAATTAAAACTTTTTTCCCCCCTATTTTTTTTTATCTCTGTGTATTTGGCTCTGTGTTTTGGGGAAATGTCCTCAAGACTAGATTTCATTTGGTTATTGTATTTTTAATTTCTAAAAACAGATTTTTTTTTTTTGTTCTAACTTTTCTTTTTGAAGTATCCTATTTTCTCTCAGCCCCAATATCTTTTATGTCTCTGAGGACTTAAGAAAAAATTATTTCTCTGCATAGCCTCTTTAAAAGTTGGTGGGAAAAAATAAAAGATTTGACTACGTTAACTTAAGAAACAATGAAAAAGACAGCTGTGCCACTTAAACTTAAGAATGGGAATTTAATTGCTTGCTACTTAGGAACTCATCTGTAGTCAAGCCATCTGACCTTATGTAGTGGCTGCAGGCGGAGGACTCTAGCATGGGAGTCTCGGTAATAGGGCGGGAGGGAGGGAGGCGGGCTTATAGGGTTTGGGTTTAGGCTACTGAGAAAACAGAGGAACCAACTCTGGATTGGACCCTAAAGAAGTTCGGGCGATTCTGTGATTGGGTACCTTGGCCATTTCTACACGGGAGTCAAGCAAGGAGATTACATTGTCGTTGGGAAAGAAGTTAGCAGAAGGGGGCGGGGGGTGCTCTGGCCACGCACCGCTCCTGAACACTTGCAATGTGGTTAACCCCATTGGAGGTGTGCTCCACTTGGGATTCAAAGACTTAGTACAACAGAAAAACGCAAAATTAATAAATTTTCACATGGCATACCTATTGACATAACATGATGGATATATTGGGAGAAAATAAAATATATTAAAATTAAGCAAGTGTTTCTTGTTTCTTTCGGTGTGACTGCTAGAAAATTTGAAGTCATGTGTGGCTTGCTTAGGGGTCACAGTGTAATTCAGGCAGAGAGCTATGGAAAACGTAGTGGGTTGGGTAGGCAGTGAGCATTTCTTCCGGTCTGTCCCTGCAGCTTGCCCCTCCCTCCTACTTCTTTTGGTTAAGAATTCAGGCAAATAAAAGATTGTTTCTCTCTCTTCCTGCAATGCAAGCCAACTCAGGCTGATTACTCCTATTAGGATGCATCTTTGAAAGATTGACGACAAAGATGCTTCCTTTTTATAGAGTATTTTTCAAAGGCTGCCTTAAACGAGGCTTACCTATATTTAAAGCAGTATTTGTCGGCCTTCTTTTCACAGTGACTCCCTTGAGAAGTCTCCTGGGACACCGTTTTCCCCTAATTGCCCCCCCCCAAAATTTTAATAGTACAGATATACTGTGTATCAATTTATGTTCTATATATGTATGTGTATAGTGTATATATATGCTTCATACATAAATAGAGTTAACTTTTTTTTTTTTAGCCTCCTCCCCAGGAACCAGTTTTCACCCAGTGGGGACAATTGTTGCCACATTAAGAACGCATGATTTACAGTGCTGACGAGGATGTGTTAGAACTGTCATTTTCATCCACTGAAGAAGTGAATGATACTATTTCTCTGAGAAAGCCAATTTTTGGTGTATAGAGCCTTAAGCCTTTTTAAAGAAGATTTTATTTATTTATTTTCAGAGAGAGGGCAAGGGTGGTAGAAAAAGAGGGAAGGAAACATTGAGGTGTGGGAGAGAAACATCAATCAATTAATTGCCTCTCGCACACCCCGAACCGAACCGAGGACCTGGCCCCCCAACCCAGACATATGCCCTGACTGGGAATCGAATCAGGCGACCTTTCAGTTTGCAGGATGATGCCCAGCCCACTGAGCCACACCAGTCAGGGCAAGACTGTTCTTTTTTTTTTTTTTTTGATGTTGTATTCTCACTTCTTACTGTCTTAAATGCAAATATTTTTGCCATATTACTTATAATCGCACAATAGTAGGAGAGCCAAACAACATGGAAATGGTTACATAAAAGAATGAGTCATTAAAAACAAAACAAAAAAGAAAATGCACGATTTAAAACAAGCAGAATAGCTTACATGCATTCTGCTTCTAGAATATACCCAATAGTGCTAGAGTTAACCTTTGTTTGCACTTTGGAATAACATCAGCATGCGCGGTATATTTCTCAGCTGAAGCCCAAAGACATTTGCCCCTGGCCACGCAGCGATCAGGACCAGCAGAACTGGAAGCCAGCTTTTCAGACTTGGCACCTGCGTCTGTCCGCCCCAAAGACAGGCGTTCATAGCGTTATGATGAAGAGACACTCAGGGTAGACTTGACTTTTGTTCACATATTTGCCCAAATCTGGTAGCGAAGCACGTTTTTTCTTATTTCCTAATTTTAAAAAGATCATGCTGTGACTTTAACCTGACTTCAGCTTACTAATGTTTATGTCCACGACTGGAGAGTTTAAGATCGTGGTTTAGGCTGCCTTGCGTTCTGATAGAACTCGGAGGAACAGCTCTAAGAGTCAGGGGCCTGCGGTGCCGGGCGCGCTGGCCAACCCAGCGCCAGGTGCCCAGCATGCTTCAGTCTCACTGTAAAAGTGACAGAAGGTCATTGAGAAGATCTGTGAAATACAGGGAAATACTGAGACAGAAATCACTCATAATTCCACTCTGCTTGGCTCCCCGACTCCCCCGGGGACTTTTTACCTCGGTCTTACATATTCATTTAAAAGAGCAAAATTGGGATTATGTGGAATATATAATTTTATACTGCTTTTACCCTGAACAAAAGAGGTTTGGGTTATATATATATATATAAAATCAATGTAGGTGTTTTCCTTGCCATAAATGCTTCAAAAATGTTGTTTTTGTCAAATAATCCACTCAAGAGTTGGATATACCATTTTCCTACCATTGGGACACCTAAGTTCTTTTTATTTTTTATTTTTTTTAAAGATTTTATTTATTTGTTAGAGAGGCGGAAAAGGAGGGAGAAAGAAAGGGAAAGAAACATCAATTGGTTGTCTCTTGGCACGATCCCAACCGGGGACCTGGCCCGCAACCCAGGCATGTGCTCTGACCGGGAACTGAACCAGTGACCTTCCCATTTGTGGGACAGTGCCCAACCCACTGAGCCACACCAGTCTGGGCAGGACACTTAGGCTCTTAAATAATTATATGTCCCAAGCCAGTAAACATTCTCATACATAAATCTCTGCCTGTCATTTGGCAAATTTATAGAAATAGAAGTGCCAAATCAAAGAATATAAAAATATGGGGACTTGATAAAAGGAGAAATAATGCTTATTTTACATCACTTTATTATTTGGACTGTATTTTTAAGTATTTATTTTCCCTTTGCTTTTTAAAAATTGTCTTGTTCTGTGGTTTTTAAGCCCCTCTTTAGCTCTTCTGGTGTATTACAACAGTCCCTGAGGAATTAGTCTTCAGATTATTTGTCTTGAGGATTTTGAGTCCAAATAACCATGTCTATATAAACATGTCCAATCCAGCTGGACCATAAAATTCAATTAGCTGGTATTTGTCTGAGTTGGTAGCACAGGGACAGAGACCCAAAAATATACTGAGCCCAGAGTCTGCCCATCTTGGTGGGTGAAAAGTGGTATCTCATGGTGGTTTTGACTTGCATTTTCCTCATGGCTAATGATGTTAAATATCTTTTTATAAGCTCATTCGTCATTTGTATATCTACTTTAGAAAAATGTCGACTCGCATCCTTTGCCTGTTCTTTATTTGGGTCACTGTATGCATTACAAAGTTTTTAAGATGTCATTCAAAACCCTTTGTAATCTGGCCTCAAAGGTAATATTTCTCTCATATCCAGTTATCTGCTCTCCCCTGGTCTCCCCAAGTTGACTGAGCTTGTAGCTATAAGAAACTCCCAAAAGACTCCCTCAATGTCATGTTCTTCATGTCTTTGCCCACGCTGCCCCCTCTGGACCCCAGGCAAGGCGGTTCCCTCCACCCCCATCTGTTCAGAGGCTGGCTCAGAAGTTTTGAGGTCTGTACACTTTTACCTCTGGGTGTGTCTGCCACCCAAGATGGCTCCCTGAGGCCAAGCACAGCATCCAGTTGTATCCCTGGGTGCTTAGCTTAATTAACACGGAGCAAGAAATTGGTAAATACTCGTTGAATGAACCGTGAAGTTTCGGGAAAACACTTTTTCTGTCATCTATTTATGTTACTGGTAAACATTTTCCCATAACTTTTGCTGTGGGTAATGATGTCATCCTGTAAAAGTTCTGATTTAATACAAACAAGCAAACAGGGAATGGAGTGATCGTAAAAGAAAGGTGCCTGCATTGTACACTCACCTTGGGTGAGATCTATCCTCCTGCGTTTATCTTGGTGGATGACTTTTCTTTATAAATCCAGACACACAGAGGCTCAGGGACCAGCTACGCCACACACTCTGTCTTGCTTAGGTGGAGGACAAGGGAGAACTGTCTGCTGAGTGAGTCAATAGCTTTCCATGTGACCTCTTTAAGAATAAATCAGATGTGTTAGTGTCTTTACCAATGACAAAAAAAATAAGTGAAAAGTTTAAGCGACAAAACCGAACAGCAATACAAGTTACCTTTTTAAATGTTGTTTTGGGCCTAAGCTTTGTAACTAATGAAGTTTCTTCCTGTTCAGCTCTCAGGGAAACAACTGTTGCTTGTCCTATTGTTAGAAGTTATACTTTGGGGATGGAAAAGAGCTGGTGGTGAGGCTAGGCAAGGTCATGATCAACTGGTGCATCCTTAAGGTGAACATGTGTGTTTCAAAGGTGGCACCCAGGTGCTGTCCCTATGAGCTGGTGTTGAGAAATTTAGAACTGAGACCTGAGATGCTGGAGGCAGCCGGGACTCCTGGGACAGCTCTGGGGAGGGGTTTGGGCTCCACCTGGGGACACGGTGTGTGGGCTGATCCCCATGCTTGGGAGCTTGGGAAGACCGCAGGCCACTCAGTGAATGGGCGTGAACACAGCCCCCAGAGTCAGCTTTATCCATGATCGGCACAGCCAGGACTCTGGGGGGCTGGGCTGGGAGCATCGGTGCCGGGAGGAGAGGAATGCAGAGCTGCCCTGACCCCTTGGGTATGTGGACTGTGGAGGGACCCTAGCGCCAGCAGCATATCTCACACACCAGACCCTCATAATAGAAGCAATTTGCAAACCAAAGTTAAGTCCCCTTTATGGCAGATAAAAGGTTAGGGAGCTGCAAAGTGGTTCGCCCTGAGAATCAGCTCCCAGGCGTCAGGATGAGGAGCATCACTCCCTGTGCCCACGTGGACTTAAGGCAAGGCTGGCTGGGCCTTTCCGGAGAGGGTGAAGCTGATTTTTGTAACAAGGTCAGAAGGCCTGACGGCAACTGAGTATGGTGCGTAGCGCCCCCTGGTGGTCCGAAGGGGCAACTACGTGCCTGCCATGCCAGCCCCTACGCCTGTACTCGGGTTTCCCTTTTTACTTCAAATCATTTTGTTTTATTTTTTAATTACAGTGTACATCCATTATTATGTTGGTTTCAGGGGTACACCCCAGTGATTAGACATTACATAACTTCCTAAGTAATCACCCCGATAAATCTTGCACCCACGTGATATCTCACCACCACCCTGGTCCACCCCAGACCCCCACCCTCTCCCCTGGCCCCAAAAAATAATGAATACGATCTTCAAGTTCTAAAGGAAAGAGAAATAGTATTTTTTGTTTGCTGAGAGGAAGAGCTTGTGTGAATGGGGTCAGACAGGCAAGGCGTGAAACGATAAATAGGAAAAGAAGGAAATAAACCCAGGGAGCTAAATGGACCTAACCTCATCAGAGACTGACATACAAAAAGTGTGTCAGAATCGGGAGAATACACCAACTCTTATCACTTACCATGTGTCTTTATACAGAACAAACCTGAAGTTTCAGTGAAAAAGAATTTAAAAATTTAGGGCTGCCTGAAATTTTCTGAATTTTTAACATAGGATCTAACTAATTTTCATCTTGTGTACTGGGATATATTGTCTCTGTGTTGGAATGTGGCACAGTTTGATCTAAAAGTTTAGCTTTTACCATTAAAAAAACGAATGAACAGACTCAATGCTCAATAATTTAAGCTTTTCAAAGTTGCCTTGATCAAATGTTGAAGACACAGTGTTTGCCTGGTAGCAGCCCCCCGCAAAGAGTTCCAGGAAACAGGCCACCTGAGAGTGCCACCCTTCAGGTCAGCGCAAGGTGTGCGTCAAACAGATGGCGAACGTATGAAATACTACAGGTGCTAAAAAAGGAGCAGCGTTTTGCACCTCATCAGCTTTTAAACAAACATAAGGATACAGAACACTATTAAAAATGGCAGTAGAATTTAATATCTGTGCAGCTCTTTCCTTCAAGTCATAATATTAAAAGCTGAGATACAGAACTAAATCGGTGCCAGGGATGAAGTCATGGTTTAGATAAAAATGCTGCTGACTCTTAAGCATTAATTCATCCCAGCAACGATTAAACCCTCCCTGGGTCTCTGCAGAGCCTTACTGACCACTATCAAGCCAGCTACGAGGAGGGCCCCTCTCCTTTCAGATAACCACGTGACTGGAGTCCCCGAGCGGCGGCGGGGGCGGGGCCAGCCCCTGGCCGCGGGCGGAGGGTGGGTCTTCCTATAATTAGCCGGGAAGGGCGTCCTCAGCCACTTTGTGCTGCAGCTTCCGCGGCACCTTGGGTTCTCCCTACCACTTTGGGGGTGGCTTGGCGCTTAGTTCTTTCTGATCACAGCGGGACAGCCCAAGGTGGCTAAGAGCCCGGCCGCTGCAGCCAGACGCCAGAGAGCCAGGACCCGCCGCTCTTCTCACCTGGAGGAGCGGGTAACTATGCTGGGGATCATCACAATCACAGGTAAGGCAGAGCCAGGTTTATCGTGTTCCCCCGCGGCAGTGGCAGGTGGAGTAAACGCTTTCTTCGCTCTAACCTGCATTTTTTTTGGGGGGGGGGACCTCGAGGTCAGCGGCGGGACGTACCGATGGGCATGTAATTCTCTCAGTGGGCTGACTTCTGATCAGACGAGCGTTCTCTCTGTGGATCAGGAAGAACCAGACAGACCTAACGTTCTCATTTTGTCAGGGCAGGTTATCTTCCTGCTGTGCCTAGGGGAGCCCTTGAATGGATTTGGTTAGGGACTGCCCCCCCCCGCCCCCTCGCGGAGAGGGACCACCGCACCAACTGAATCGGTTCATGTTAGATTGGGGGGAATTTCAAAATAGGTTGTGGCAGCCTAATCACTTGCTGTCGTAAAATATTCAATTCCTATTTGTAGAGAAATAGCAAATGTTTGACTCTCGACGTGCATATTAAGAGCTTTCAAGGAAGGGTACACTTGGTGATTTAGAGGACCGAAATGTTAGCACTGGTTTAAGTGGTGGGTTTAGTAAACAAATAGTTACTGTAAAATTGGTGGCTAGCAGGTAACGGCGTTAAGGCATGAATAGTAAAAATGTAGGTTTCTTATACTCACTTTCTGGAAGTCTGGCTGAGCATAAGTACCTACCTCCAGCAAATAAGTTACATATATCAGACTTGTCGAGTGTGCTTATAGCTTCTGTCACTTGGTTTTTATCATTTCATGGCTCCTTAGGAATTTGCCTGTTATCCCCCTCTCTGACGTTTCCCGCCATCAAGAAAATGAAACCTCATTTGTTAATTTACTTATAAGAGCTGCTCTTCTTTAAATATTTGAGATCATTGCTCATCGAATCTGTATGTTTTCTTTAAAGCAGAGTATAGAAGAATTTCTAGGACTTAATTTTTTTCTCAATCTAATTGCTTCTGCAAAGCCTTGCCCTCTTAAAGAATATTAAATGAATGTGGAAGTTTAGCCAAACTCAAAATATTTCTCACTTCCCATAGATGAGCTTGTTTACTTTGAGATTTTCTTAAAATCCTCCCCCAAATTAACTTGACTAGACTTTCTGTCCTTTACCTAGCATGAAAATTTACATGGTATCTAGAAATTATTAAATAGACTGTACAAAATTAAAAAATTAAAAACACAAAACTCTCCATTTTTTCCCAGATCATTACTTTTCTGTGAATGAAATATACATATGCCAAACCCTGAAGGAGGCTGCCTGGGCGTCTGGTTTGTGGGTGTCACAGCTGGGGATGGGGCTTCTCTGATCAAAACTTTTTTTCTGGGTACTTTTTGTATATACCGCCTGGTCTTTATTATATTCACTATTTGATTAATTTATCATAGACTGAGTTTGTTATGGGAAAGGAAGGTGGTCCTTTTTAGCCTTAATTAGGAGTTAAACTTAGGAAACTTGAGGGGGCTTTTAAAAACTGGTTGAGTTAATCCAAATGGAATGATATGTTATTGGAAGCGATTGGAAGGGCTTTCTAGTTTTTAAGGCGACCTCAAGTAATGGAATCAGTTGCTTTGAGTTTTTCTTACAGTACAAGAGAGAAGGTGGCAAAATTTAGTACCTTTCCTGGTAATAAGAGTGCACAGAAGGAAATCTTAACTCCAAAAACATTATAACAGCAAATAAACATTTTGTAGTGGAAAAGAGGAATTTCAAGTGTCATTTTTTTCTTCTGCAACTTTTTTTCTGATAAGATTTACAGCCAGTTGTCTTTAAATAGTTGGTCAGAATCTTGAAACGCGATGAAGACTTTTGTAATTGGCAGTAAGGATTAATTAAGTATCAGATTACTCATCTAAATGAGTTATTCTAGTCCTCTGTAGTAGTTACGTTATGCAAGGAGCATTAAGTTTCACAATTAATAGGAAGGGAACAGGAGGATAACATTCTTGTGGAATTACTTAGGAATGAGCTTTCATTTCTGAAAGTAGGGAAACTGACTCTCTCCTCCCCAGACCACCCCTCCTCTGAAATGGATGCAGCAGGACTTGAATTATGAAATGATTGGTTCTTCACATTACATACTATCTATCACCTTTCCTGAAGTCTTTCCCTTACATTAGCAATAACTTAGCTTAAAAACTAGCAAAGAAGTGATTTGATATGACAATGATCAAAGAGGTGTTCTCTCCCCCACCCACTTATTAATGACAGCAAAAAAAAAAAAAAAAAAAGAAAGAAAGAAAAAAAAAAGAAAAGAAATTTTTTGAATTAGGGAACTCAACACACAGCTAGACTAACTGCAGAGCATCGTGAGGAATTAGGGCAACATTCTTCTTTAAATCTTAAGTAAACTGGGGAAGAAAGAATCCTCCAGCATCCATGCAAGTTCTAGATGATTTAAAGTGCATTTCTCTATGCAAGCCATTTTACAAGATGAAATAAAAATACCCTTTCCCTGGCTGTTTTAATCTGCCATGAAGGTAGATTAGTTGTCAAGAAACTTGTGGGACATGAAATTCATACACTCATGACTGCCGGAGTAAGAACTACCACTTAGTGCCTGCTGCGTGGCCTTTATCATTATTCCTCACTATAACCCTGCAAAACGTGGTTAACTCCCCCTTTGTGCTGAAAGCTAACTTTCTCTTGTGTTCTGCAGCTACTAAGGACCCCTTTCTTATTATGTATAGCATTGAATGTCACATAAGGCCAGATGGGGGGGGGGGAAACCTGTGTGCTCCTGTAGTGGGTTTTGCTTATCTGAGTTTTAATCCCAGTTAAACCTCCCCCCTTGGAGGTTTTGTGGTTAATGAGCCTTAGAACAAGGGGAGCTGGGCGTGTAGGATATAAGGGATGGATTTAGAATGCAGAGAATTCCTGGAGACATTCCAGAACAATGCTGCAACTCCTGGGGGAAAGTTAACCAGTTCCAGATGTCACTGCGGGCCCGCCTGATGTGCTTGGGGACTGGAGAGCGCTAGTTATGCTACACTTAAAAATTAAGCGAGTGAGATAATAAATTTAGAAAAGCAAAAGAAAAATAATTAAATGAGTGAAAGCACCTTGTGTGGACATTATTCTAAAATCGTTTCTTGCTTTTGAGTAATGTTTTCAGCATGCCACCATGAGCAGGCATATTAGAGTCTTCTCCCAGAGAAAGGGAACTGAGGTATCTGGCTTCTGTGGAAATGTTCATGTGAGAAGCAAGACTTGTATGAGGATGTTTTTAACTAATGGTTGATGTGGGAAAGTCATGTCGCACAAACCATGTCCCAGGCAAGACTGTGTCGGGCATGGTGTCTGTGAGTGTGGACCGTTGCAAGGACCATAGTAGAATACTTCCCGCCCTTTTAAGTGGCTGTGGGGTGGGGAGAGGACCAGTGATGAATGGGACAGTGTGAAGATAGAACTATATTATCTGTCAGCTCTGCCTCCTGGAGGCTTTTCCAGGTGACATGCTCCTTTACCAAAACTTGCCATCTTCGATGCCTGGTGAGAATGTGGAGTTTCCAGCCAAAACATGACATTGTGAATGAGCACCATGTTTGCATTTAGGGGCGTAGAAGAGACCTACTGGATTAATAGCAGGGTTCTTCCAAATGGCCGGATAATTCAAAGTCCCACATGAGTGATAATCATACGTGTGCCAGAAAGGCCCACAATAAAACCAGTCGATTACATATAAGGACTTTTTTGGTGCAGAGGAAGTGCATCCATAAATCAGTGATGCTTGGGTGATCAAGCTTTGTGATTGTCCTATCCAATCGGGCACATCTAAGGCACATAGCAATTCTGTTGGGAGCCAATGTGTCAAATGATAGCAGAGAGGGTTAGAAATCATTTTAAAGTACATTTATTAAAATAAAACATTTTTAAGTGTGGTTATGAATGGATTCTACTATGCCGACTCTGGGCAGGGGAACACTGGCCTGTCTTTCCCGGGAGATACTGTCATTCCCGGCCGCTTGTCACTCACCTACTCCCTTGACTCCTGGAGCCAAACCTGTTGGCTTGGTTTTCTCCTACCTGTGCTTCTACCTGTTCTTTTCACTCCATTTGCTCACCCAGCTACGCTCTCTCACTCACTCAGAACCAGCATGCAGACAGCACACAAAAATACCTTTAAAAATTTTTTTTCTGCTAACCACAAACTAGAACATGAGTGGGACAGACGATGGCTGCCTGCAGATCTCTGCCTTCAGCCAGAGCCTGGGAAGTGCAGGCTGAGTTCAGTGTATACACGTGTGGGAAAGAAGGAGGGAAGTTTAACACAGAAAAGAGGGCTGCAGCCACATCTGACCAGCACTTGGTGCAAAATGGGGTACAGAGTCTAATAGTCTTTACACGGTGCAAAGAGAGAGGCAAGAGAGATGTCCGTGCCTCATTTTTTCACTTCGAAATGTTTATATTGGATGACACAGATGTAAAAATAGGTGCAATCTGGCATTCGCCTTTCAGGATTTGGAAGGATATCTGAACGTCGTGTCGTGGTGAATATCTGCAGCGTGTTCTTGTCCAGAAGGTCTGGGGAAGTCATGGGCTTCCCACTGGGGAGGGCTGAAAGCTGTTCGATGCTGCCCTCTTCTGTTCGAAAACATTCAAGGGTTTGGACAGGGATTTTATGCACGTGAACGTTCAGGACATAGTGTGATAGGGAAAAATTGGACCGGTACAGATTGTTTAACAATAAAGGGACGTAAAAATAAATTGTGCTGCCATTATATCACTTTCTAAGACATTGAAAAACTTAGAAGAAAATTTAAATATGAATAGTGATTATCTCTGGATAATTATAACTATGGTTGTTATTCCCATTTTCTGTATTTTAAAATCTATAATTTACATAGATTATTTTTTGGAATTGATAAAGACTTTAAAATAAATACTTCTGTTCTCAAGAAAACAATGAAGGAAAAAAGAACAATTGTAGCTTTTGTTTTGTTATTATTATAGATGACCAGCTGGTAGTTCATCCTCCTGACTAGTATTTGTAGGAAGGACTGGAGGTGACCTTACAGGTGAGGCACTAAGAACAGAAACTTCAAGACATTTTGTTTAAGGACCCCTCACTAATAGGTGGTGCAGCTGAAACTGAAACTGCCTCCAAGAACATCTTTAATCTTCTTCCCTTTTCCCTGAATTCTGTCTTTTTTGGGGGGGGATTGGGGGTGGTAAGGGGAGAGTAGTTTTTTCTATTACTCAGTACATTGACAACATTTATTTTATGTTATATAATGTGAGGCAGAGATCCAGTGATCTCCGAACTCAGGTAGGGTGAATCATCACCCTCTCCTTTTCTGTTTTCTATATTTTTATTACTTGTTTACTCTTCTCAGTGGTTTTTTTTTTTTTTTTAAACAATAACTTCAAACTTACAGAAAGTTGCAAAAATAAAAACAGTCCAGGGAACATCCAGATTCAGCTGTTGTAAACATTTACCTCATTTGCTTCATCGTTTACTCTCTATGTTGGAAAAGAAAACAAAAACAAAAGCCAGCATGAGATGAGATTTTCTGAACCACTAGAGGTCAGTTATACACATCATGGTCCTTTACTTCCTAATTCTTCATGTGTATTTCCTAAGAATAGAGATACTCCCACAGTGCAGTTATCAATGTTATACATTTATATTATAATACTTTAAAATAATGTATCCTTATTTCAGTTTTACCAGTTAATCTAATAATGTCTTAACATTCCCCCTTGCACTTATGAGATCCATCCTTGGGTCAGGTATTATATATTATATTCTTTAGCATCTTTTAAGCTAGAACATTTCCATAGCATTTGTCTTTTAAAACATTGACATGTTCAAAGCATGTAGTTCTCTCCCTATTTCCACACATTCCTTAGATTGTGTTTGTTTTCTCCTGATTCCATTTAGATTATTCATTCTTAGCCACGGGTCTGTCCTTTTCAGGGTATGGCACCCAATGTCTGTCTGTCCCTCATAGGTTGATCTTGAATTCTTGTCTTTTTTTCCCTCCTTGTATAATTAGGTTTCCCCCACCCTTTCTACTATTAAGCATGTCAATATCCTGCTCCTGCCTTCCGCCTTATTCCCATTTAGTACCCACTGATTGTTGCTTTCCCCAGGATTTACCATGATAGTTGCAAAAATGATGGTCAGGTGATCTTGTGAATCTGTGAATGGGTGAGTAGGATATATGTGTCTCTTCCTTCCTTCCTTCCTTCCTTCCTTCCTTCCTTCCTTCCTTCCTTCCTTCCTTTTCTTCCTCTTTCTCTTTCTTAAAGAATGACTGTAACCATGAAGTAAAAAACAGCTTTTTACACTGAAATGGAATTTAAGATGCTATCACATCAGACATATAGCAGTTTTCCCATTGCAGTGTGGAGCTGACATGTCTAAATACTTTATCTTGTCATAAGTTAAAATGTTGTAATGATTTATGGAAAATAAGAATTTTAACACTTTGAAGAATATGGAATTAATTTTCCTTTTAAAATGATAAACTGTGTTTTGCTCTTCTGTCAGCCTTTGGCCCACCAGAGATGCCACACACCTACTATATGACATTGGTCAAGTCAAAAGGCCATTTAAAAAAAAAGCAGACTTTATTTTTTTAGCTCGTTTTGGGTTCACAGCAAAAATGAGTGGAAAGTACAGAGAGTTCCTCTGTGTTCTCTGCGTCTCCCACTATCCACATCCCTCACCAAAGTGATACAGTTGTTAACAACCGATGAACCTACTTTGACTCATCATTATCACCCAGAGTCCATAGTTTTGTGTTAGAGGTCGGCTGTTAGTGTTGTACATTCTGTGGGTTTCATACAGTATTCCCTCACTTATCGCGGGTATTACATTCTAGACACACACACCCCCACCCCCGCAAAGTAGGAACCTTGTATTTATTCTACCCTCTTAAACCTACGTAACTTTAACAACATACGTATACAGTGCCGCAAAATCCCGTGATACAGTGAGACCGTGATAAGTGAACGGCGATACAGGGAGGAACGACTGTATTATACAAAGTAGTTTTGCTTCCCTAAATAATCCTCTGTGCTCTGCTATTCCTCCCCTGCAACACTGGTCTTTTACTGCCTCCATAGTTTTCTCTCTTCCAGAATGTCACATAGTTGGAATCACATAGCATGTAAAAGTTTCAGATGGGTTCTTTTACTTACATAATGTACATTTTAAGGCTTCTCCGTGTCTTTTCGTGGCTTCATGTAGCTCTTTATTTTTTAAAGCGCTTAGTAATATTTCATTATCTGGACGTACCATAATTTACCCATTCACCCAATGAAGGACATCTTGGTTGCTTGCAAGTTTTTGCAGTTATAAATAAAACTGCTGTAATCATCTGTGGACATAAGTTTTCAACTAATTTGGGTAAGTACCACGGAGTATCATTGCTGAATCTTGCGGTAAGAGTATGCTTAGTTTTAGAAGAAACTGCCAAACTATCCTCCAAAGTGGTTGTACCATTTTGCATTCCCCTGTGAACCAATAGGAGGGACCGTTACAGCTCTGCCCTCAAGCCATAAGGCTCTACAACTACATATGATAACTATGTAATGGGAACGAGCGCGAGGTCCCAGTTTTGTGCTGATAGTCAAGAAATTAAAGCTCTTGCAGCCTAACAAAAGCACGCACAGGTTCCTGCCGTGCATTGCGGGTCTGCGAGCTGACACTGAACGTGAACTTCCAGCTCTGAGAGTAGAGGGTTTGGCCACGTGCTCCATGAACGCCCTGCTTCCTGTAGTGCAGGTGAGAGGCAGTTCAGGAACCCAGCAGCAGTGAGGGTTAGCGGCAGCGTGGCTGTGCTTTAGCAGGCCTGGCTATCGGCCTCCAGTGCGCTTGGGTTTGAAGAGGGACCCCACTGGGGGGATGCCCAGAGCCGCCCGGAGGCTTTGCCTTATAAGCTTGCTTGGGGCTGCGCCCTCTGTGACGCACTTGCTTGGTGGCCCCCCCCCCAAGGGGGCGTTCCCATCCGCAGCACCGTCCCCTGGCGGCCACCAGGCTCCACCCAGCGATGGGGAAGCAGGGTGGAGAAGGTTGGGCCTCTGCGGGGCAGCACGCACCATGCTCTGGTGGAGTAACCTCTGCTGTGAGTAGTATGGCCCCTCCCCCATCCGTGCCATGGGCAGTTCACCCAGGGGACCTCGTGGGCAGGACGGCTTTGAGGGCCACTGGCGGTCGATTAGTGGTGGGAGCAGGGGTAGAAAATGCTACAAGTCTCAGAAAATCTTCAGAAAGGTGCTCTCACTAGAGAGCCCGGAGGTGAGCAAAATCGGGGATGTGGGACAAGATGGAGCCGGCGTTGCTATTCCGGATGCAACAGAGCGTAAGCGCTGCCAAATGATGAAAAGTGAGTGGGACCTAGGTTTCAATGTGGGTTCCG
The DNA here is from genome assembly GCF_987537825.1 of Furipterus horrens. Classification (NCBI taxonomy): domain Eukaryota; kingdom Metazoa; phylum Chordata; class Mammalia; order Chiroptera; family Furipteridae; genus Furipterus; species Furipterus horrens. Next base: position 182,813,564 of record NW_028327176.1, read on the forward strand.
AGATGAGTGGGTAACCTCGTGATCGCGCGCGTTTTGGGGCAGGATACCCACCTCTAATGGGCACGTGTGTGCTCATAGTTGGCTTTTATGTTAGAACCTAATTTAAGCCTCGGCTGCCAGGCTAGGTAGTTCAGAAGGCTACCCAATATATCCTGCAGCCATTAAAGATCAGGAAGCTGTGACTGAAGCGGTATTTTAGGAAGCACGGTGGCTCTGTAAGGGCTGTACAGACATGCTGAGTGCAGAAGGCAAGTGGAGCTGAAATCGGGGCCGAGTTCAGTTTGTCCAGCCTTTGCGCAAAACACGAGGGCGAAGGCGGCATCTGGGCCCGCAGGGGCCCCGTCTGGAAGAGCATTCTGCGGAGAGTTGCTCCTAGGATTACATAGGTCAGAAGAGGCTACAGACCAGTTGACAGGATTTCATTTTTTTCTGTGATCCTATATACCTTTTTTAAAAAATGTGTTCAGCCCATATATCACTCTGTATAAAGAGAATTTTTGAATCTTGCTAAGCTATACCTAGCTATTTTGTTCTGCCACTTGGCAGCTGTTCATCTGTGTTTCCCTAGTGTTGACTGTAAACATTGCAGTCATCCCAGAATGTAAGAAAAGTGTTGCAAATTGAAACACGGGTTCAGGAACATGGAAGGAAGAACGGGGTCTGGCATTGCAGGATTAGCATCTATTTTCTCCCACTCTGTTAGCACGGAGTTCCTGCATTTTCTAGTGAATTCTAGAAAGGTTAGTTAATAACCTGGTTTTTACCTCCTGCTTGCTGGCAGGAAGTGTATGTTTGTGTTCATTACTAGTAAAATTGTACTAGAATAGTTTATTTGGGGGGTCTGACTATTTTTCTCTGTACGTCCAATGATATCATCCACCTTTTAAAAAGGATCACACCTCTTGTGTTGCATTAGAAATGTTTGCGGAAAGTCCTCTCGTATGTTTTTATGATTGGGGAAATTTGTAAGAAGAATGCATGCCGTGGAGATGCATTTAAAGAAATCCTTCTTGATGCAGTAGAATGACTATAAGGATCAAAATGGAAGTTATGTCTAAATTTTGATGAGCATTTTTTCGTAAGGATGTACGCCCTGCTCCCATTTACTTTAGTATCAATCTTGATTCATGGGTTTTTTTGAAAATTCAATGCATTATAATCCATCACTGTCACTGTTCTTTTTTATGCTTCTAAGTTTGGCCAGAGGGAGCCCCTTCAGGCTGGCTCCTGTGTTCTTTTGATATGCTCCCCCTCAGCTTTTGAGCACCTCTTTTCTGTTATGCTTAAGTATTCTTTGTACTTTTCTCCCAGCCCAGAATTTTCCAAGGAACTCTGGTGTCTTTTGGGGACATGTTAAGAGACCAGACTAGTGATCACATAGAATGCCCCTCCTTTACTTTTGCCTAGATAATTTATTTGTATTGTTATTTGCTTATTTCTCTAACCCTGTATTTTTTATAGAGTGGGAGTTGGGTCATGGATTCTGGATCACGGATGTGATTCTATTTTGCATTGCAACATAATGCACAATATCAGGTTGACCTGCCCTCTGTGATGTTGCGACTGCTTACATATAACTAATTTTTTGATAGTTGATCTTCTTAACTTCCTTGTTACAGGGAACCAGAAGAGCAGAGTAGCACCTTTGAACCTGAATTTTTTTAAAGGTCATTTGAAAGAAGTAGACATTGCCTATTCTATTGAGATTCACAAATACTGTTCAGACCCTGACCTCTCCTGGAATTGCCTGACCTTAAAGAAAGTATTAATTGGCTGTATTTTTAAAATATTTAGTTTTCTTGAATTGTAATCATTTTATCCTTTCTTTTCTCACCACTCCTCTCTTTTTTCTATTAATAGTTGGACAGAGAGACTCTGAAGATGTGAATGAAAGAGACCCAGATAAAGAGATGGCTGCCAACTCGGCAGTTGTTCAAGACATCACAAAGGAAGGGCAGGAGGAAATGCCTGAAATAATTGAGCAGATTCCTTCCTCAGAAAGCAATTTAGAAGAGCTAACACAGCCTGCTGAGTCCCAGACTAATGATGTTGGATTTAAGAAGGTGTTTAAGTTTGTTGGCTTTAAATTCACTGTGAAGAAGGATAAGAGTGAGAAGTCTGATACTGTCCAGCTACTCACCGTCAGAAAAGAGGACGGGGAGGGAGCAGAAGGAGCAGATGGGGCAGGTGACCACCAGGAGGTCAGCCGGGGGCCTGGAGAAGCCACACCCAAAGAAGGTGAACTGAAACAATTTACGGAGAAACCGGACGAGACCCTGAAACATGAGCAGAGCAACACCGAAATTTCTCTTCCAGCTGAGTCTGGTCAAGCTGCAGAGGAAGGCAAAGATGGAGAAGAAAAACAAGAGAAGGAACCAACCAAATCTCCAGACTCTCCAACGAGTCCAATGGCCAGCGAAACGGCATCGCCCTTCAAAAAATTCTTCACTCAAGGCTGGGCTGGCTGGCGAAAAAAGACCAGTTTCAGGAAGCCGAAGGAGGAGGAGCTGGAAGTGGTTGAGAAGAAAAAGGAGCAAGAGCCAGAAAGAGCAGACACGGAGGAAAAGGAAAAGACAGAAGACACCCCTGAGAAACTGGGGGCTCCTGAACAGCCACACCCGCAGGGGACCACAGAGAGTGCTAAGGATGCCAGAGTATCAGCTGAATATGAGAAGGTGGAGCTGCCCTCTGAAGGTCAAGTGCAGGGGTCTCCTGATGAGAAACCCGCCCCTTTAGCAACAGAAATATTTGATGAAAAAGTAGAGATCGTTGCCGAAGTCCACGTTAGCACTACGGAGAAGCAAACAGAGGAGCCGAGAGCGGAGGCAGAAGACATAGAAGAGTCCTTGCCATCTGAAAAACTGGTTGAGACGAATGCGGAACCTCCTGAAGAGTCGGTGACGACCAAAGCAGCGTGTGCCCCTGAAGGGGACCACACCCAGCCACCCGAACCACGTGCTGATGAAAAGCCGCCTACGCACCCTGAAGGCATTGTGAGTGAGGTGGAAATGCTGGGGGCGCAGGAGAGAGCTAAGGTGCAAGGGAGCCCTTTAAAGAAACTTTTTACGAGCACTGGCTTAAAAAAGCTTTCTGGAAAGAAACAGAAAGTGAAAAGAGGAGGAGGAGATGAAGAGGCAGGGGAACATCACCCAGTCGGAGCAGATTCCCCAGATAGTGCGGAGGAGCAAAAGGGCGACAGCTCTGCTTCCTCCCCCGAGGAACCCGAGGAGATCACGTGTCTGGAGAAAGGGATCGCGGAGGCGCACCAGGAGGGGGACGTCGAGGAAGGAACTACTTCCGACGGAGAGAAAAAGAGAGAAGGTGTGACTCCCTGGGCGTCTTTCAAAAAGATGGTGACGCCCAAGAAACGTGTCAGGCGGCTTTCTGAAAGCGATAAAGAAGATGAGCTGGAGAAGGTGAAGAGTGCCACTCTGTCTTCCGCGGAGAGCGCAGCGTCCGAAATGCACGAGGAGGTAAAGGGACACGGGGAAGAGCCGAAGCCCGAGGAGCCCAAGCGCAAGGTTGACACTTCGGTATCCTGGGAAGCTTTGATTTGCGTGGGGTCATCCAAGAAAAGAGCAAGAAAAGCGTCGTCTTCCGATGAGGAAGGGGGACCAAAACCGGCAGTGGGAGAAAGCCAAAAACCAGATGAAGCAGGAAAAGACAAAGAAGCAGGACCAGACACCGTCCCTGCTGGTTCCCATGAGCATGACCAGGGGCAGGGAAGCTCCTCACCTGAGCAAGCGGGAAGCCCCTCTGAAGGGGAGGGCGTTTCCACCTGGGAGTCATTTAAAAGATTAGTCACGGTAAGAAAAAAATCAAAGTCAAAGCCGGAAGAGAAAACTGAAGAGTCTGTTACAGGGACTGGTCTAGAACATTCAGCTGCAGATGTTGAAACCGGGAAAGAAGAGTCTTGGGTTTCAATTAAGAAATTTATTCCTGGACGGAGGAAGAAAAGGTCAGACGGCAAACAAGATCATGCCTCTATTGAAGATACGGGGCCGACTGAAGCCCACGAAGATGATGCTGACGTGCCAGCCGTGGTACCTCTGTCTGAGTATGATGCTGTGGAACGGGAGAAAATGGAAGCACAGGGTGCCCAGAAAAGTGAGGAGAAGCCTGAGCAAAAGGGAGCGGTTTCTGTGTCGGAGGAGCTCAGCAAGAGTCTTGTTCACACCGTGACTGTGGCTGTCGTGGATGGGGCAAGAGCCGTGACCAATATTGAAGAAAGGTCGCCTTCTTGGATCTCTGCTTCAGTGCCAGAACCTCTCAAGCAATCCGGAGAAGAAGCCAAGCCACGGAGTGGAGAGGTATTTGAACAAGAGGTTGTGGCAGAGGAAAGCGCCCTTGTCACCAAAGCTCTGCCTGAGAGCCAAGAGGCCAGTGACAACACGATTGTCAGCGAGATGGAATTAACCTCTGATGCCGTGACAGCTGCAGAAACCACGGGGGCATTTTGTGCTGAAGAAGCAACGGAAGCCTCTGGTGCTGAAGAGACCACCGACATGGTCTCGGCTGTTTCCCAGTTAACTGACTCTCCAGATACCACAGAGGAAGCTACACCGGTTCAGGAGGCGGAAGGCGGCATGCCAGACACGGAAGACCAGGACAGGCGAACTCAAGAGGTCCTGCAGGCGGTTGCAGAAAAAGTTAGAGAAGAGTCACAGCTGCCAGACGTCACAGGACCAGAAGATACACTTCAGACAATGCGGAAAGTAAAATCAAAAACACCAGAGGTGGGAGAAGAGGATTCTCAAGTGCCAGGTCTGAACCAAGAGATGGACGTGGTGTTGAAAGGACGAGTTGAAGAAACGGAAACCGAGAATTTGACACAAGGGGAGGTAAATGTACAAGCCACCCCAGAACGCTTTGAAAAAGTGCCTCAGATCACCGAGAGTGTAGAGTCCAGTGAGCTTGTAACTACCTGTCAACCGGAGACCTTGGTTGGGGTAAAATCGGAGGTTATACTGGAACAGGCTGCTGCCCTTGACTCAGCTGAAACTCTTACAGACAGTGAGACCAATGGAAGCACCCCAGTAGCAGATTCTGAAGCTCTGCATATCACACAGCGAGACAAGGTCATGGCCATCCATGTCGATAACGAGGTTGCATCTGGTACGGGATCCCAGGTCACAGAAGCAGAGGCAGTTCCTGCGCTGAAAGAGGTGCCCCCAGCACCCTCTGGTTTTCAGTCTCAGGAAGAACGTAAAGAACATTCAAAAATGGGAGAGGTTCTAGAACGTATGGCTAAGGAGGTATCCATGGAAACTATACCCACTCTCTCAAAGACTGAGGTGATTCAAGAGGTTGGCCAGTTTGCTGATGACGAAACCAAAGATGTGCCATTTGTTGAAGGACTGGAAGTGTCTGCAGACACAGAAATAATAGCCGGTCAGAAAAAGATCTGCGAAGTTGCCCTTCAAGGTGAAGTTACTAAAGAAGCTGAATTTCAAAAGAGTGAAAATATTGACCTCCAGAGTCATACACAGTCTCATCCAACCGCAGTGGCAAGAGAGATGGTAGTTCAAGTAGAAAAGGAAGAAATGGAAGCAAAGCCAGCTCAAGTGAGTGAGGAGAAACTTGAGCCAAAAATAGCTGAAGTGCTCAGTAAACAGATGGTCCAGACAGTTCACGTGACCATCGTAGACGGGGAAAAGGAAGTTATCAGTTGTGAAGAAAGTTCTTCTTGGCTTATTCAAGAGGAGGCAGTCTGCACAGAAATTCAAGTTCAAAGCTCTGCAGCATCATTACCTCTAACAGTTGCAACAGTAGAGGAGAAGGTCTTAGGAGAAACTATCAAGATTTTAGAAACAGCTGGAACCCTGGCGTCTGCAGATGCATATTTGGAACCAGAAGAAGAGTTCTCTGGAAGAGAAGACTTTATTGTTCAGCCAGGGGAAGGTGCAGTGCCCGTAGGGACTGAGTCTCGGGTGGAATCAATACCAGTGATAGTGCCTGCTACCCCCGAAAAAGGCATCAGTGCTGACCTGGAAGGAGATAAAACATCACAGAAAGAGAGGTCAGATGATGACTACAAGCAGGTTAGCTGTCAGGAAGTTAGCGTGAGTGAAACAGAGGAAGATTTAAAGGCGGAAAAGGAGATTTGGCAACTTAAGACTGAGAGCCGTAAACTTGTCCAAAATGTAATTCAGACAGCCGTTGACCAGTTGGTGGGTACAGAAGAAACAGCCACCGATTGCCAGACACCGGCTCAGCTGATCAAAGCCGACATTCAGGAAGCTGAACAGCAAATTGAAAAAGAAGAAAAGGAACTTCAGGTCTCCGTAGAGGATGAAACACAAAGTACCACAGCCAAAGAGGGGTCCGCACTGACCGCTGCGGAACAAACATGCTCAGATGTTTCCAAAGACGTGAATGCAGCTTCACAAGAGGTCATGGCCATGGAGATCAAAGGCTCCAGTGTAAATGACCAGCAGCTGGAAGAGGTGATTCTCCCAACCCAGGAAAAGAGAGAAGCAGCTGGAACAGAGTCTGTGCGGGAAGATGGTGACCAAGCCGGCTTAGGAGAAAGAATAGAGAAGCCTCTGTCTGAATCCCAAGAGGATGAAAAAGGTGATTCTGTCGATTACCCCGAGAAGCAAACCACAGCCCTGGAAGACCGTGATGCTTTGGGAGTCTTAACCAAAGAGTCTGCGGATGCAAATGGACCAAAACTAAAAGAGAAGGAAGTAGAATTTCAGGACGGAAAAGGGCAGAGCAAGTCAGAAAAGGAGACCAAAATACCAACACAAGAGGAGGCACCGAAACAAGAGAGGCAGCCAGTGACACCAGAACTTACAGAATCCTAAAACACCATGTAAGTAAGCTTCCTTTTCTTCTACAATTTTTCTTCATTAATGCCATTTGTTAGCAGATTTTTTATAAGGGAAGCAGGAGTTCAAATAATTATAATTTTATGCCGAACTTGCCATTGGGGAAATAACTATCAACCAGACTAGGTCTGGGCTAAGTTAGGTTTTTTCTCTCTCATTGAAATGCCATTCAGTCGTATAGGTGTCATAAAAATAATGATTTCATTTTACCCCCAGTGTGACTGCTTTTGAAGAAAATAAAGGCCTGCTTGTGTGTGCCTAAGTGTGCATGTTTGTGTGTGTGTTTGGCCAAAGACCTATGAACTACTTTGTGCTCACTCAGCTCCGTACTGAACTGTCCATTGAATTTTTAAATAAGAAAGATGATTTTTTTTCAGCAGTAGTAACAAACATTTTTTAAAAAAGTTCCAGGGCATGTGACGAGCCTGACTCCGTGAACCGCAGACATTGGTTTTGAGGTCATGGAGCACATGTTGCGGACCCTCGCCCCCTTGCTTTCTTATAGAATTAAACAACGGTATCGGTCTCCAGTGACTGCAGCTCACCTTCACAGCTACTCTGTGGTGGAATAAAAGAGGAGGGAAGAAAAGGGAATCTTACTCACTGCTGAATCTTCCTTTCCCCTCTAGTTACCTTCATGTATTTGCAAGACCAGACTGTGAAGACAAGTAGTGGAACAAAATGAATGCTGCTCCTGAGACCGAAGACCAATATTTCAGAACTTGGACAACTGAAGAACAGGCCCATCAACTGATCTCCTTCCCAGGGCCCCCCCGCCGACAATCCCGAGGCTTCATCGGGAGCTACAACCGGCTCACATTCCAGCTTTTGAAGACCACCCTGTCGTTTTCCCTTGATACCATGTAACGTCTCTCATTTAAGGTCCTGAATTCTAAACCTGGAACTGGAGTTGGAAATACCTAGTTCTCCTTCTCAAACTGGAGTATCATTCTTTATGTATTTATATGTATGTTTTAAGTAATCCTCCTCCTGTATCTATTGTATATTTCTTCTTAATGTTTGAGGACATGTGCAGTCTAGTACATTTCTTTTGTATCACACAGTACATGACGAGGCATGCGACCACAGTGGAGCCTTGGGGAGCTTCTTTATGACCTGTGAAAACAGCTTCCTAGAAAGAACATTCCTTGATCAGATGCTACAGCTTTTATTTTAAAATTCACTAAGGATTAGGTCTCCGATTAGTATTACTCTGAGATTGGTCACTTTCCTAGTATGCACAGTGTGCTAAAAATAAGTTTGTTTTTTTTTTCCTTCTTTTTTGAGGGGGGAGGGAAACACACAGAATGCTCCATTGTTACTGTGAAAGTTTTCTTTCTGGCCCAATAGAAGTTGGAAGTTTTTTGTTGTTGTTTTTTTCAGTAGCACATTAACTTGAAGTCTTTTTTCCTAATTGTTATGGATGTTTGGACAGATGAGTGTGCTTAGCCCTGACACAAAGTAGTGATATTTCTTTCATACTATTAAGAAAAGAATTGACTGGCTTTAAAATTTTTGATTCTACTCTTAGATGTTGGACCACATTCACACACAGCATGAAGCAGGTCAGGTTCTTTGCAAATGGTATTTTGATAGATGCTGGCTTGTGTCTGTGCCATATTTATGCCCACTCTTTTCAGACAATGTTGCATTATGTTCATTTCCAGAAATTGTAACTTGACAACTGATTTAAATAAAATATTTGCTTCACTTAGATTTGCTGGTTTTATTAGCTACTAGGAAGCCTGGGACATATGTTTGCTGCATTCTAAAAGCAGAATAAGTTAGAACTTTGTCATGTGGTCTCTGTATGATGTTACTTACCACTTTATACCAGTTTGAGCTGAAGTTCAGAGGAAGTGAACAGCTAGGTATTTGCCAGAATGAGCCAGGAGCTTTTCAGATTGACAGTGCTGTTACAATGCTACCATCTGGTGGTGTCTTCCTGAAAAGGTCAGTTTTCTTAGTTAATACTTTGTTAATGACATGTTTCTAGAAAGAAAGCTTAAGAAGGCTTAATAGTCAAAACACCATGCCTGACAGGTGATCTATCTTAGGATTTTTTAAATGTTAAAATGACTTAGGATTCTCGCTAATATATGAAGGGTTCTGTCAAACAATTGCCACACAAAGAATAAGTCACCTGTCTACCCTAAAATTCCACTTTTTCACATGCAAAATTGGCCTGGCATATATACCTCTTAAATTTTAACCAAACTCAGTACTCTAGTTTGAGAACTTAAGTTCAACTGCCAATTAGTGGTTGTAAAACGTAACATTCTAGAAAGACTAGAATAGTCACAGCAGAAAGAAAATTTGCTGTTCAAACTGGAGAGTAGTTTCTCTTTTACCAACAAACCTGACCACAACAAAATTGGCTGTAGTAGAAAGGTACCTCCTAAGAGTGTACATGACCTTGTGTCTGGAAAGCACTGAATCTCCTTTTAGGAGTTAGTCTAATGTGTAATAGCGACCTGTGCTTAATTATTAAACTTTAAAATTTCCAAATTAAAAAAAAAAACAACAACACTCTGAGCTAAATAGCTTCTTTTGCCAACTTGAGACTTTAAAAAAACTGCTAGCGTCAATTTTTGAAGATCAAAAAGTATTGGAGATGACAGTGATTTGTAAGGAGTTCACAATAGCTCCAATATTGACTTCCTCTCTGTTGCAGGAAGAAACTTTGTGCTATTTTGAATAGATTACAGATTTTTGTAGTGTGTGGTAAACAGGTTTTCTTTTTTATTTGTTTGTTGAAATGCCATCCTGCCACTTCATCCCATTTGTTTGACATGTGGCAAACCAGGTCCTCATCACCGCCGGTGTTAGTCATGACTGCCTCTCATACTAATTCATAATCTGGACATGCCCTGGATTACTCCTGTAATTCCTTCTGTACAAGCTCTGTACCTCTGTACATCAGCAACAGTGTTTTATTAACAAGAGACATGCTATTAACAGTAGCGTGAAATACTGTTCTGTATCATAATTCTAAAGCTGCTGTTACTTCAGGAAGTTCATAATAACCACGTAAACCGCAGAAATTGGAGCAAGTGCCTAAATTTTGCTGTTTTTGGCATTACTGTGGAACCATGTACAACAGAAAGCAATGCAAACCTTGTAACCTCTCGCCACTTCTTGTAATTGAGGACTATAAAATGTTCCCCTTCAGGTTATTTTGCTAATGGTACACACAAGTTGCCTCTCTGTACACATATACTTTGTTCCAAGAATTTCCTTTGATGTTTGGAGCTACGGATAGTCAAGGGCTGACAATTTTAGCTTTCGGTGTAAGCTTCAAGCCTAGCAGTTTTCTTTAACCTGAGACAGTATTTGATTCCTAGTTCTGTTTGGGGGCAAACTTTCATTTATCTAAATAAAATGCAACCTAATTGAATGCCATGGATTTTCTTTCTGTAATTTCACCTTAATTCAGTTTTGATTGCTTGTCTCTTTCCTGTTGTGATATTCATCACACATTTAACCTCTGCTTTTAACTACTTAGTCATCCCTTTGAGACACTGTCCACAGAGCATCATGGGAGTTAAAAATGTATCAGGGTTATGTATGAATGCACATAAATCTCTTATCGGTGATTCTTAATCTTCTGGGGTTGGGGCCCCTTTAATTGGAATCTTATTAAACCTCTGGCTGACCCTCCAAAAACCCAAAAGTGAACACCCGTGTTATGTACAGTTTTTGGATAATCACAGACCTCTGAAACCCCAACCAACACTCAGAACTAGAGTTAAACCCCTTACCCAACTCTACAAGACAGGAAATGGACACAATCCAAGGATTCCACGTAGTCAGAGGCTGGAACCCGAACACGACCAATGTGTTCAGTAACTTCAGGTTTACATGACTTCATTTCCAATGTGATTCTAGAAATGGATCTGCTGGACGACCTTGCATTTTTGTTCAAATGCAAGTTTCTCCTCACCACCAAATTCCTAATGACCTCCAGCCTAGGTCTCTGTAATTAGGAGAATGATCTGGGGCCTGCTTTTATTTATGAGAAAGTTGAGATTTAGATAATCTCCTTTTGAGGCAGTGGTTCTCAACCTTCGTAATGCCGCGACCCTTTCATATAGTTCCTCGTGTTGTGGTGAGCCCCAACCATAAAATTATTTTTGTTGCTACTTCATAAGTGTAATTTTGCTACTGTTATGAATTGTAATGTAAACATCTGATATGTAGGATATATTTTCATTGTTACAAATTGAACATAAAGCATAATGATTAATCACAAAAACTATGTAATTATATATGTGTTTTCTGATGGTCTTAGGCGACCCCTGTGAAAGGGTTGTTCACCCCCCAAAGGGATCACGACCCGCAGGTTGAGAACCGCTGTTTTAAGGGATAACACAGGTTTTGGCTAAGGTGGCCAGGGCTTGTGGATGACATTGAAGATAATGATTTTTAAAAAAATGTCACAGCTTGGAACTCAGACCCATTTCTTGGCATCGGAATATAACTGGTGTCCTTGCAGTGTTCTACTGTAATCTCAAAAACTGCATACTTTGCCATTGCTTAATGGCATCAAAAATTTTAATACCAGAGAAGAGTCACATCTGACCTCTTAGGCGAAGCTTCACTATAACACTACTATTTGGAGACCAGAGGTCAAGTAACAACAGTTCCAAATTGATGAAATTAGGACCCAATGTGTTATTTCCCTACAACAGGATATTGAACACTAAAGCCTAGTTCTAACTGAAGCCTGTGCTTTTCCTTCTAATCGAAATAATTTGGCGTAATTAATGAGCACAGAGAAAATACCATATATTAGGCTAATTTAAAAACCACATTGTGCCTGATCCTTTTAATCTTCGTTAGCTTTTCAGAGCTGACCCAATTCCTGGAAAAGCAGGGGGGTTGCCTCTAAGCACAATTAGGGTTCTTTTTAAAGACTACAGAAACGGATACTGCCGGGTTGGCCAGCTATTTCAAGGAATGAGATTAATCCTAAAACGTCATTAAACATAAATTAGCAGGGAAATGATGCTATGCTGCTGACTCCCAGGGCAGTGTTGTGGGGTCGGGTGGTGGAGGAGTGTCCCGAGTTTTTGGTTACCACAACGCTGGGTGATACGGAAAGCGCTGATCAGTTCCCTGGGGAGGAGTAGGAAGGGGCTGTGGAAGGAGGTTGCCCAAGGCAACGGTAGGCAGTCTGGGACGGGATTGGCTGAGAAGCTGCCTCCAGGGCTCAGGGAACTATAGGCGAAATTTGAAAAGGGCTCGGGCTCTCTGGCTCTCGGGCTGTCTTCCTCCAGGGTGGCTGGACGATTGTTCTGCAGCCGCCTGTGTTTCCCAGCGAACGGTATTTGGATGGGTTTTGGATGGGAGAAGAAACTCGGGGCGCAGCCCAGGATCGGGCTGGCCTGGCAGAGGGGGGCAGGGTTTTTCTGGATCTTTGGGCGTCCTGGAGGGGAGGGGCTCTGAGGCAGAAGCCTGCCATTCTCCCAGAATTGTGTAGCTTGTCTATCTTATGTTGTTTTAGTTTGTAAACTAAACCTATAGAAATAATATAATTAAAAACGAACAGGGGAGGAAAAAAAATACTAGGGGAATTCAGGTGTTAAAGATATTAATTAGCCTTAACTGATAGATAGGCTTAAGTGACTAAAGCTGTAACTAAAGAGTGAAAGATTTTTAGCCTTAATTGATAGGCCTGAGTGACTAATGCATGCCTTAGCCTGGCCTCTGGAATTTTGTCTGGAGGGTGGGGGCAGGCAGCAGGACCCCCACTCGTCGTCGGCAGCCGTCCGTCTAGAAAGACGATGGCGTAGCTTCCTGAGAGACTATCTGCACCGCCGAGAATGGCTGTGCAGTCCGATTCGGGAAACTGAAGCTACAGAGCCTGGGCAGGGTGATATGGAGGGTCTGCTGTTGCCCATGCAGCAGACCCCCCCTCTCTTCGCAGCTGAAGGGTCCAAGGGAAAGACGAAGTCAATACAGCTTGGCTTCAGGTGCGCCGCAGGAGTTGCCGGTGTTGACTACAATGTCAAAAGGACCCCCACTAGCTGTTCAGTAACATAGGGTGTTTCTAGAAATTAATGAGATTAGAGGTACTCATGATCCCGCAAGGCCCAGGACAGCCCTTTTTTAAGAAAGGGTTTTCGATCTTAAATGCCCATGCAGTAGAAATTTTCTTCCAGCTTTCACAGAATTAAAGGCTGCAGTTGGGAGGAGACTAGCTAACATGTTACCATAATAATCCAGACAGGAGCTGATCAAGGCCTATAATAAGGTAATGGCAGTTTGGAGAGAGGTGGGTGAGATCGAGAGATAGTGGGGAGTATAATCAACAGGACAGGATACCTGGTTATCTGTCCTGGGAACAGTGTGGGGTGAAGAAGGAAGTTCCTGGGTTGCCACCCTACCTGCGGGGTCCTGTACTGACATGGGTGGAGGTGGTGAGATAATATTAACTTTGGAGGTGTTCCATTTGAGAGGCTTATGAGATCTCCAAGGATAAATGCAGAATGGGCCGCTGGGTAGACAGGTCTGACAAACAAGAGTTCAGGACAGTCAGACATCAATGGTTCTTCTGCGAGGGAAAAACCACCTGCACAAGATCCTTGCAACATTGCTTAAAATCTCATGCACACGCTTTGGTGACTAGGAGAGTTGAGGCTTGAGAGTTCACTGACGCTGTCATAGTCGTTTTCATTTCAGAATGTGTAACCAGCCCTGGCTGGCGTGGCTCAGGGTGCTGAGCGCTGCCCAGCGAACCAAAAGGTCGCCCTGTTGGGGGCACATGCCTGGGTTGTGGATTGATTGATGTTTCTCTCTCTCTCTTTCTCCCTCTCTTCTCCTCTCTCTAGAAATGAATAAATTAAACCTTAAAAAAAATGTGTAACCAAGTACTTCACAAGACTTTTTCCTGTTCTGAAAGTGCTTTACACACTGGAGAGCAAAATGCACTAATATTAGTAAGTAGCATATTATGCATTAATATAAGTAGAAGAGGAGGAACGTTGATAACATTGTCCACTAGAAGTAATGTTGTAACTGTCGGTGCCTGCTGTGTCCTTGACTGTTTTGGTGGGTTCCAAATAATGGCATTGACCTTCCTAAAATTTTATAAATGCTGTGTTTTAGAGAGGAAACACCCCTTTGTGCCGCCTGCACTTGCTTTTCCTCCCCCTCTCCCTGGTGCCTTTTCAGTATTTGTGGCTTGCTGGCACATCCCCCTGAAACACCTGAAAGTGGGGAGAAACGAGAGGTGGGGGCTCGGGGTGGGAGGTGCCCCCTGCTGTCTCCCGGGCCACTCCCGAGGCCTCTGGGACCGCATGTCCGTCAGGCTCCTGGTTCTCTGTGGTTGGCTGCCTTCTAACCTTTGTCTGCTTAGGGGCATCTCTAAGTGAAAAGGTAAAAGAATTGTTTGGTCCTTTTTTTTTGTTTTTGTTTCTTTGTTTTTTGCTAACAGCCCCCCCAAATTTAAACAACAGTTATTGAAGGATTTCTGAGGCAGGGTGCTGGTAGCAGAGAGGGTCCTGGATGGGAGACCTGGACTCTATTCACCACTAAGTAGTTTATGACCTTGGCCAATGGCCTTTCACTATTGTGTCTCCTCATCCTGATCCTTCCTCCCTTACCGTAAGCGGCCCCATCGAGGTGCCCTCCTCAAAAACTATGTAAGGTATTGGTGACTTCTCTGTGCTCACAGGTTAACAAGGGCATTGAGAATGAGAACACGGAGATATAGAATAAACCCCACGGTCTCAGACAGGCACCAACCTGTACCTTGCACACATCTCATCAAGAAACAGCTTGCTTTGAATCAAGAAGCACGCTAAGCCCTGGCTGCTGTGGCTCAGTGGATTGAGCGTCGGCCTGCGAACCAAGTGTCGCTGGTTCGATTCCCAGTCAGGGCACATGACTAGGTTGCACGTCAAGTCCCCAGTTGGGGGCGTGTGAGGGGCAACCGCACATTGATGCTTCTCTCCCTCTCTTTCTCCTTTCCCCTCTCTCTAAAAACAGATAAATAAAATAAAAATTAAATTAAATTAAAAAATAAAAGCATGCTAAGAATGGTACATTATTAGCTCCCCTGGTTATTATTATTCTGAGAAGCGTAGAACCAAGAAAGGACTATATACTATAGCAAAAATTATATAGTAATTCTGTGGTTCTCAAAATGTGGCTGTTGGCATCATTATCATCATCATCATCATCATCATCATCATCTGGAACCTGTTCAACATGCAAATTTTTAGGCTCACCTGGACAGACTGAATTAGGCACTCTGGGGGCAGGACCTGTGATCTGTTTTAGCAAGCCCTCCAGGAGATTCCGACGTGCTGAAGTTTTAGGGCCACCTTGGAATAAGACTATGAAACAGGTTTACATTAATTGCCTCAAACATAGAACAAATAGGTTAACAGTTGAAAAAGCTTTCCTCACCTGACCGCCCCCCTCCCACCCCACCATCCACCTGTTTCTACCCCCACAGAAAGGTTTGCATATTTGGGATAGTATCATCTGAGCCATGTGCGAGTTTGAATCCTGGCTGACTCCCACTGGCTGGGTCACCTCAGAAAAATTACTTAACTCCTCTGGACCTCAGTGTCCTCATCAGTAATAACGGGACGCATGTCTGACAGGACTGTTGGGAGGAGCCGATGTTAGCACCCAGCACACAGGCACCCACTACAGGATCTCACTTTCTCCTCATTCAGTCCTTCAGTTGGCAACAAATTCTTTAAAAGGACTGATCTTCACGACCACAGGGGATTCTGGTCAGGACAGGTCTTATCCATTTTCCAGAGAATAGCACAAGGTTGATTCAAGAGTATAATAACCACCTCTTTAAAAAAAATCCTCACCAAAGACACGTTCATTAAGAGGGGAAAAAAAGGGAGAAAGAAAGGAGAGACACTGACTAGCTGCCTCTTGCATGCTCCCTGAGCAGGGGCCAAACTTAGGCATGTGCCTGGACTGGGAATCAAACCCGTGACCTTTTGGTTTAGTGACAACACTCCAACCAAATGAGCCACACCAGCCAGGCTAATTCCCACTTTTTATGTTCAAAAACATTTTGATCTTTCCTGAGAATAAAATGACAGAATAGTATTTCATCCTGCTCTATTTCCTTTTTTTTTGCAGTAAAGATTCTCAGTCTAATTTTTATTTAGAGCTGTTAACAGTTTAGTTGATATTCCAGTTGTGTTTAAGGAACAAGTTTCAGAAAAGGCAGATTAATTGATGTCTCTTAATATAATTAACTTATTTGCTTAACATTTCTAAGCCTAAATCTCATTTCACTGCAAATAATGCACAGCAATAATTTGTCCTAAAGTGGATGACTGAAAAAAGTCAAAATGCAACTGAAGTATTTTGAAGGTTATGAAACTCAGTCAACCTGAAGAACAAAATTACAATCCATTACATTCCCCATGCAAACAATTGTCTTAGAATTAATTCCTAGTGAATTCCTGAAGAGAGGGCTCCACTGCCCCCATCAAATTCCCAGCCAAATTGCAGGACATAGTCCCCCATACATGCTCCCCACCCATCTTCCAAGTGTCTGTACTTAAAAAAACATCAATGTGTGGTTGCCTCTTGTGCACCCCCAACTAGGGACCTGGCCCGTAACCCGGGGAATTGATCTGGCGAGCCTTTGGTTTGAAGGCCAGCGCTCAATCCACTGAGCCACACCAGCCAGGGCTGTATTTTTTTAAACATAGCAATTCAGGGTTTTACCTGAAGTGTGACCAAAGCCTGCCATTTTGAATTGAAGGGTTCATTTTGAATGCCTCTTCTTTTCCCCTTTCTTACAAGGTGAAATAACAAAGAACAGTGTCCAGTTCTTATGGTGAACAAGGTGTGTCTACTCCACCTTCTTGTATCATTATCCAAAGCTGCCTTATTTATCAGCGTTACTGAAAAACTCCTCTGGTAAAATAAAATCCTACAGTACTTTACCAAATCTACTGTTTAGCAGTGTTTGTTGAACGAATCCCTTTTTACTGTTTCCCCTATGAAGGGAAAAAGCAGTAGAATGAGTGGCATTAATAACGGCTAGTATGAGAACGACAGCTTAGAGGAATTCTGAAGCTTAGGTGTGTGTTCGTACCCTCAACTGAAGTTCCTACGGTTTATTGGCTTATTTAAATCGGTCCTATCAGAAACTCAGAAGAAGTTGTTACATGTATAACCTCTTGGGGTTAGATAGGCACCCGGCTTCCAGGGTAGGGCGGGTGGGCTTCCTTATCTGTCCCCTGCTATGCTGGGAGGAGCTGGCATCCTGCAGGACAGCCACAGTGGAGGAGACTGACGGCTGGTGCTAAGAGCCCCTGCACCCCACACACAGTGAGTGAACACAATGCCTGCCCTTCCCTTCGACCCACCGAGTGGCGGGAGCTGAGCAGGGCTGACCGGCATCTTGCCTCACCCCTCTCTCCCCACCCACCGGATCTCTTGCGATCCCCACGCTCTCTGATCTTCAAGACCCTGTCTGTTGGCTGCATCCCTCGTCCCTTCAAGGCAGCCTGGGGTGGTGAGGGCAGCTGTGGAGGCCAGCCCCAACTTCTGCTTTCATAGATATTCAGAGACTTAATTTGGCACAAGATTCTCATCTAAGCTGGGAGATGTGAATATAGGATTTTTTTTTTTTCTAAAGAAAACAGTCGAAACCACTCAATACTGAATAATCCAGGTTTACATAGCATGAGTTTGTAGGCAAACACTCCTCAACCGCTTTTTCTTCCTTGTAAAAGGAAGTTGGGTAATGCCATCCCCAGACCCACTCCTGCTCAGACTTTGGCTGTTCATAACATGTTCTATAGAGTTTACGCATTTGAATCGCACTGTATTATGACCCAATGCAGTTATCCATGTCAGGAAATCACCCGAAGTTCTGCAGACACAGGAGGAGGAGATACAGCAAGAAAATGACTCCTTGGGCCACAAGTAATGCACAGATAAAAATCATACAGCCATTTAATTAAATGTTTATTCAATGAAAGTATGTATAAAAACTTACAAATCTGAGAACTCAACTATACATGAAATAGGGTGATGGGAGAGTCAGTTTTAACATATACGTACAGCACAGCTATTAACTGTCCTTCCCTCTCCCCTTCGGTCCTTATTTCTGGCTTCTGTTTTGTCCTGGGAGGCTGTTCTGTTATTGGCCTAAGGGAAGACTAATGAACAGTTTTACTGCTTTCAGGCCAACAGAGGAAACTTCAGGTGTAGAAAAAAATCTGGAGACTAAATATCCAAGTCTTGCTTTTCCCCAAACCTCAATTATGTTTTTTGGTCCTGATTTCTCTATGCCATTTTTGATGTTTCAATGAATGTTGCCAGGAAACTATTAGTATTAATTCTTAAAACCACTAAAGCTACCACAAGTTCCCCTGTAAGATCCTGTACCCTTTTTCCTGTAGTAGACACACACATTTAAAAGCAGCAGGTGGATGCTAAAACATATTTACCACTGGCAACTGTTAGAATGGCATGTCAGTTCTATTCAGAAGAACAATCTATAGAACAGTACTTTCGAATCTGATTTCTAAAACCAACAAATTTATCTAAAATGAAAATACAGTATTTTGTTGTTCACCTTTGAAAGAAGCCAGCAGTTAGATAAGGCATGTGCATTAATTCACCTGTTTATAGTAAGGATCCACACATTTTCTCTGACAAACACACAAACTCACAGCTTGTCATGTTTTATCCAAAAATTAAGATTGCCATCACATTATTACTTTTTCTCTGTGTTTTGTTCAAGTAGGTTTCTTAACTAATGATTTCTCTTGACTGGACATAATCTCAAAGGATGCATTGTGAAATAAGACACCCGGAGGATAAATACTAAGAACATTCTCTTGGGTTTAAAACTTTCCACCCCGAGATTTTTGCATAGTAACAAAGCCCAGTTGTGTCTCTAAGAAGCATGCTGTGTTTTCTAACGTCGTTCTTCTGAGAAGGAAGACACTACCCAAGGAAGATCATAATTTTAGCTTACCGAATTGAATTCTGGTTGTTTTGTTATATACCCTTCATTAGTTCCAAGTATGCTTTTAAATAATCTAAAGCTCAAAATCCATTTGAGTTTATCAGTACTACTGACTATGATCTTTCCGATATTCCCTGAATAAAAGTAAATGTTCCAGGTTTATAATGCACAAAGCCTTTATGGAGGAGGGGCAGGGGCCGGCGGGAAGGGAGAGAGGAGAAAGGGACCCGGGACCTGTTTGTATCATGCCATAGAGAACTCTAGTTCTGAATTGGGACAGGGAAGGAAGATAAGTCTTTGTAAAAACGACAGTTTTAAAAAGGTAAGTAACGTTCAGTCTAACAACACCGTTTCCTGTTCCTTTTTAATGGACGCCAACACGGGATGGTCGGGTTCCGTTACTTCAGAGTCCCCACTGCCCAGGAGGATGGACCGCCCCTCGTCCAGGGCAAAGACGTCCGAGTTCTGGTTCTGGCACGCGTGTTTGACCACCTCGTTGGGAGTGGAGAATGTTTTGTCACACAGGTTGCATTTGTAGGGCTTGTTAGTTTGGACCAGCATGTTGTCCATCTGGCTCCCTTCCTCGAACGTGCAGAGCTCCAGGGTCTGTTTGTCCACCATGGTGTACGTGTCGATGCTCTGGTTGAGGCACACGTGCCGCGCAGCCTGGTTGGCCCTGCAGAAGCTCTTGTCACAGGTGCTGCACTTGAAAGGCTTCCCGGTGTGGATGTACATGTGCTCCCTCCAGTGGCTCTTCTGGATGAACTTGCGCCCGCATATCGTGCACTCGTACTTGCGCCTCTTGACCTCCCTCTCCTGGTCCGCCTGCTCCAGGTTGTCGATGTCCGCGATGTCCGAGGGCGGCGGCGTCTCCGAGTGCTGCTGCCCGTCGATGATGGGCGAATCGGAGATGTGCTGCAGCTCACTGTCACTGATCATGCCAGTCTCAGGCACTTCCATGGCGTCCTTCCCGAGGTCCGCCGCGCCGCCGCACAGGGACAGGGGCGCGCGGCCCTCGCCGGGCTGGCCGGCCGCGAAGGGGACGCCGGTGTGAATCTGCAGGTGCTCCCGCAGGCTGCTCCGGAGGGTGAAGCGCCGCCCGCACAGGTGGCAGGCGTAGTACTTGGGGAAGCTGCCGTTCCTCTTCATGATGCTCGGCTTGACGTGGGCTATGGTGAGGGACGCGGGCTGCTCGTCCGAGGAGGCGGCTTCCAGGTTGGTCTCCTCCGCGGCAGCAGGGGCAGGGACGGGAGTGGAAACGAGTTCTGGAGACAGGGAGGTCTGCAGGGGGTCCGGGGGAGCTATGTGAGTCCGATTCACCTGGGTCAGATTCGGAGTCAGCTGAGACAGCTGGGCGGCTTCAGGCACCTGCTCCTGGCTTATCCGGGAGGTCTGGGGCCGGGGTTCTCGCGCCAGCTTTTCAGGGGCCGAAGCAATCTTGGTGGCTTGTCTCAGTTGATGATCCGCAATCTGAATGCCATACAAGGACGAAGCCAGCGGGAAAACCTGGTCAGGGTGGGAAAAGGCTCCTTGGCTGGCCAGGCTGGCTTCCTGGATTAGAGGGTAAGCGTGTAGAAACTTGATGCCCTGTTCCAATCGAACAGGATCAATCAGCTGAGGTGCCATCTTTCCAGTGTACATCAGATGTAAGAGATAGCTGAAGATATCGGGCTGGATGTCAGTTGGTTTCAAACGGACACATTCACTGAAAGAAACAAGTAAAAAGTCTGTAAGTCAATGTCAATCCCTGTCTCAAATGATAACACTGAGCCTGACGGGGAAAAAAAAAAACCCCGGCACTTTTTAAAAAGGCAAATGAAACAAGAACATTTCCCATTTCTTACTGTAAGTTTAGTGAAATGGAATGGGATACTCAAGAAGATAACAGGAATCGATATAATTTAACAGTAACTATATTAAGAACAGAGAGAAATACAGTAAATATATTTTAAAGGACTAAGAGAAGTTCATGTGAAAC
This sequence comes from Furipterus horrens, assembly GCF_987537825.1. Lineage (NCBI taxonomy): Eukaryota > Metazoa > Chordata > Mammalia > Chiroptera > Furipteridae > Furipterus > Furipterus horrens. The sequence goes on from NW_028327176.1 coordinate 182,834,349, forward strand.
AAATGTGATATCCTAACTTAGACTCCTGAAGTAGTTTTTTTTCTCTTAGTAATTTATGTAAAATTGTCTTGTATTGAGTTTGTTTTATGGAGAGGATCCCTTGCTTTCCATCAGTCTGAGGGGCCTGTGACTCAGTAATGGTTAGGGACTGCTGACCTGGCTCATCTTTGGGCTAAAAGTCCAGGATTCAGTATTGATCCAATGCCATCCAAAGCTCAGCAGGAGATCTTCTAAGCTAAGTCAAACAATCTACCTGATTAGAAAGCTTCTTCAGTTGTAAAACGACATGGGGAACTGAACTAGTATGAACAAGTGCCTAAGAGCAAGACTACAAAAGTGAGAGGAAAATGAAGCCAGACTCTGCCTGTGTTCGGCAGCCCCCTGACCCACATCCACAGGACGGTGGGCATCGTGGGGATGGGAACAGGAGGCCAGTCACATTCCAGTCTAGTGCAGTCAGATCACCTTCCCGGTACTGCCAGGCGGCCTTCAAAAGCAGCTGTGGTATTGCTGATTTTCTAACTCTCAGACTTCAGTGTTTGCATCAGCCCAGAAAAAAGCACACTGATTCAAGCAGCAACAGTCAAGAGGTTCCTAAGAGCTCATCTGGACCATCAGCAATGACAGAAGTTTTACTACATCATTAGGTATCAGTGACACATAGCTATACATATTATGGCACATATGCTATCATCCATTCAGTGAATATACTGTATAGACAATGCATTTTCAACTCCAAAGACACCTTCCTTGAATGTCTTTAAATTTTATAATCATTTTTTCAAAATTTGTGAAAATTTAATTTTAAAAGTTATTTTAAATCGTTTTTCAATTACAGTTGACATACATTAGTTCCAGGTGTTCAGTTCAGTGATTAGACATTAGATAATTTACTAAGTGATCACCCTGATAAATCTCGTACTCATCTGACACCATACGTAGTTATTAGAATATGACTGTATTCCCTGTGCTGTACTTTACATCCCCATGACTTCTCTGTAACAACAAATTTGTACTTCTTAATCCCTTCACATCTTTCATTCACCCTCCCAACCCCCTCCCATCTGGCAACCATCAAAATGTTCTCTGATCTATGAGTCTGTTTCTGTCCTGCTTGTTCATTTATCTTACTTTTTAGATTCAACTGTTGATAGATACGTATTTACTGTCATTTTACTGTTTATGGTTTTGGTCTTATTTTCCTTTTCTTCTACTTACAGAACACCCTTTAACATTTCATATAATACTGCTTGGGTGGTAAGAACTCCTTTAGCTTTTTCTTTTCTGGGAATCTCTTTATCTGCCCTTTGATTCTAAATGATAGCTTTTCTGGGTAGAGTAATCTTGGTTGTAGGTCCTTACTTTTCATTACTTTGAATATTTCTTGCCAACCCCTTCTTGCCTGTAAAGTTTGTTGAGAAATCAGCTGACAGTCTATGGGAGCTCCCTTGTAGGTAACTAACTGCTTTTCTCTTGCTGTTTTTAACATTCTCTCTTTGTCTTTAACCTTCTGCATTTTAATAATGATGCATCTTGGAGTGGGCCTCTTTGGGTTCATCTTGTTTGGGACTCTCTGCACATCCTGGACTTGTATGTCTATTTCCTTCACCAGGTTAGGGAAGTTTCTGTCATTATTTTTTCAAATAGGTTGTCAATTTCTTGTTCTCTCTTCTCCTTCCAGCACCCCCATGATGCAAATGTTAGTGTGCTTGAAGTTGTCCCAGAGTCTCCTTATGATATCCTCATTTTTTGGATTCTTTTTTTCTTTTTGCTGTTCTGATTGGGTGTTTTTTGCTTCCTTGTATTTTAAATCACTGAGTTGATTCTTGGCTTCATCTACTCCCTGTAAATCCTTCTTCACTTCAGTTAGTGAAGCCTCATTTCTAACTGGTTCTTTTTTATGGTTTCCATGTCTTTTTTTATGATGTTGAAATTCTCACTAAGTTGAGCATCCTTACACCTACTGTTTTGAACTCTGCATCTGTTGGTTTGCTTGTCTCCATTTCCTTTAGGTTTTTTTCTTGTTTTTTCACTCAGGACCTGTTTCTTTGTCTCATTTCAGCTGCTTCCCTGTGTTTGTTTCTATTATTATGTAGAGCTGCTGTGTCTCCCAGGTTTGGTGGAATGGCCTAATGTAGTAAGTGTCCTCTAGGTTCCTGTGGCACAGCCTACTGTTCACCTGAGCTAGACACTCCAGGTGAGCCCCCTTCTACACCCCTACCGCATGGGCTGTGTACATTCTACTGGTCTAGCTGAAACTTGATTGCTGTTGGCACATCAATGGAAGAGATTTCCTCCTAGGCTGATTGACTGCGAAGACTGGCTGGGACCACCATGGAGGATCAGCTGTGCAGGGGCCTACCCCATGGTGCAGAACTTACTTCAGTGGGGCTCTGGTGCCTGCTGAGTCTGCCCCTTGAGTGTGTTGCTTGTGGAGGTGGTTGGGTGGCTGAGGGGGGTACATTGATGTGGCTGAAGCTATCCACATGATGTGCTGGCTCTGGGTCCTCCCAGGAGGTGCAGACCAAGGTCAGCCACTGCCTATGTTCTGCCCAGGGCTTCCTGGCATGAGTGACAAAGTGATCTGCAGATGGCTGCTACTTGTGCTGGGCTTCGGGGTGCCTGAGAGAGGCCAAGCTGTGAACCAAGGCCAGCTATGCTAGTGCTGGGCCTGGGGCCACTTAGTGAGAGGTATGGGGCATGGAGAGGCCAGATGCTGCTCTTTTGTGCGACTTTAGGAAATTCAGAAGCATGTCCCAAGACAGACCATTTGTATGGAAAAGCCAGTGGAAACAGTTTGGGTTGGGCCCACTAGTTGGGTGGGGCCAGGTCTCAGTGAATCATCATGGTGGGGCTAACAGTGATAGCCAGATTGATGGAGACTCAGATATGGCCCCCACCTGCTGTCTCTGTGGTGGGGAAGGGGGAGGACTCAGAAAAGGAACAATGGTCTCTGCCAGCACTTCTGTTTGGGAGAAAGCTACTCTCCAGCTGTTGCACTGATGTTGGACAATTCAGTTTCTCCCTATGTGTCCCTGGCACTTTTCGAGCTGCTGCCCCAGCACTCGCTCAGAGGGATTGAGTCTGACTAAGTCTGTGCTGCAAGCCCATTGGAGGGCCCTTTAGAAAGAACACCTGGGACTCCAGAAGCCCTCGGTTTCCCTCAGCCACAATCCTGGCTGGTTTTTACAGCCAGAAGTTATGGGGACTTCTCTTCCTGGCACTGAAACCCTGGACTACGAGGCCTGGTGTGGGGCTGGGACCCCTGAGTCCTCAAGGGGGTCCTCCACTGCTGAGATATCCAACCTGATTTTTATCTCCCACACATGGATGTAGGACCAGCTGGTGTTGAATCTCCACCCCTTCTACTAGTCTCAATGTGACTTCTTTATATCTTTAGTTGTAGGACTTTCATTCAGCTAGACTTCAGATGGTTCTGAATGACGGTTGTTCTGTAGTTTAGTTGTAATTCTGATGTGGTTGTGGGAGGATTCGAGTACTGCATTTACTTACACCACCATCTTGGCTGGATATAATCATTTTTTATTATACTACTTCTTACAATTATAACTTTTTGTCTCCTTTACCCATTTTATCTTATTAACAAATAATTTCAACATTCTAAAATATTAACAGTATATTTAGCTCTTCTAAATTTAATGTTTTATTCTATTAAAAAAGGGAAAAAAGTGACTTTAATAGTAGTTTGTGACAGAAAGGATTTCAATAATTACTGTACTGATATATTTTGAGATAAATGCATACAAATTATCATGTGAAAAATATGTGACTACAAAGTGTGAAAGCCAAAGAATAAAGATCAAGCCTAAAAACTAGCATCCCTTAACCCAATAAAGGGGAAAACTTACATGACTATTTAAAAAAAAAAAAAAAAAAAGACAAGGAGTTCATTCGTATCTTTATTTGGACTCTTTTTATAGTCCTTTAAATTACATATTTATATACCTTTAAATAGAAATCCCATTAATTACAAGGTGAGTACCAACAATATTTTTTGTATATGCTGACATATTCAGATGCTCTAGGAAGTTCAATATTCAGAATAAAGCTTCAGAGATTATGTGTGGTGAAAAATTAACTAAAAATGTAATCAACCCCAAAGTGAAGACATAACCAGAGGGGATCTTTTCAGGGCCAGGCAGAGGCCCACAGAACTGGGAAACCATAGGCCTTTAGGGATGCAAATCACCCCCAATAGAAGACAGGGTATCTTTTGTTCTGCCAGGATGGAATATTCCTCCTGGCACAAGGAAGAGTTAGAGTTAGTGAGCCCGTCTGCCCCCTAGGAAAGAAAAGGAAAGGGCAGGAATCCAAAACTGGGACTATGTTTTTCAGCTTCCCTGAGAGGCACCAAGCAGAGCCCCTTTATATAAAATAGTTGTAAGTTTTATAATTTTCTCTCATGTGTTATTGTATAGGTTGTCCTCTGTCCACCGCCTGTGAACGGGGGTGACTGGACAGTACACATCTCAAGTTTTAAAGAACTATGTGTAGTCTCTGATGGCAAAGAAGAGGTGGGGTTGGGGAGGCTCTGGTCCACACTTCAGCCAGGCTTGGAAAGAGAAAGGTTCCCAGGGGCCCCGAAGAGTTGGTGAGAAACTCCCAGGGAGAGGAAGACAGGGACCCTGGGGATTACTGCCAGGGCCCTGGGGCCAAGGCAGTTTCCAGACAGCAGTTTATCTTTATTTCTTCATTATACCTTTTTTTTTTCCCCACTTAAAGCAGAAGCAGATATACACACACAAACAGGTAAAAAAGTTCTAAGTTCCTCGTGTCAGATTCCAGCCATCTCTATCCTTGACTGCTTTCACTCCCAGGCAGCTGACCTCCTTTCTTAAATCATTCAGCTTGCTATGGGCCACTTTGGTCCCTTCCGAGTCCTCTGGGAAGAACATAATTCTCTACAATACAATTATACCAAAGTGGCTTGATTTGCAGATGTCTGTTTGACAGAACTCTTTTATGTAGGAAAACCATAGTTTTTGCACAGCTACAAGCCCTTTGTATAAACTTCCACAGTAATTTATAATTTCAATTTTTCCTTCACTAGAATCTAAAGAACTTTGAAAATAAAGGTTTTCAAATGTGAGACACTGTCAAGAGGCTGTACTTTAACAAGGCCTGTCTTTGTAGTTTGATTTTTGATTGCTGCAAGTCTGCGGTCCTGCATGATTGTTACTTATTACTTAGGAAAGCGTGCACGGGACAGAGACATCTAGTGGTAACTACGGGCAACACACTCTCTAAGCAAAGTGTGCAAAAAGGATCTTCTCACCCTCTCTTAGTAGCCGGATGGCAATTCTTAGTGGCTTGCAAAAAAGGTCTGGTTTAGAAGCACGTCTGGTCTGCACCCAGTATTTGCATTGTCCCAATGAGGTGGGCGAGGCCACTGGGCAGCAGCCCCAATGGCACATGCCATCTCCGGTGCAACGACACACTATCGCTGAGACTTGGGACTCCTATCTACACGGATATCACGCTCCCTTGCTGGAAAGTCCTTCACTTACTGCCCGGAACTTAAGATAAGTTTCCTGCATCTATTTAAAACTCATTGTATTCTTTTACTCTCCAAATTAAAATCTTTTCCTTTTCAAGACAGGTTTAATTCATTGTGTTGGGACTCCTAAGTATAGGTTAGCTATGAAGTCTCGGAGGATGAAGTAAAGTCTCCGACAATGACTAAAAGGGAGTGTCTTGAGAGTCACAAGATAAAGCATATCAAGTGGCTATTATGTACAAATACCTGAATTATACACTATGTAGTTAAAAAGATTTGTAAAACCCAGGGTCTGCCCTCAAGAATCATACAAATGAGGGGAGGAAAATATACAAATAATAGTAACAAAGGGAAAATGGATAGATCTTACAAAATGGCATGAAGTGCTAGGAAATGTGAGAGAGGAAGACAGCTTTTGATCCTTTTGGTTCATTTGGTCAGGGGAGAGGTGAACTGGGACTTAGGGGGTGGGCAGAATACCAGCAAAGTGGGGTTCAGGTGTGGGGTGGGGATGACACCAGAAGACAGTCAGGCTTCAAGCCTGCGGGGCTTTGAAAGGCAGATAAGGAAATCTGTGTGTTATTCTGATACGAAGTCGGTTCCCTCTAGGTTTCTAATCACAGGAATGACACAATCTAGATTTCTGGTCCAAGGAACACGACAATCACAGCAATGTTCAGGAATATTAATCTGACTGTAATGTGGAAATGATTAGGAAATGGAAGTGAAAAGGGGAAGGAAAGGATTATATGGAAGATATTTTGAAGAAAACCTGATTTGGGAACTGATAAGGCAGGATTTAAGATTTTAAGTATGGGGTTTTCAAAGATTTTTAAAAAAGGGGCACAGGAAGCTAGGAGGGACCCCAGGCAAAACTGAATTCAGTTTCAGATATGCTAAATGAGATAAAAGGAGGAAATACACTATAGTTGTCTGACAGGCAGCATGGGGCCTTGAGAGGAAAATCAAGATCAAGGTCAGAGCTGTCAGGTTGTTGCCAGCAGAGGCCCACCAAGAGAGTGCACACAGAAAGGATCTAAGGGCCCCAGACCAACAACACTCACCAGGACTCAGAGGGCAGAGAAACGTGGGCTACGCAGAGCTGTCAAATGCACATGACCATCCTTAAGGAAGCAAACAGTAGCAAAGACTGCAGAGGACAAGGACCACAGCGACGAAGAGGAGAGTGGTTCTGACGAAGAGGTGACCTCTGAGGAGTGATTTCCGCCAGGAACCACAGCGCCCACGGGGAGGAAGAGTGTGGGCTGAGGCCGGTACAGGCGAGGCCATAGATCCCCCTGAAGAACTTCCGTAGCCCAACAGAGGACAGCGGCTCTCTAAGTAACTCAGGGAGACTGCGGTGGAAGGAAGCGCTGACCCTTCACAGGCTGGGGGTGGGGGTGGGGGCCTAAAAGTGTAAAAACAAAAGGTACAGAATGGAAACTAAGGAGTGGGTGGGATCTGGGCCCTTGATGTGCAGGAGGAAAATCCTTTTCCTTAAACACTGAGGGGCCCTTTTCTCCAAGAGAGGAGAGGTGGGAAGAAAAAAAACAAGTAAAGATACTGAGATTGAATCGTTTTAAGAGAGAAAAGAAGACCATTGCAGGAATTAATGCCATCAAGCTTCTCATTAGAGGAGACAAAGACAAATACTGGAATTGGGAGGAGGGGTGGTTATGCAAGGGGCAGCCGGATTGGGGAGAGGAAGAGATTAATGAGGTCTGGCAGCAGCTGGCTTCCTCATGGACCTGGTCTGGGGTCTGGACCGGGCAGGTGACACTGGCGAGGGTCCCTGAAGGGGCTGCTTGGGGCTTGAAGGCCCATGATTCCCAAGTGCTACTGGAAGGCCGAGTCACCAAGAGAGGTCACGAGGAAACTGGGAGCCCTGGAGCCCAGGAACAGGGAGTGAGACCCATGTCTTGCTGAGGGCGAAGCGCAGGTGCAGTGGGACAGAGAGCCACGGAAGGTCAGAGTCTGCAGCCATTAGATTATCACAACCACGTTAGTTACCTGGTCTGATGGACAAACAACATCTTAAAGTAATTGGAGAACGAAGCAAGAACTGATTTGTGTGCCTTGAAGTACACATCGCCGATGGCAACCGTGCAGTCACACAGGAAACCAAACTCTCGCTGAGCGTTTAACTGTTGCAGCAGAATAAGTCCATGGTTGGCCAAATCCATTTTTTTAACAATCTGCAAAGCAAACAATTTTTTTTAAGAAAGATGATTCATAAACAAGTATGTGTTCTTACAGTTACCAATACTAACGATCACAGGGAACATGCCAGGCACTGCTAAAAAAAGTTCCCTCAGTTTGCTCACGGTCCTGCCTCCCACCGCACAGAGTTGGGCACTGTGGGGGCACTTAGGGGCTGCTCGATTTGCCCAGGTTTGCGCAGATGGTTTAGGTGGAGGAGTCAGGGAATGAACTCAGGTGGTCTGCCCTCCGGATGGCAAATAGTCCCCGGTCAGTTAGCCTTTTAGTTTAGGATTTCAAATGCAAATTTTAACGATCAAATCTCCAGAGTGAGAAATTGAGGTGCTGGGTGGGGCCACAGCAGGGTGGGGGTGAATCTTATAAGTTCCAGGCAGTTTCCCAGCCCCTACAGTGGGTTATGGGATGCCCCTGGCTAGGAGAGAGTAAACGCACATCCCTTACACTCTCTTACACTCTCGGAGTCAGGAAGCTGGATGGGCTTCCAGAGGTGTGAGTAACAGCGCCCAGGCCACCTAGCTAGAAGGTGATACCAGATTCTAAGATCTTCATTCCTCAGTTCAGCCTAGCAAACCACTCGACCTGAATCCATCTACAGCAGGAGAACTCACTCTAGAAAAGCTGGCTCATCAAAGCAGGAGACGGCTTCTACACGGTCAGGCACCGTTTATAAAAGTCCACGACACACAGACAACAGTATCCTTAACAGTATACCTAATGCTTAGATCCTTTTTCCTGAAGATTGGGACCAAGGCAAGGATGTCTGCTCTCACTAGTCAACATAGTCCTGGAAGTTCCGGCTGGTGAGTGCAATACAGCAGGAAAGGGACTAAGGCATTCAGACAAAAAAAGAAAAAATAAAACTGTCCCTGTTTGCAGGTGGCTTAGAAAATCCCAAGGAACATACAAAAACTCTTAGAACTAATAAATGAGTTTGGCAATGCCACGGGATAGAAGGCAAACATAAAAATCAATTGTAATTCTACATATTAACTTTGAACTTGTGGGCCATGAAATTAGAAATATCCCATTTACAATCACTAAAAAATGAAATACATACATGTAAATCTAATAAAACATGTATAAGACTTGTTTGTTGAAAACTACAAAATGCTTATGAAGGAAATCAAAGATCTAAATAAATGGAGAGACATACTGTATTTACAGTTAGGTAGACACAATGTAGTAAAAATATCAGTTTTCCCAAACTGATTTATAGAATTGAAACAATTCTTATCAAAACCCAACTAAGAATTTTTTTTTTAAAGATCTAATTGGCTTTATTAAGCAAAGTCATGAATCAGGTAGCATCCCATCTAATAAGCTGAGATACTCTCCAAGTAAGATTTTTTTTTGTAGGTATAGACAATAATCTAAAATATCTAAAAAAGAAAACTTTAACCTAAAACTAACTTTAAATAAAAATGAACTCAAAGTAGACTGCAGACTCAAATCTCAAATGTAAGACACCAAATTATAGCTTTCGGGAAAAAAAAAAAAGGGAGAAAACCTTAAGAGATCTATTGTTAGGTAAAGAATTTTTATACTTGACATCAAAAGTACAATCCATAAAAGAAGAAGTTGATAAATTAGACTTTATTGAAACTAAAAACTTCCATTCTAAGAAAGAACCAGTTAAGAAAATGAAAACAAAACAAAACAAAACCAAAGCTGAAGAATAGGGAGAAAACTTTGAAAACCTTTGCAAACTTGCCCTTTGATAAAGAACTAGTATCTAGAATATATAAAGAATAGGCAAAACCCAAGAGTAAAAAAACCTATTGAATTAGAGAATGGGCAACAGAATTGAAGAGACCTTGCACCAAAGAGGACGAGCAGCTGGCAAATAAACACATGTAAAGACGTTTAACACATTAGCAATTCAGACAGCAAATGAAAACCACAATGAGATTTTGCTACAAACTTATCAGGATGGCCAAAATAAAAAAATAATGACATCACCGAATGCTGGCAAGGATGCTGAGAAAAGGTGTCACCACGCACTGCTGGTGAGGATGTAAAACCCTGTAGGCGCTCTGGAGGGCAGTGAGCAGTTTCTTAAAAAACTAAACACGTAAATACCCTGTTACCCAGCAATGACACTCATGGACATTCATTCCAGAGAAATGAAGACTTACGTTTCCACAAAAACCTGCACGTGGCTATACACAGCAGCTTTATTCCTAACAGTCAAAAATTAGAAACAATGCAGATGTTCTTTAATGGGTGAAGAAAGTGTGGTATGCCCCTACAACAAGAACTGCTCAGACAGAAGGAGAAATGAACTACAGATACGTACACGCTGATGAGGGTGAATTATGTGGAGTGGAAAAGCCAATCCCCTAAGGTTACATACCGTGAATTCCATTTACATAACTTTCTTGAAAATTCTAGAAATGGAGAACAGATTAGTAGTAGCGGAGGGGTGAGAGGAGCAGGAGGGAAATGGGTTCTGCTGTAAAAGGGAAGCATGAGGGATCCTCATGGTGACAGCTGTGTCAATGTCAATATCCTGGTTGTGCTATCAGACTACAGTTCTGCAAGATGTTTCCATTAGGGGAAAACAGGTAAAGGGCATCCTGCTATCATTTCTTGCAATTGCATATGAATCTACAGTTATCTTGAAATAAAAAGTTTAATATATTAAAAAGCCCAAGACACAAAAATTAATTAGGCAGATTAAAAAAAAAAAAGATAACTTCAGAATTACAGAAGCTACTGTGGAGAATGCATTACCAATAAACTTAAAGCAAAAACCGACGCAGAGCAATTCTCACTCAGCCGGTGAACTCCCCACTCCTTCCTGTTGTAGGCATTAACAGACGGATTGGGAAATTGGCAAGTGTCCCCTAAAATAAATGAATCAAATGGTATATTTTATGAGACTGAGCAGGTCACCAAGCAAGAATCCAGAATGTCGAGTTCTGTGTTTTCTACCAAGAACTGGATCCCCATTTGCAGTAATTTGAATATAAAGACTAGACCGCAGCCTCACTGAAGTGTGAGACTCGCTGGCGTGGGTCAGGAACAGAGTTCCCCAGCGTTGTGTGTGTGAGTCAGGGAGGGGAAAGCTCACAGACAAGAAGTGGGGACGGGGGAAAGGCATGGGCTTCAGGACCAAAGCAGAGAACGTGCCAGGTTGCAAAGTAACCGGGATTCCAGAGGAACCTCCCTCTAACCTGACCTCCGCCAGGGCATAACTGTAGAAGCTTGTCTTCAAGGCTGTTCTCTGGAAAGTGCTGGAAGACTTCCTTTTCCATCTTGCTAACCTGCTTTTCTCTACAAATAGTGTATGTATCCTCTAAGAGCAAACTGGGATGAGCTGCTTTATCACGTACTCTGACGCTGGTTGCAGTGTCAGGCATCACTTTCACCAGCAGCTTCAAAGAGACTAAGTCGTTGCTATTAATTCCTTGATGTTATCATGAGCGTGGCTATTATTTATGGAGTATTTACTGTTATTCATTGCCATATGCTACTCATTTAATTTCATGTTAACTTATTTGAGCTATTTGAGGTTGTTTGCTTTTTTTCTTATTGCTCTGAAAAATCCTTTCTATAGAAGGAAACCAGGCCCTTTGTCACAGCTGTGGCTAATATTTTTCTCTTTTGATTTTGTTTTACAGAGACTTCTGACATGTAATTTTCTGTTTTAATGTCATCAAACTTAACAATATTTTATAGGAGGCTTTTGAGGTTTTGTATTCACAGATACGTTTCATCTCCTTTGAATATAGCAAATGTATGGCTCCCTCTCATCCCTTAAACAGATGAACATAAGTATGCTATTCAGACCCTAAGAAGGAAGCCATGATAAAACTGTGAGATGTTTCTTTTTTAAGGGAATCTACTAGTTATTTTAGTGTCTCAGTTTGGAACCTCTAGGATAGGAAACACACGGAACATGCCTTTCAAATACAGAGGGAGAATCAAGGGTACAGGAGTCTCAGAGAAGAGAGAGAAGTGAAAGGAGGAAAAATGAAGACAACAGCCACACCCACAATTCACGTGGGAAAAGAACCTTATACAGATCAATTGTGAAAAATCTTATTTTAGAGACTAAAAAGTCTTTCTGGGGAAGAAAAAATAAAACCCCTGCCCCACAGATTTTTACATCTGTGAATGAGCCTGAGATACAGGGGCGGAGGGCAGAGGAGGGGGACCAGGCCTGGATTCGGACAGAAGGGCCTCACAGGCAGCCCCCACCCCACCCTGCCCAGCTATCGGCACTGCCCTTCTCCAGATCTTCCTTCCTCATCGTGGCCCCTTCCTAATAACTCCCACGAGGCTCCACTTGCAGAAGAATGCTGTGTTGGCTGGGGAGGCAGCCTCTTCCTGGGCTGGCCCTGCTGGAGGCCACCCCCACCTCCTGGAAATGAATGTCTGCTCTCCCACCTCCACCAACTGCTCAGCCAACCACGTCAGCCCCCCTGCCTTGAAATGGCTCACGGAGGTCACCGGGGACCACTGTCCTCCAGCCCTGTGGATGAGTAGCTTACTCCATCGCTCTGCGGCACTTAATACCCTTCCTCCGGCACCATCAATATTCTGTTCCTGGCTTCTAGGCCACTGCACGCTGGTTTTGGTCTCACCTCTGGCTATTCTATTTTAATCTCCATCAGTGATTCCTCATTCGCTGATGCTCCTCTGCCTTTGCTCCACAGCCCACTTCTCATTCTGCAGGCTCTCTTTAGTGATCCAATCCACTTTCACTTGGCTGTCCCATAGGAACCCTAAATTCAATCTGGGCAAAACAACCCAAATTCTCCCCTTCCTTCCACCCCCTGTTCCCCAAAAGGACAGTAAGAGCCACAGACACAAAGTCATTCCTTCTGTACCCCCAGTTTAGTGCATGGCGCCCACATCCACCCCTTGACCAAGCCAGGAATCTCAACTCAGCTTTCAGGCCTCTGCTTCTCTCATTCCCCACACACCAGTCACCCACCCACATCCCACCAGCCTGGACTCTAAGCCACGGCCACACCCTGGGCCTGCCACACCCATCTCCTGTTTCCTGCTCTAGCTCCTCGAGTCCATCCGCAGTGATCTTTCCAAAGGGCCAAAGGACATCCCTATCCTGCTTAAAATCCTTCTGTGACTCCCTCCTTCCTTTGTGATGAAGCACAAATTCTTCAGCATAGCTTACCCGGCCAGCATGACCCAACCCCTGCTGACTCTGCACTGTAAGCTCTAGTGTGAATCGAATCTAATGGCTTCCAGACTTTCGGATTTCACAGACCTACTAAAAACCAATCAACCAGCCTTGAAACGGGGGCTCCAACAGACTGTGGCTCCCTCTTTTCTTTTCCAAGAAAAGACATAAAATAGTCACATACCTGGTGGGGACGAGAGACTTTTAAATATAAATAGGTTAAAAAGACATAATGTCAGAATAGCTTTCTAAAGGAAGGGCAAGTTTGGCACTATATGCAATATATGGAAAAACATTTTGTTTTCTAATGCAAAACATCACAACCTAAAACATTATGACATTAAGTTGCATTGAATTGTTTTCTTGATACAAGGGTGTCTGCTTGGTAATCTTTACAAGTGATCATTAAGTATCCCAATTTGTTCTGAAGTCCAAGCATAATCAAAAATCCAGTTTCAGGCCCTGGCCGGGTAGCTCAGTTGGTTAGAGTATTGTCCCCATATGCCAAGGCTGCGGTTTCCATCCTCGTCAGCACATAAGAAGCAACCAATGAATGCACAAATAAGTGGAACAAAAAATTGATATATCAATGTTTCTCACATCAAAAAAAAAAATTCAGTTTCATTCAAGTATGTTAATAAGAGACAAAATGATGTTATTTCATTCACTTCGGACATCCTGGATGAACTGGGATCAGATGAAGAAGAGCAATATTCTTTGCCCAGAAGGTCCTGAATGCCAAGGACATTGCTGGGTCCTAAGTCCGCGACACTCACCGCTAAGGCCTCACTTTCAGTGCTGGGCAGCTCAGCAACCTGATTTCGACACACGGTCAGGAGAGTGGACCTGTTTGAACAGGGCCTAAGACCCTTGCGCTGGACCATGAACATGCCACTTTCATAAGGACTCCCCACTGCCATCTGCCCCACCCCCCAGCTCTACCTGTCCTCTGCAAAAGTTCCCCGATCCTCAAATTAGGAGGCTCTTCCTGTCTCTGGGCCATCTGTGAACAAGCCAGTTTACACATGTCTGCCTGATGCTTCCTGAAAGCTGGCACTGAGTCTTATTTGTCACTTATTACTTTGTCCGTGTGCACAGCATACTGTCTGGTGTTCAATATTTGTTAAATAACTTAATAACTATATGTTTGGAGAGGAGAGTGATGAGCTCCAGTCACAGCTTGGCTTCTGACTAGCTGGGTGATTTGGGGTAAAAGTTCAATTTCTATAGATCTTAGACGAACCTAAAAATTCTCATCAATTTACTGTGTACTATATTTTGGAAGAATATTTCAATTTTAAAATGTTATTTCATGTTTCTTCATGCTAACAATTAAGTGCTGAATAGCGCTTTATAGTTGATGATAACCCTTCACACATTAACATTTAACCCTCAATAATACCATGGTATATTGTTTTCTTACTATTATTAATTATAATAATTTATAACCACAGCATTAATAAAAAATGACCACTTATGTGCCAAGTTATCCTCTTTCCAGAAGAAATTTAGACTTAGAGAAGTGAAGTAACTTGCCCACAGGTAGGGAGAGGTCTTAAGAAGCAGATTTGGGAAGTGGATAGACATCTGGTGAGAGCTTTCTAAGGTGCCAGGCACAGAGGATGCAATAATATGCAGAATAGAAAGAGCTCCATGGTGTAATCAAATAAGTACACAAATTAATAATAGCTAACTCTGATAAGAGCTATCAAAGAAAAATATGAGGTCATACACTGGGGTCTAATGTAGGGACTGCGGGTCAGGGAAGGCTTTTGTAAAGAAATGCCAGTTAAGCAGATAAAGAATGAGAAGAGTCAACTGGGCAAAACAGACTATTCCAGGCAGAGGGATCAGCATGTGCAAAGGCCTTAAGATAGATAGCACAGAGTAAAATGCAACTGAGGAACGGAAAGGAGGTCAGTGTGGCTTTAGGGCAAAGAGCCAAAGAATGGGGCAAGAAGAGGCTGGAGACTCAGGTCGTGTTAAGGATTTTGCTTTGCATCTTAAAAGCAATGAGAAGCCACTGAAGGGGATTTCCAGCAGGGTGACAGGATCAGATGTCTGCAATTGCAAAACGAACTAATTGGGGTGGGGGTGGGAGGGGTGGTAGAGGCGGGAGGGCGAGGAGAGACATGTTAAAAGTCGTGGAACATTCTGGCTGGGTTGCTCCGTTGGTTACAGCTTCATCCTGATACGTCAAGGTTCTGGCTTCGATCTCTGATCAGAGCACATACAAGAAGCAACCAATGAATGCACAAATAAGTGGAGCAACAAATTGATGCCTCTGTCTCTCTCCCCATCCCCCTCTCTCTAAAATCAATAAAAATTAAAAAGAAAAAGAAGTGGTAGAGAAGGGAGATGACAAACTGGGTGCAGTGATAACGGGCTGAGGGTGGGGTGGGATTTGAAAGACAGTTGGAAGACAAAACCCCAACTGGCTTGGCTGGTGGATTAGACGGAGGAGGACGGGGATAATCCAGGTGTCCCAGATGACGTCTACATTACTAACCTGTGTAATGGGACAGATTGTGTACCTCTACAGCCGGAGAGGGAACACAGGCAAAATGCAGTTTTGCGGGGAATATGAAGTTAGGTCAGAGATGTTGGGATTGAGATGCTTTAAAGACAGACCCCCAAGAAGACACGTAGAGTACATCTTGGTTATAATCGTTTGGAGTCCTGAAATTTTCACTGGGATTAATGTCTTCAGAGAAGCCAGGTGTGTCTGACCCCAGAAGTCATATCCTTAAATCACTATATGATAGTTAGAGAAGTTAAAACTGTAAACAAACAGAAGTCAATTGAACGCTGGTCTTCTGGGTGTAAATTTCATGTTCTTTCCACTACCCTACCTGGCTACATAGATCATTCCTAAAACTTCACTGAGGGCCATCAATCAGACATGAAACTGAGGACTTATATAAAGCCCCCAGCCATTTAACAATGGAAATGGAGCTTAAGTGGGTTTTCATGGAATGCCTTCTTCATGTATGTGTTTTTTTCCTTTAGTAAAATCAGAGACTGTAGGACATGTCATGTTGAAAGAAGGAAAAAATACTTTCCAAAGCCAAATGTAAATGATTGTTTATATTAACGCTTTGGGTTTGGTCACCACTGTTCCTCACACTGGTAACGGATACTCCCAAATGTCAAATGCTTTCAGTTTCCATCACTAGCACACGTGGGCTGATCCTTCAGTTACGCAGCTTTTGGAGGTGCAGCTGAATGGGACAAAAACATAATTACACTATATAGTCTGACAACCCAAGTTCTTCCTTCACTTTCCATATAAGAACAGGAGGCCAAAACAGCTTGTGGGAACTTGATGATTCACTTTTTAAAGATAATAGCTCTCTTAAGATACTAAATACCACTTAGACTACCCATTTCAAGAGCACTAAAAGGTCCTCTGAAGTCCTTAGTATTATTTAAGTGAAGCACATATGAATATTGTAACGCACAGGACGCATTAATAACAGAAAGCACTACCCAAAAGTAAGATTGATTCCTTCAAGTGGTTTAGACCACTTACCAGGATGAAAAAAACTGTTTTTTGCAGTTACTATTATTAATAATTAATACTTGAGGGCCCATAAAGTAAACTTGAACGAGCCTGGTCATTTGAATTTTAATATTTTTAAAACTGTATCTCAAAGCTAGGAAATATATCTTATTTAGTGTTGGTGACAGATTGGTAACATTTATTTAGCAAATCCTTTTCTCCAATAATTAGAAAAAGGAGGGACATCAACCAATAGCACTTATTTTGACTTTGTAAAATAAGCCATTGCATTTATAAAAGATTTGTCTTTTTAATTATATTTTGCCTAAGTTAGTATTAAAATTAGTTTTTAATTTTTGAGTATAAGTTGAGGTCAGTTCAGGGACAGTTTAGATGTCAAGGAGAAGGAGGTCAGAAATTTATGGCTAATAAAGAGCTGATATTAAAGTAGTAATTCTAAAGGCATTATGCTACAATCAACTTTAAGGAAATCTACATGAGCACATAGCAAAATTTAAAACCTAATATAATTTGCTTCTAATAACCCACCAAAGTAGAGATTGCCTTCCTTTTTTAAACGCTGTATGATGATTAGTAAAATCAGTCTGAAGAAAATAGTCACCTAAAGGTATAATGCAGCATCTGCCAGAGGGGAGCACCACATGTGTTTTAATTAAGTCTTAATTGAGTAATTTATTTCAATATTTTAGGGCAGGGGTTCTCAGACTTTTTGGAATCAGGACCCCTTTACACTCTTTAAACAAAAATTATTAGGGACACCAAAGAACTTTCATTTAAATGGCACGACAGTTTCCAGCTCCAAAGAAGCCGATCCCAAGCCAATGTCACGTATCAGCCTTAGATAATTCCTTCAATCCTCACCACTATTTCAGTAATTTTCAAGCTGGGAAAAGCATATCCCCTTATAGAGAGGGATATGGAGTATTCTCAAAGTATATATTCTTAGAGGGTTGGGGTGAAGATTTTATATTATTTTATAAATTTTTTTATGTACAAAAACACAGAATTTGGAGGACAGTGCAAAGTTCACATTAATCTTTAAAATTAAAAAACAAACTGTCACCATGGCAGTTTTTATTCTGTGACCTAAAACATGCTCAGTGTTTATTCTCTGCCGCCGGAGGGTTCTGGGAGGAGTTTGTGGAGCACCGTCCATCTATTTACACTCTCTCTGAAGAGCTTTAAAACTTGCAAGTAAGCAGCTGGACTGTACAACAAAGCTTTTGCGGGTGGTTTACCTGCCACCTTTTAAAGACTCCTTCACTGTTGACTATTGGTGGTAGTTACTTAACACTGGTATATTAATTCTTGTATTTTGAAATCTTATGATGGTTTCAGTAACAGGTCAATTCTTTGGCTATGGATAAACATATACCCCACACATATAAGTGAGGCATGCCCAGTTTAAAGGAATGTAGTATTAGTAGCAATCTCTCTTCTTAAAATCTACCTTTTAACAATTTGAGAACACCCTGAACAGACACTAAGAACGCAAAATAAAATTAAACAATTTTGGTTTGTAATAAATCAGACAAATGAGGATTTAAACTATCTTCATTCTGCTTTTCTGTTGAAATTTCAGGCCTGACTGAAATACTAGTGGTATGCCGTCCTAGAAAAGGGCAGAGCAGCCCAGTTAAGGAAACCCAGAGCACCCTGGAGTTAAGTGAGCCCGTATTTTCGACCTTTTTGTTTTTAGGACAATAACCTAGGAAAACGAATATAACTGAAATACACACTAAGCGAGCTCATTCTACGAAGAACAAATGAGCACTGCAGATGGGTGGGGGGAGCAACAAGCCCGGGATATTTCCCTAAGGCCTAATTAGGAGTTGAGCAGTTGCAAGTTCTTGCAGTAAATGGCATAGCAATAATCAGCTGTATTTGCACTCTGCCCGCTTTCTTGCCTGCTCTACTACCCTTGCTTTCTTCTTGATGGCCCTCTTTAAGTCACTACCAGCTCAGAGCGACAAAAACCTCGCTTCCTAAGAATCGCCTGCACTACCAGCTCTTCATGCAGCTTTGTTTAAACACTAACAGTTTGGCGGTTTCGCTACACAGAGAAAAAGACCCGGGGTTGGGAAGCGGCCTTCGCGCCCCGATCTCCCCTTCTCGCAGACCTAAGCTGTGAGCCCTGCGCCGGCAGAGAGCGCGGCTGGGACGTTAGTCCCAAGCCGCCAGGCAAAGCAGGTCGAAACCACAGCGTAGCTGCGGGCCTTTATCGGAGGCGCTCATCGCCGGGGGAGCGGAAGCCCGAGACCTCCCGCTCAGCACGCCCACACCCGCCGTCCGGGCCGCCGCCCGCGACCTAGGTGGCACCCAGGAAGGTCTACATTTCCCCAGCCGACCGGAGAGTGGGCCAACGGCCGCCCCGCCCACCCTGCTCCGCCCCGATCCAGGGGGCGGGGCCGGCCAGACGCGCGGGGGCCCGGAGGGACAGGCGCCGTGCACCCCGACCCGCCCCCATTCCCCAGGGGCTGAGGGAAAGGCGGGGAGGGGCGACGCACTCAGGCCGCGCCGTCCCGCGTGCGCGCGCGCGCTCGCGCTCGCCCCAAGTCCCGCGGAGTTTAACACAATGCCGACGCCTACGCCGTGCGCAACGCCCCGGCCAGCGCAACAGTCCCGGCGCCGGGGGCGGAGGGTGGCCAAACAAGGAGAAGGGAAGAGCGCGCGCGAGAGCCGGAGACAGCGCGAGACCCAGAGGCCGGAAGCGCGCGTGCGCGCCCCCGCCCGCGGGCGGGGAGGCGGAGCCGCAGCAGTAGCGGCAGCAGCTGTAGGAGCCGCTGCAGCTGGGAGAAGCGCCAGAGAGGCCGGGCCTGCTCCGGTCGGACCGGATCCCTCCCCTCCCCCTCCCTCTCCGCTCCCCTCCCCCAAACCCACTTCCGCAGCTCGCGGCCTTGCCGCCGAAGAAGCAGCGGCGGCAACAGCAGAAGGCGGCGGCGAGGCGTTGGAAGGATTACGCACCTGACGGGCCCACTGCTTGGGGCCCCAGCGCGGGACGCTCACCGGCCGCCACCGCTCGGGACGCACTTCGCGGAGGCGGCGGGAAGGGAGGGACCGGCGACGGGGAACGGAACGCGAATCGCCCCCTCCCCTTTCTCCCTCCCTCCCTCCGATCCGCCGCCCGCCCTCTCGGCTTCCGTCCCCTCCCCCTCCTGCAAAGCCCCGGATGGAGCCGCCGCCGACTCGCCGCCGCCTGGCTCCGGGGGATGGTTTTGTCAGGCGGCCAGAGTCCCGGCGCCAGGCGCAGCCGCCGCCGCTCCCAAGGGCGCCCCTGCCCTCACTTCCCAGAACTGGGTCCCCGTGTGGCCCGAGCCCTCCGCCTGCCTTCACCCGGAGCCCCGCGACGGGGGTCATTCGACTTCTTTGTTGCCACCGTCGCTGCCGGAACCGTTTGCGAGCTCCGGTGGCCCCCGCCCCCCCTCCGCCTTCCCGGAGCC